>NC_138588.1:0-123967 GCF_964289735.1 Phaethon aethereus
GCCGTGTTCGGGGAGATAGAGACCCCGCTCCAAAGAGAGCTTTCCTCCCGCTCTATCATAGAGGCATAACCTCCCAGGCAGCTAGAGTGCCATTCCTGTCATAGAGACAGTCTTCCGGTGCTTAGCGAGGCCC
The DNA here is from genome assembly GCF_964289735.1 of Phaethon aethereus. Lineage (NCBI taxonomy): Eukaryota > Metazoa > Chordata > Aves > Phaethontiformes > Phaethontidae > Phaethon > Phaethon aethereus. The sequence goes on from NC_138588.1 coordinate 134, forward strand.
CTCCAACCCAGGAAGTCCTCCCGGATCAGAGACAGATACCTCCAGGACGGCTAGAATGGCATTCCTCTCATAGAGACTTCCTTCGGGGAGCCAGAGAGTCACCTACGATGCCAGGATTCCTGCCACATCGTGGAGGCACGCCTGCAAAACATCGAGAGTGGCGGTCAGGTCACAGAGACGCTGTTCTGGTGGGTAGAGAATCCCCTCGGATCCCAGAAGTCATCAGGCATCATAGACACATACCTCCGGCACAGCCAGAGTGGCGTTACGGTCAGAGAGACTGTTTTCCCTTGGCTAGAGAGTCCCCTCTGATCCCAGAGCTCCTCCCGGATCTTTGAGACATATTTCTGGGACAGCTAGAGTGGCGTTCCGCTCACAGACATGGTACTCCCGCGGTTAGAGAGTCACCTCCATTCCCAAAGTTCTGCTGCATCACGGGGATGTACCTGGGGAATGGCTAGAGTGGCAACCCAATCGTAGAAACGGTGTTCCATCAGTGAGAGAGTCCCGTCCTATCCCAGACGTCCTCCTTGATCATGGAGACAAATCCTGGGATGGCTACAGGTGTGTCATGGACAAAGAGACTATTGTTGCGGTGACTACAGAGTCAAAAGAGGCCGCAAAGGGGTGGGAGGCCGCAAAGGGGTGGGAGGCTGGAGGGGAGGTAGAGGCCAGGAAAAAGTGGAGGCCGAAAAGGGGTGGGAGGCTGCAAAGGGGTGGGAGGCTGGAGGGGAGGTAGAGGCCAGGAAAAAGTGGAGGCCGAAAAGGGGTGGGAGGCCGCAAAGGGGTGGGAGGCCGGAGGGGAGGTAGAGGCCAGGAAAAAGTGGAGGCCGAAAAGGGGTGGGAGGCCACAAAGGGGTGGGAGGCTGGAGGGGAGGTAGAGGCCAGGAAAAAGTGGAGGCCGAAAAGGGATGGGAGGCCGGAGGGCAGCTAGAGGCCAGAAAGAAGTGGAGGTTGATCACGTGTCGTAGCCCAGAAAGATGTGCGAGGCCAGAGGGGAAGGAGAGGCTAGAGAAACGTGGAGGCTGAAAATCAGTGAGAGACTGGAGGGCAACTAAGGACAGAAATAAGCGGAGCCTGAAAAGGGATGGAAGGCTGGAGTGTCTCCCGCATCATAGAGAAGCTGCATCCGGGACGGCTCGGGTGGCATTCCGCTCGTGGAAATGGTGTTCTGGCACCTACAGAGTCCCTTCCGCTCCCGCAAGTCCTCTGGGATAAGAGAGACATACCTCGCACAGGGCTAGAGTGGCATTCCAGTCATAGAGATGGTGTTGCAGCGCCTGGAGACTCCACTCTGCTCTCAGACGGCCTCCCGATCACGGAGATATACCTCCGGCATGGATAGACTGGCATTCTCATCAGAGAGATGCTGTTGCGGCAGATGGAGACTCCACTGCGATCCCGGAAATCCTCCCAGATCAGAGAAACATACGTCTGGGATGGCCAGACAGGCCTTCCTATTGTTGAAAACAGTGTTCCCACAGCCAGAGAGTCCCCTCCCATCCCAGAAGTCCAAGCAGATCATACACACAGACCTCCCAGACAGCCAGCGTGGCATTCCAGCGGTAGAGATGGTGTTAAAGCACCTAGAGACTCCGTTCCAAACACGCAGGTCCTCCCGCATCACAAAGACATCCATCCAGGAGGGCTAGAGTGCCATTCCGGCATACAGGGAGGGTATTGCCATGGCTAGAGAGTCGTCTCTGATCCCAGAAATCCTCCTGCGTCACGGAGACATACCTGCTGAATGGCTTGAGTGGCATTCTGGTCATAGAGCGGGTTGTCCGGCAACTAGCTGGTCACGTCCCATCCCAGAAATCCACCTCGATCATGGAGACATACATCCAGGACGGCTAGAGTGGCGTTCTGGACCATAAAGGCAGCTTTCGCACCGCTAGAGAGTCACATGTGATCCCAGACGTCCTCCCGGATCCTGGAGGCATACCTCTGGCAGGGCTAGAGGGGCATTCCCGTCATAGAGGCCGTTTTCCCACGGTTAGTTAGTCGCCCGCTATCCCCGAAGTCCTCCCGCATCATGGAGATATACATCCAGGATGGCCACAGTGGCATTCCGGCCATCGAGACGGTGTTCCAGCAGCTATAGAGTCCCCTCCAGTCCTGGAAGGCCTCCCATGTCCTGGAGACATACCTCCAGGACGGCTAGGCGGGCGTTCCAGTCATACAGGCCGTGTTCGGGGAGATAGAGACCCCGCTCCAAAGAGAGCTTTCCTCCCGCTCTATCATGGAGGCATAACCTCCCAGGCAGCTAGAGTGCCATTCCTGTCATAGAGACAGTCTTCCGGTGCTTAGCGAGGCCCCTCCAACCCAGGAAGTCCTCCCGGATCAGAGACAGATACCTCCAGGACGGCTAGAATGGCATTCCTCTCATAGAGACTTCCTTCGGGGAGCCAGAGAGTCACCTACGATGCCAGGATTCCTGCCACATCGTGGAGGCACGCCTGCAAAACATCGAGAGTGGCGGTCAGGTCACAGAGACGCTGTTCTGGTGGGTAGAGAATCCCCTCGGATCCCAGAAGTCATCAGGCATCATAGACACATACCTCCGGCACAGCCAGAGTGGCGTTACGGTCAGAGAGACTGTTTTCCCTTGGCTAGAGAGTCCCCTCTGATCCCAGAGCTCCTCCCGGATCTTTGAGACATATTTCTGGGACAGCTAGAGTGGCGTTCCGCTCACAGACATGGTACTCCCGCGGTTAGAGAGTCACCTCCATTCCCAAAGTTCTGCCGCATCACGGGGATGTACCTGGGGAATGGCTAGAGTGGCAACCCAATCGTAGAAACGGTGTTCCATCAGTGAGAGAGTCCCGTCCTATCCCAGACGTCCTCCTTGATCATGGAGACAAATCCTGGGATGGCTACAGGTCTGTCCTGGACAAAGAGACTATTGTTGCGGTGACTACAGAGTCAAAAGAGGCCGCAAAGGGGTGGGAGGCCGCAAAGGGGTGGGAGGCTGGAGGGGAGGTAGAGGCCAGGAAAAAGTGGAGGCCGAAAAGGGGTGGGAGGCTGCAAAGGGGTGGGAGGCTGGAGGGGAGGTAGAGGCCAGGAAAAAGTGGAGGCCGAAAAGGGGTGGGAGGCCGCAAAGGGGTGGGAGGCCGGAGGGGAGGTAGAGGCCAGGAAAAAGTGGAGGCCGAAAAGGGGTGGGAGGCCACAAAGGGGTGGGAGGCTGGAGGGGAGGTAGAGGCCAGGAAAAAGTGGAGGCCGAAAAGGGGTGGGAGGCCGGAGGGCAGCTAGAGGCCAGAAAGAAGTGGAGGTTGATCACGTGTCGTAGGCCAGAAAGATGTGCGAGGCCAGAGGGGAAGGAGAGGCTAGAGAAACGTGGAGGCTGAAAATCAGTGAGAGACTGGAGGGCAACTAAGGACAGAAATAAGCGGAGCCTGAAAAGGGATGGAAGGCTGGAGTGTCTCCCGCATCATAGAGAAGCTGCATCCGGGACGGCTCGGGTGGCATTCCGCTCGTGGAAATGGTGTTCTGGCACCTACAGAGTCCCTTCCGCTCCCGCAAGTCCTCTGGGATAAGAGAGACATACCTCGCACAGGGCTAGAGTGGCATTCCAGTCATAGAGATGGTGTTGCAGCGCCTGGAGACTCCACTCTGCTCTCAGACGGCCTCCCGATCACGGAGATATACCTCCGGCATGGATAGACTGGCATTCTCATCAGAGAGATGCTGTTGCGGCAGATGGAGACTCCACTGCGATCCCGGAAATCCTCCCAGATCAGAGAAACATACGTCTGGGATGGCCAGACAGGCCTTCCTATTGTTGAAAACAGTGTTCCCACAGCCAGAGAGTCCCCTCCCATCCCAGAAGTCCAAGCAGATCATACACACAGACCTCCCAGACAGCCAGCGTGGCATTCCAGCGGTAGAGATGGTGTCAAAGCACCTAGAGACTCCGTTCCAAACACGCAGGTCCTCCCGCATCACAAAGACATCCATCCAGGAGGGCTAGAGTGCCATTCCGGCATACAGGGAGGGTATTGCCATGGCTAGAGAGTCGTCTCTGATCCCAGAAATCCTCCTGCGTCACGGAGACATACCTGCTGAATGGCTTGAGTGGCATTCTGGTCATAGAGCGGGTTGTCCGGCAACTAGCTGGTCACGTCCCATCCCAGAAATCCACCTCGATCATGGAGACATACATCCAGGACGGCTAGAGTGGCGTTCTGGACCATAAAGGCAGCTTTCGCACCGCTAGAGAGTCACATGTGACCCAGACGTCCTCCCGGATCCTGGAGGCATACCTCTGGCAGGGCTAGAGGGGCATTCCTGTCATAGAGGCCGTTTTCCCACGGTTAGTTAGTCGCCCGCTATCCCCGAAGTCCTCCCGCATCATGGAGATATACATCCAGGATGGCCACAGTGGCATTCCGGCCATCGAGACGGTGTTCCAGCAGCTATAGAGTCCCCTCCAGTCCTGGAAGGCCTCCCATGTCCTGGAGACATACCTCCAGGACGGCTAGGCGGGCGTTCCGGTCATACAGGCCGTGTTCGGGGAGATAGAGACCCCGCTCCAAAGAGAGCTTTCCTCCCGCTCTATCATGGAGGCATAACCTCCCAGGCAGCTAGAGTGCCATTCCTGTCATAGAGACAGTCTTCCGGTGCTTAGCGAGGCCCCTCCAACCCAGGAAGTCCTCCCGGATCAGAGACAGATACCTCCAGGACGGCTAGAATGGCATTCCTCTCATAGAGACTTCCTTCGGGGAGCCAGAGAGTCACCTACGATGCCAGGATTCCTGCCACATCGTGGAGGCACGCCTGCAAAACATCGAGAGTGGCGGTCAGGTCACAGAGACGCTGTTCTGGTGGGTAGAGAATCCCCTCGGATCCCAGAAGTCATCAGGCATCATAGACACATACCTCCGGCACAGCCAGAGTGGCGTTACGGTCAGAGAGACTGTTTTCCCTTGGCTAGAGAGTCCCCTCTGATCCCAGAGCTCCTCCCGGATCTTTGAGACATATTTCTGGGACAGCTAGAGTGGCGTTCCGCTCACAGACATGGTACTCCCGCGGTTAGAGAGGCACCTCCATTCCCAAAGTTCTGCCGCATCACGGGGATGTACCTGGGGAATGGCTAGAGTGGCAACCCAATCGTAGAAACGGTGTTCCATCAGTGAGAGAGTCCCGTCCTATCCCAGACGTCCTCCTTGATCATGGAGACAAATCCTGGGATGGCTACAGGTGTGTCATGGACAAAGAGACTGTTGTTGCGGTGACTACAGAGTCAAAAGAGGCCGCAAAGGGGTGGGAGGCCGGAGGGGAGGTAGAGGCCAGGAAAAAGTGGAGGCCGAAAAGGGGTGGGAGGCCACAAAGGGGTGGGAGGCTGGAGGGGAGGTAGAGGCCAGGAAAAAGTGGAGGCCGAAAAGGGGTGGGAGGCCGGAGGGCAGCTAGAGGCCAGAAAGAAGTGGAGGTTGATGGCGTGTCGTAGGCCAGAAAGATGTGCGAGGCCAGAGGGGAAGGAGAGGCTAGAGAAACGTGGAGGCTGAAAATCAGTGAGAGACTGGAGGGCAACTAAGGACAGAAATAAGCGGAGCCTGAAAAGGGATGGAAGGCTGGAGTGTCTCCCGCATCATAGAGAAGCTGCATCCGGGACGGCTCGGGTGGCATTCCGCTCGTGGAAATGGTGTTCTGGCACCTACAGAGTCCCTTCCGCTCCCGCAAGTCCTCTGGGATAAGAGAGACATACCTCGCACAGGGCTAGAGTGGCATTCCAGTCATAGAGATGGTGTTGCAGCGCCTGGAGACTCCACTCTGCTCTCAGACGGCCTCCCGATCACGGAGATATACCTCCGGCATGGATAGACTGGCATTCTCATCAGAGAGATGCTGTTGCGGCAGATGGAGACTCCACTGCGATCCCGGAAATCCTCCCAGATCAGAGAAACATACGTCTGGGATGGCCAGACAGGCCTTCCTATTGTTGAAAACAGTGTTCCCACAGCCAGAGAGTCCCCTCCCATCCCAGAAGTCCAAGCAGATCATACACACAGACCTCCCAGACAGCCAGCGTGGCATTCCAGCGGTAGAGATGGTGTTAAAGCACCTAGAGACTCCGTTCCAAACACGCAGGTCCTCCCGCATCACAAAGACATCCATCCAGGAGGGCTAGAGTGCCATTCCGGCATACAGGGAGGGTATTGCCATGGCTAGAGAGTCGTCTCTGATCCCAGAAATCCTCCTGCGTCACGGAGACATACCTGCTGAATGGCTTGAGTGGCATTGTGGTCATAGAGCGGGTTGTCCGGCAACTAGCTGGTCACGTCCCATCCCAGAAATCCACCTCGATCATGGAGACATACATCCAGGACGGCTAGAGTGGCGTTCTGGACCATAAAGGCAGCTTTCGCACCGCTAGAGAGTCACATGTGATCCCAGACGTCCTCCCGGATCCTGGAGGCATACCTCTGGCAGGGCTAGAGGGGCATTCCCGTCATAGAGGCCGTTTTCCCACGGTTAGTTAGTCGCCCGCTATCCCCGAAGTCCTCCCGCATCATGGAGATATACATCCAGGATGGCCACAGTGGCATTCCGGCCATCGAGACGGTGTTCCAGCAGCTATAGAGTCCCCTCCAGTCCTGGAAGGCCTCCCATGTCCTGGAGACATACCTCCAGGACGGCTAGGCGGGCGTTCCAGTCATACAGGCCGTGTTCGGGGAGATAGAGACCCCGCTCCAAAGAGAGCTTTCCTCCCGCTCTATCATGGAGGCATAACCTCCCAGGCAGCTAGAGTGCCATTCCTGTCATAGAGACAGTCTTCCGGTGCTTAGCGAGGCCCCTCCAACCCAGGAAGTCCTCCCGGATCAGAGACAGATACCTCCAGGACGGCTAGAATGGCATTCCTCTCATAGAGACTTCCTTCGGGGAGCCAGAGAGTCACCTACGATGCCAGGATTCCTGCCACATCGTGGAGGCACGCCTGCAAAACATCGAGAGTGGCGGTCAGGTCACAGAGACGCTGTTCTGGTGGGTAGAGAATCCCCTCGGATCCCAGAAGTCATCAGGCATCATAGACACATACCTCCGGCACAGCCAGAGTGGCGTTACGGTCAGAGAGACTGTTTTCCCTTGGCTAGAGAGTCCCCTCTGATCCCAGAGCTCCTCCCGGATCTTTGAGACATATTTCTGGGACAGCTAGAGTGGCGTTCCGCTCACAGACATGGTACTCCCGCGGTTAGAGAGGCACCTCCATTCCCAAAGTTCTGCCGCATCACGGGGATGTACCTGGGGAATGGCTAGAGTGGCAACCCAATCGTAGAAACGGTGTTCCATCAGTGAGAGAGTCCCGTCCTATCCCAGACGTCCTCCTTGATCATGGAGACAAATCCTGGGATGGCTACAGGTGTGTCATGGACAAAGAGACTATTGTTGCGGTGACTACAGAGTCAAAAGAGGCCGCAAAGGGGTGGGAGGCCGCAAAGGGGTGGGAGGCTGGAGGGGAGGTAGAGGCCAGGAAAAAGTGGAGGCCGAAAAGGGGTGGGAGGCTGCAAAGGGGTGGGAGGCTGGAGGGGAGGTAGAGGCCAGGAAAAAGTGGAGGCCGAAAAGGGGTGGGAGGCCGCAAAGGGGTGGGAGGCCGGAGGGGAGGTAGAGGCCAGGAAAAAGTGGAGGCCGAAAAGGGGTGGGAGGCCACAAAGGGGTGGGAGGCTGGAGGGGAGGTAGAGGCCAGGAAAAAGTGGAGGCCGAAAAGGGGTGGGAGGCCGGAGGGCAGCTAGAGGCCAGAAAGAAGTGGAGGTTGATCACGTGTCGTAGCCCAGAAAGATGTGCGAGGCCAGAGGGGAAGGAGAGGCTAGAGAAACGTGGAGGCTGAAAATCAGTGAGAGACTGGAGGGCAACTAAGGACAGAAATAAGCGGAGCCTGAAAAGGGATGGAAGGCTGGAGTGTCTCCCGCATCATAGAGAAGCTGCATCCGGGACGGCTCGGGTGGCATTCCGCTCGTGGAAATGGTGTTCTGGCACCTACAGAGTCCCTTCCGCTCCCGCAAGTCCTCTGGGATAAGAGAGACATACCTCGCACAGGGCTAGAGTGGCATTCCAGTCATAGAGATGCTGTTGCAGCGCCTGGAGACTCCGCTCTGCTCTCAGATGGCCTCCCGATCACGGAGATATACCTCCGGCAGGGATAGACTGGCATTCTCATCAGAGAGATGCTGTTGCGGCAGATGGAGACTCCACTGCGATCCCGGAAATCCTCCCAGATCAGAGAAACATACGTCTGGGATGGCCAGACAGGCCTTCCTATTGTTGAAAACAGTGTTCCCACAGCCAGAGAGTCCCCTCCCATCCCAGAAGTCCAAGCAGATCATACACACAGACCTCCCAGACAGCCAGCGTGGCATTCCAGCGGTAGAGATGGTGTCAAAGCACCTAGAGACTCCGTTCCAAACACGCAGGTCCTCCCGCATCACAAAGACATCCATCCAGGAGGGCTAGAGTGCCATTCCGGCATACAGGGAGGGTATTGCCATGGCTAGAGAGTCGTCTCTGATCCCAGAAATCCTCCTGCGTCACGGAGACATACCTGCTGAATGGCTTGAGTGGCATTCTGGTCATAGAGCGGGTTGTCCGGCAACTAGCTGGTCACGTCCCATCCCAGAAATCCACCTCGATCATGGAGACATACATCCAGGACGGCTAGAGTGGCGTTCTGGACCATAAAGGCAGCTTTCGCACCGCTAGAGAGTCACATGTGATCCCAGACGTCCTCCCGGATCCTGGAGGCATACCTCTGGCAGGGCTAGAGGGGCATTCCCGTCATAGAGGCCGTTTTCCCACGGTTAGTTAGTCGCCCGCTATCCCCGAAGTCCTCCCGCATCATGGAGATATACATCCAGGATGGCCACAGTGGCATTCCGGCCATCGAGACGGTGTTCCAGCAGCTATAGAGTCCCCTCCAGTCCTGGAAGGCCTCCCATGTCCTGGAGACATACCTCCAGGACGGCTAGGCGGGCGTTCCAGTCATACAGGCCGTGTTCGGGGAGATAGAGACCCCGCTCCAAAGAGAGCTTTCCTCCCGCTCTATCATGGAGGCATAACCTCCCAGGCAGCTAGAGTGCCATTCCTGTCATAGAGACAGTCTTCCGGTGCTTAGCGAGGCCCCTCCAACCCAGGAAGTCCTCCCGGATCAGAGACAGATACCTCCAGGACGGCTAGAATGGCATTCCTCTCATAGAGACTTCCTTCGGGGAGCCAGAGAGTCACCTACGATGCCAGGATTCCTGCCACATCGTGGAGGCACGCCTGCAAAACATCGAGAGTGGCGGTCAGGTCACAGAGACGCTGTTCTGGTGGGTAGAGAATCCCCTCGGATCCCAGAAGTCATCAGGCATCATAGACACATACCTCCGGCACAGCCAGAGTGGCGTTACGGTCAGAGAGACTGTTTTCCCTTGGCTAGAGAGTCCCCTCTGATCCCAGAGCTCCTCCCGGATCTTTGAGACATATTTCTGGGACAGCTAGAGTGGCGTTCCGCTCACAGACATGGTACTCCCGCGGTTAGAGAGGCACCTCCATTCCCAAAGTTCTGCCGCATCACGGGGATGTACCTGGGGAATGGCTAGAGTGGCAACCCAATTGTAGAAACGGTGTTCCATCAGTGAGAGAGTCCCGTCCTATCCCAGACGTCCTCCTTGATCATGGAGACAAATCCTGGGATGGCTACAGGTGTGTCATGGACAAAGAGACTGTTGTTGCGGTGACTACAGAGTCAAAAGAGGCCGCAAAGGGGTGGGAGGCCGCAAAGGGGTGGGAGGCTGGAGGGGACGTAGAGGCCAGGAAAAAGTGGAGGTCGAAAAGGGGTGGGAGGCTGGAGGGGAGGTAGAGGCCAGGAAAAAGTGGAGGCCGAAAAGGGGTGGGAGGCCGCAAAGGGGTGGGAGGCCGGAGGGGAGGTAGAGGCCAGGAAAAAGTGGAGGCCGAAAAGGGGTGAGAGGCCACAAAGGGGTGGGAGGCTGGAGGGGAGGTAGAGGCCAGGAAAAAGTGGAGGCCGAAAAGGGATGGGAGGCCGGAGGGCAGCTAGAGGCCAGAAAGAAGTGGAGGTTGATGGCGTGTCGTAGGCCAGAAAGATGTGCGAGGCCAGAGGGGAAGGAGAGGCTAGAGAAACGTGGAGGCTGAAAATCAGTGAGAGACTGGAGGGCAACTAAGGACAGAAGTAAGCGGAGCCTGAAAAGGGATGGAAGGCTGGAGTGTCTCCCGCATCATAGAGAAGCTGCATCCGGGACGGCTCGGGTGGCATTCCGCTCGTGGAAATGGTGTTCTGGCACCTACAGAGTCCCTTCCGCTCCCGCAAGTCCTCTGGGATAAGAGAGACATACCTCGCACAGGGCTAGAGTGGCATTCCAGTCATAGAGATGCTGTTGCAGCGCCTGGAGACTCCGCTCTGCTCTCAGATGGCCTCCCGATCACGGAGATATACCTCCGGCAGGGATAGACTGGCATTCTCATCAGAGAGATGCTGTTGCGGCAGATGGAGACTCCACTGCGATCCCGGAAATCCTCCCAGATCAGAGAAACATACGTCTGGGATGGCCAGACAGGCCTTCCTATTGTTGAAAACAGTGTTCCCACAGCCAGAGAGTCCCCTCCCATCCCAGAAGTCCAAGCAGATCATACACACAGGCCTCCCAGACAGCCAGCGTGGCATTCCAGCGGTAGAGATGGTGTTAAAGCACCTAGAGACTCCGTTCCAAACACGCAGGTCCTCCCGCATCACAAAGACATCCATCCAGGAGGGCTAGAGTGCCATTCCGGCATACAGGGAGGGTATTGCCATGGCTAGAGAGTCGTCTCCGATCCCAGAAATCCTCCTGCGTCACGGAGACATACCTGCTGAATGGCTTGAGTGGCATTGTGGTCATAGAGCGGGTTGTCCGGCAACTAGCTGGTCACGTCCCATCCCAGAAATCCACCTCGATCATGGAGACATACATCCAGGACGGCTAGAGTGGCGTTCTGGACCATAGAGGCAGCTTTCGCACCGCTAGAGAGTCACATTTCATCCCAGACGTCCTCCCGGATCCTGGAGGCATACCTCTGGCAGGGCTAGAGGGGCATTCCCGTCATAGAGGCGGTTTTCCCACGGTTACTTAGTCGCCCGCTATCCCCGAAGTCCTCCCGCATCATGGAGATATACATCCAGGATGGCCACAGTGGCATTCCAGCCATCGAGACGGTGTTCCAGCAGCTATAGAGTCCCCTCCAGTCCTGGAAGGCCTCCCATGTCCTGGAGACATACCTCCAGGACGGCTAGGCGGGCGTCCCGGTCATACAGGCCGTGTTCGGGGAGATAGAGACCCCGCTCCAAAGAGAGCTTTCCTCCCGCTCTATCATGGAGGCATAACCTCCCAGGCAGCTAGAGTGCCATTCCTGTCATAGAGACAGTCTTCCGGTGCTTAGCGAGGCCCCTCCAACCCAGGAAGTCCTCCCGGATCAGAGACAGATACCTCCAGGACGGCTAGAATGGCATTCCTCTCATAGAGACTTCCTTCGGGGAGCCAGAGAGTCACCTACGATGCCAGGATTCCTGCCACATCGTGGAGGCACGCCTGCAAAACATCGAGAGTGGCGGTCAGGTCACAGAGACACTGTTCTGGTGGGTAGAGAATCCCCTCGGATCCCAGAAGTCATCAGGCATCATAGACACATACCTCCGGCACAGCCAGAGTGGCGTTACGGTCAGAGAGACTGTTTTCCCTTGGCTAGAGAGTCCCCTCTGATGCCAGAGCTCCTCCCGGATCTTTGAGACATATTTCTGGGACAGCTAGAGTGGCGTTCCGCTCATGGACATCGTACTCCCGCGGTTAGAGAGTCACCTCCATTCCCAAAGTTCTCCCGCATCACGGGGATGTACCTGGGGAATGGCTGGAGTGCCATCCCAATCGTAGAAACAGTATTCCATCAGTGAGGGAGTCCCATCCTATCCCAGACGTCCTCCTTGATCATGGAGACATACCCCTGGGATGGCGAGAGGTGTGTCCTGGACAAAGAGACTCTTCTTGCGGTGACGACAGAGTCAAAAGAGGCCGGAAAAAAGTGGGAGGCAGCAAAGGGGTGGGAGGCTGGAGGGGAGGTAGAGGCCAGGAAAATTGGAGGGTGAAAAGTGGTGGGAGGCCGCAAAGGGGTGGGACGCTGGAGGGGAGGTAGAGGCCAGGAAAAAGTGGAGGCCGCAAAGGGGTGGGAGGCCGCAAAGGGGTGGGAGGCTGGAGGGGGGGTAGAGGCCAGGAAAAAGTGGAGGCCGCAAAGGGGTGGGAGGCCGCAAAGGGGTGGGAGGCCGGGGGGGAGGTAGAGGCCAGGAAAAAGTGGAGGCCGCAAAGGGGTGGGAGGCCGCAAAGGGGTGGGAGGCTGGAGGGGAGGTAGAGGCCAGGAAAAAGTGGAGGCCGCAAAGGGGTGGGAGGCCGCAAAGGGGTAGGAGGCCGGAGGGGAGGTAGAGGCCAGGAAAAAGTGGAGGCCGCAAAGGGGTGGGCGGCCGCAAAGGTGTGGGAGGCCGGAGGGCAGCTAGAGGCCAGAAATAAGTGGAGGTTGATCACGTGTCGTAGGCCAGAAAGATGTGTGAGGCCAGAGGGTAAGGAGAGGCTAGAGAAACGTGGAGGCTGAAAATTAGTGAGAGACTTGAGGGCAACTAAGGACAGAAGTAAGCGGAGCCTGAAAAGGGATGGAAGGCTGGAGTGTCTCCCGCATCATAGAGAAGCTGCATCCGGGACGGCTAGGGTGGCATTCCGCTCGTGCAAATGGTGTTCTGGCACCTACAGAGTCCCTTCCGCTCCCGCAGGTGCTCTGAGATTAGAGAGGCATACCTCCCACAGGGCTAGAGTGGCGTTCCAGTCACAGAGATGGTGTTGCAGCGCCTGGAGACTCCCCTCTGGTCTCAGACGGCCTCCCGATCACGGAGATATACCTCCGGCACGGATAGACTGGCATTCTGATCAGAGAGATGCTGTTCCGGCAGATGGAGACTCCACTGCGATCCCGGAAATCCTCCCAGATCAGAGAAACATACGTCTGGGATGGCCAGACAGGCCTTCCTATCATTGTAAACAGTGTTCCCACAGCCAGAGAGTCCCCTCCCATCCCAGAAGTCCAAGCAGATCATACACACAGACCTCCCAGACAGCCAGCGTGGCATTCCAGCGGTAGAGATGGTGTCAAAGCACCGAGACACTCCGTTGCAAACAGGGAAGTCCTCCCGCATCACAAAGACATCCATCCAGGAGGGCTAGAGTGCCCTTCCGGCATACAGGGAGGGTATTGCCATGGCTAGAGAGTCGTCTCCGATCCCAGAAATCCTCCTGCATCATGGAGACATACCTGCTGAATGGCTTGAGTGGCATTCTGGTCATAGAGCGGGTTGTCCGGCAACAAGACCGTCACGTCCCATCCCAGAAATCCACCTCGATCATGGAGACATATGTCCAGGACAGCTAGAGTGGCATTCTGGACCATAGAGGCAGCTTTCGCACCGCTAGAGAGTCACATTTCATCCCAGACGTCCTCCCGGATCCTGGAGGCATACCTCTGGCAGGGCTAGAGGGGCATTCCCGTCACAGAGGCGGTTTTCCCACGGTTACTTAGTCGCCCGCTATCCCCGAAGTCCTCCCGCATCATGGAGATACACATCCAGGATGGCCACAGTGGCATTCCGGCCATCGAGACGGTGTTCCAGCAGCTATAGAGTCCCCTCCAGTCCTGGAAGACCTCCCATGTCCTGGAGACATACCTCCAGGACGGCTAGGCGGGCTTTCCGGTCATACAGCCCGTGTTCAGGGAGATAAAGACCCCGCCTCAAAGAGAGCTTTCCTTCCGCATCATAGAGGCATAACCTCCCAGGCAGCTAGAGTGCCATTCCTGTCACAGAGACATTCTTCGGTGGTTAGCGAGGAAGTCCTCCCGGATTGTAGATAGCTAGGGTCTGGCGGTCAGAAGATATCGCGCTGCACGGAAAGTTAGGGCCCCTCTCCTGAAAGCCAATAGCGTTTAGTTTATGATGCAAGCAGACGGAAGTGAGGTTATAAACCTAAGCTATATAACGCCGTTTCACACACCAATAAACGCCATTTGCCGTCCACCACATTGGTATCAGCGAGCTGATGGCCCGAGCGGCCTGGGGTTGGTCGCCATGCCGTTCCTGAACCAGGTCGCCACGCCTGTGAAGGCAACAAGTGGTGCTGAAACCCGGGAATCGTCGCCTGGACGGGTGAACGGCGGCCGGAGCGGCAGGACCAGCCTGGCGGGGAGGACGCTCCCAGACCAACAAGGAGGATGGAAGCCCTTGTGAAGGTCGTATCACAATTACATAAGCAGTGGGTTATTGATTGTAAACCCAAAGATTTTACTCTCGCAGTTGCGAGACTTTTGCAAATTGGGGCCATTGCCCAGCCGGTGGATATTCTCCACCCTGAAGTGTGGGATAAATGCACTAAAGCGTTAGCCGAAGAGACGATGTCCTCGGGTCGTGGGAAAAACCTTAAGTCGTGGGGGAAAGTCGTACAGGCCCTGCAGAAGGCCATACAAGAACAGGACACCTGGAGGGCGGCAAAGAACTGTTTGTTGGTCACCCCGAAATTTGGAGTCGGGGCAGCCACGCAGACTTTGCACCCCCCAGACGATGATGATTCTACTGAGCCTAAAGATCTGCAAGAGGGCGACACGTCCCCTCAATTCCCGAACCCCAATCCGCTTACGGACGGACAGAAATGAGCTAAATTCTTCTGGGGTAAGCTAGCCGAGGAGGCCAGGGGCGCTGCCGAGAAATCAGAGTCTGAGGAAGTCTGGGCTACACCACCGCCCTATACGCCCCAAGATGGCGCCGAGCAAGAAGGCAAAGGGCGGGGCGAGGATGCCCTTAGCGGGAACAGGGAGGAAGCGTTAGCGTTAACAAGCGCACACAAACGTGAAGGGGAGGAGAACGTGAAAAAGAAAGGTGATGAGAGTGACCGGGAAGGGAGGAGAACGAGAAAAAGAGAGGTGATGAGGGTGACCGGGAAGGTGAGGAGAGCGCGAGCGAAGGGCGGAAAGCCAATCAGAGCGGCCATCCGAAAAAATGCGTTGATAAGACAAACACCCCGCCGAGCAGAGGGCGGGACGAATCGAGAGGATGAGAACGGCCCGCCCGCAAGGGAAGCGGGCGGGGCCGGAGCCAAGAGGGCGGGAACGGCCCGCCCACAAGGGAAGCAGGCGGGGCGAGCCAAGAGGGCGAGAACGGCCCGCCCACAAGGGAAGCGGGCGGGGCCGGAGCCCAACAAAAAGGTACTGCAAACCAAAAAAAAAAAAAAAAAAAAAAAGAGCTGGGAGAATGGGAACAAGGGTGGAGGTTAGTCCTTACAGGGCGAGGGTATGCCGCAGTTAAAAAAGATGGAAAAGTTAAGTGGTGTCCGCTTAAGTCTATTAAACTGGACCTTCAGAATAAAGCTAATGAAAACTGTGAGTTTTTGTCCACAGGACCGGATTATCGGTCGTCCTTGTAACCCGTACACCCCAGTGGCGAGAGAGGACGACAAGCCGACAAGGATCCTGTCGGCACCTGGGAGCTCCACACTGGTGGAGTCCAAACAGCAGCGACCTAACCCCCAAAGGGGGAGGCTACGATGTCTTTGTGTGATCTTGATTTTAGGGCTCGTCACTATAGGGCAAGCAGTATCAGAACACCATCCCCATCGGACATTTAAATGGTCCCTCCTTCGATTCGATGATCAGCAAGTTATCGCAACCCGCTGCTTTAAGAATGTTCTTGTTCAAAATTTCCTTTAACTATCCCCAGTTATACCCCATTGCTCCCAGCTACCCCCCAGTCACCTCTTGATGTGCCTTGTGTTTTCTATTCAAGTTCGTAATATGTATAGATTTTTTAAGATTATTATAAGGCATAGAGTAAGAGTAGGATGCATTTAGTATGTTTCCTATCCATGATTACGATATATATATTCTTTAAGATTGCTATATTTTAACCAATTTAATTAAATTTATAAATTAAATAGTAATTTAATTACTGTTAATATTAATTAATATAATTAATAATTAATTTCTTATTATAAATTAATAAATTAATTTAAATACGCATAGGGAGGGGGGAAATGTAGATAGCTATGGTCTGGCGGTCGGAAGATATCGCGCTGTACGGAAAGTTAGGGCCCCTCTCCTGAAAGCCAATAGCGTTTAGTTTATGATGCAAGCAGACGGAAGTGAGGTTATAAACCTAAGCTATATAACGCCGTGTCACACACCAATAAATGCCATTTGCCGTCCACCACATTGGTATCAGCGAGCTGATGGCCCGAGCGGCCTGGGGTTGGTCGCCATGCCGTTCCTGAACCAGGTCGCCACACCAGCGAAGGCAACACCGGATCAGAGACAGATACCTCCAGGACGGCTAGAACGGCATTCCTCTCACAGAGACTTCCTTCGGGGAGCTAGAGAGTCACCTACGATGCCAGGATTCCTGCCACATTGTGGAGGCACGCCTGCAAAACATCGAGAGTGGCGGTCAGGTCACAGAGACGCTGTTCTGGTGGGTAGAGAATCCCCTCGGATCCCAGAAGTCATCAGGCATCATAGACACATACCTCCGGCACAGCCAGAGTGGCGTTACGGTCAGAGAGACTGTTTTCCCTTGGCTAGAGAGTCCCCTCTGATCCCAGAGCTCCTCCCGGATCTTTGAGACATATTTCTGGGACAGCTAGAGTGGCGTTCCGCTCATAGACATGGTACTCCCGCAGTTAGAGAGTCACCTCCATTCCCAAAGTTCTGCCGGATCACGGGGTTGTACCTGGGGAATGGCTAGAGTGGCAACCCAATCGTAGAAACGGTGTTCCATCAGTGAGAGAGTCCCGTCCTATCCCAGACGTCCTCCTTGATCATGGAGACATACCCCTGGGATGGCTACAGGTCTGTCCTGGACAAAGAGACTGTTGTTGCGGTGACTACAGAGTCAAAAGAGGCCGAAAAGGGGTGGGAGGCTGGAGGGGAGGTAGAGGCCAGGAAAAAGTGGAGGCCGCAAAGGGGTGGGAGGCCGCAAAGGGGTGGGAGGCTGGAGGGGAGGTAGAGGCCAGGAAAAAGTGGAGGCCGCAAAGGGGTGGGAGGCCGCAAAGGGGTGGGAGGCTGGAGGGGAGGTAGAGGCCAGGAAAATGTGGAGGACAAAAAGTGGTGGGAGGCCGCAAAGGGGTGGGAGGCTGGAGGGGAGGTAGAGGCCAGGAAAATGTGGAGGCCAAAAAACAGTGGGACACCACAAAGGTGTGGGAGGCTGGAGAGGAGGTAGAACCCAGAGGAAATTGGAGGCTGCAAAGGGGTGGGAGCCTGGAGGGCAGGTAGAGGCCAGAAGAGATTCGAGGTCTAAAAGGACGTGGAAGGACGCAAAGTTGTGGGAGGCTGTATGGGAGTTAGAGGCCAGAAAAAAATGGATACCGAAAAGGTGGGAGTCTGGACGTGAGGTAGAGGCCGGAAGAAATTGGAGGCTGAGAAGGGATGGGAGGCCGCAAGTGTGTGGGAGCCTGGAGGGGAGGTAGAGGCCAGAAAAATGTGGAGGACAAAAAGGATGGGAGGCCGCAAATTTGTGGGAGGCTGGAGGGCGGGTAGAGGCCAGAAAAAAGTGGAGACCAAAAAGGGGTGGGAGGCTTGAGAGGACGTATAGACCAGAAAAAATTGGAGGACTAAAAAGGCATGGAAGGCCGCAAATGTTTCGGAGGCTGGAGGGGAGGTAGAGGCTAGAAAATATTGGAAGCCGAAAAAGGCAGGAGACAGCAAAGGAGTGGGAGGCTGGAGGGGATGTAGAGGCCAAAAAGACATGGGAGACTGGAATGTCTCCCGCACCATAGAGAAACTACATCTGGGATGACTAGAGTGGCATTCCAGTTGTGCAACTGCTGTTCTGGAATCTTCCGAGTCCACTCCACTCCTGCGAGTCCTTCGGGATTAGAGAGCCATACGTCCCACATGACTACAGTGGCAACCCAATCATAAAGATGGTGTTTCGGCACCTGGAGAGACCCCTCTGATCCTACCCAGCCTCCAGATCATGGAGCTATACCTCCGGGACGGCTAGACTGCCATTCTGATCATAGAGATGCTGCTCCGGCAGATAGAGATGCCACTCTGATCCCGGATCACATTTCATCCCAGACGTCCTCCCGGATCCTGGAGGCATACCTCTGGGAGGGCTAGAGGGGCATTCCCGTCATAGAGACGGTTTTCCCACGGTTACTTAGTCACCTGCTATCTCCCGCATCATGGCGATATACATCCAGGATGGCCACAGTGGCATTCCGGCCATCGAGACGATGTTCCAGCAGCTATAGAGTCCCCTCCAGTCCCGGAAGTCCTCCCAGACCATAGAGACATACATCCAGGATGGCCAGACAGGCCTCCCCATCATTGTAACAGTGTTCCCACAGCTAAAGAGTTGCTTCTGATCCCAGAAGTCCAAGAAGATCATACAGATATACCTCCCAGACAGCCAGAGTGGCATTCCAGTTGCATAGAATATGTCCCAGTACCTAGAAACTCCACTCCAAACCCAGAAGTTCTCCCAGATCATGGAGACATACATCCAGGAGGGCTAGAGTGGCATTCCGGGCACAGGGATGGTATTCCCATGGCCAGAGAGTCGCCTCCGATCCCAGAAATCCTCCTGCATCATGGAGACATACCTGCTGAATGGCTTGAGTGGCATTCTGGTCATAGAGCTGGAGGTCCCGCAACTAGACCATCACGTCCGATCCCAGAAAGCCTCCTGGACCACGGAGACATACCTCCCGGATGGCTAGGCTAGTATTCTGGACCTTAGAGACAATTTTTCCCATGGTTAGAGAGTTGAAAACGATCCCAGAAGTCCTCCTGGATCCTGGAGGCATACCACCATTGCAGCTAGAGTGGCATTCCTGTCACAGAGACGGTTTTCCCGCAGTTAGTTACTTGCCTCCGATACCAGAAGTCCTCTCGCATCATGGAGATATACATCCAAGACGGCCAGAGTGGCATTCCAGCCACGGGGATGAAAAAAAAGCTGTAGAGTTCCCTCCAGTCCTGGAAGTCCTCCCACGTCATGGAGACATACCTCCTGGATGGCTAGATGTGCGTTGCGGTCACACAGGCCCTGTTTGGGCAGATAGAGACTCCCCTCCAAAGACAGCTTTCCTCCTGGATCATAGAAACATAACTCTCAGGCAGCTAGAGTGGCATGCCTGTCATAGAGGTAGTGTTCCAGGGGCTAGAGCAGCCCCTCCAATCCAGGAAGTCCTCCCAAATGATAGAGAAATACCTCCAGGATGGCTAGAATGGCATTCCAGTAGCAGAGACTTTGTTCTGGGAGCTAGAGAGTCACCTATGATCCCAGAATTCCTGCCACATCATGGATACACACCTGCAAAACCTCTCGAGTGGCGTTCAGGTCACAGAGACAGTGTTCTGGCACCTACAGAATCAGAAGGCGCCTCTCTGATCACGGAAGTCATCAGGGATCATAGACACATACCTCCAGGACAGCTAGAGTGGCATTCTGGTCAGAGAGACTGTTTTCCTTGGCTAGAGATTACCCTCTGATCCCAGAGCTCCTCACAGATCTTTGAGACATACTTCTGTGACAGCTAGAGTGCCATTCCTGTCCTAGACACAGTATTCCCGCAGTTAGAGAGTCACCTCCAATCTCGAAGTTCTCCCGGACCATGGAGACATACCTGGGGAATGGCTAGAGTGGCGTCCCAAGCATAGAAATGGTGTTCCAGCTGTTAGAGAGTCCCCTCCTATCCCAGATGTACTCCTCGGTCACAGAGGAATACCACTGGGACGGCTAGAGGGGGGTCCTGGACAAAGAGACGTTATTCCAATGACTACAGAGTTGACAGAGGCCAAAAAGCAGTGGGAGGCAGCAAAGGTGTGGGAGGCTGGAGGGGAGGTAGAGGCCAGAAAAAAGTGGAGGCCGAAAAGGGGTGGGAGGCCGCAAAGGGGTGGGAGGCTGGAGGGGAGGTAGAGGCCAGAAAAAAGTGGAGGCCTAAAAATGGGTGGGAGGCTGCAAAGGTGTGGGAGGCTGGCGAGGAGGCAGAGGCCAGAAAAAAGTGGAGGCTGAAAACAGCAGTTACAGAATCCCCTCCTATCCCATATGTCCTCCTTAATCATGGAGACATACCTCCAGGACAGCTAGGCTGTACTTCCTGTCATAGAGATAGTGTTCCCACAGCTAGAGAGCTGTCTCCAATTCTAGGAGTTCACCAAGATCATGGAGACCTACCTGCTAAATGGCTTGAGTGGCATTCCAGTCATAGAGGTGGTTTTCCCGCAACTAGAGGCTTACCTCCAATCCCAGAAATCATCCTGGTGTATGCAGACATACCTCTGGGACAGCTAGAGTAGCGTTCTGGACCATAGAGACAGTTTTCCCATGGTTGGAGAGTTGCCTTTGATCCCAGAAGTCCTCCCAGATCATGGAGACATAGCTCTGGGACCGCAGGGTGGCATTCCGGTCACAGAAACGGTTTTCCCATGGTAGATATTCACCTCCGAGCCCTGAAGTCTTTGTGCATCATGGATATATACATCCAGGACAGCTAGAGTGGCATTCTGGTCATAGAGACAGTGTTCCAGTGGTTAGAGAGTCCACGCCAATCCAGGAAGTCCTCTCTGATCACAGAGAAGTACCAAAAAGGAGTGGTAGGCTGTAATGCATGTAGAGGCCATATAAAAAGTGGAGACCCAAAAGGCGTGGGAAGCTGAAAAGTTGTGCAAGACCAGAGGACCATTAGAGAACAGAAAAAAGTGGATGCCAAAAAGGCATCAGAGACTGAACAAGGCATGTAGGCTGGAGGGTGAATAGAGGCCAGAAAAAAAGGGTAGGAGGCCAAAAACAATTGGGAGGATGGAGAGTGAGTAGAGGGCAGAATAGAGTGGAGGCTGAACAGGCATGGGAGGCCGAAGGGTGTGTAGACATTAGAGAAAAGTGGAGGCTGAAGAGGCATGTGAGGCCAAAGAGGCTTGCGAGGCCGAAGGGTGAGTAGAGGCTAGAAAATAGTAGAGGACAAAGAGAGTTGAGTAGAGGACAGAAGAAATTGGAGGATGAAAAAGGGCTGCGACACTGGAGAGTGAGCAGAGGCTAGAATAAAAGTGGATGCTGAAAAAGGGTGGGAAGCTGTAGGGTGTATAGAGTCTAGAACAAAGTGGAGGCCAAAGAGGGATGGGAGGCCAAAGAGGGCGAGTAGAGCCCAGAAGAAAGTGGAGGCCAAAGAGGGGTGAGTAGAGGCTAGAAGAAACTGTAGGCCAAAAAAAGGGGTGCAACACTGGAAAGTGAGTAGAGTCTAGAACAAAGTGGAGGCTAAAGAGGGGTGGGAGCCCAAAGAGGGTGAATAGGGGCCAGAAGAAAGTGGAGGCTGAAAAGGAGTGGGAGACTGGAGTGCCTCTCGGATCATAGAGAAGTACCTCCAGGTCAGCTAGACTGGCATTCTGGTCATAGAGACAATGCTCTGGCATTTAGAGAGTCCTGTCTGCGGGAGAAGGATGGACTTCACAACTCAACTTTTACAACCAGTAATTATATTCACAGGTTCTTCAGACCATAATTTAAAGGCTTCAATTACTGCCTGTAGTTCTACCTTTTGAACGGATCCTGGCACGACAAGTACCCATTCTTTCCATTCTGCGTGCTCTCGCCATAGTATTGCTGCCTTGCCTGTCTTCCCACCACCATCCGTAAATACTGTAGCACCTTGAACTGGATATTGACTACACTTTTATTTTTCTTCTACTTCATGGTTTTTAAAAAAGGTAAACATTTTGTGTGATGGATAATTAATCTGAATGTCACCTTCAAATCCTGCTAATGCAGTTTGGAAGGGAACAGAGTGCTGCAAAGCCCAAGTTAAATATTCTTGTTGTAATGGTATTAAAATCATTTTCGGGTCCTTTGCCGATATATCAATAATTCTGTTGCGCCCTTTCATAATCAAATTTGCAAAACACTCTACTTTCGTGGTGATGGTTTTTCTGTGCTGCTGAGGCAAAAAGACCCACTCTAAAATTCTCAATGGGTCTGCTTTTGATTCTAGCTTTGTTATCCACTGTATTATAAGCGCATAGGGATGTCGCTCGTGATTGATTACTGCCAAAGTGATCCCTATCGAGGGGTCTATCCTAGAACTAAATGCTTGAGTTACCTTTTCAGAAATGTTTGCTACTGCTTCCTGGGCTTCCTTGGTCAATTGTCGAGGAGAGTTTAACCTGCTATCCCCTCTCAAGAGCTGAACCAAAGGCTCCATATCTTGGTTTGTGATCCCACAAATAGGTCGAATCCAGTTAACGTCTCCTACCAATTTTTGTACATCATTTAATGTTTTAATCTGAATTCTTAATTCAACCTTTTGGGGAGGTCACCGACGTTTCAGTGATCATCCACTCCAAGTACCTCCAAGGCGCTTCAGCTTGTATCTTTTCCGGCGCCACTTGCAGCCCACTTTGCCTCAAAAGCTCAACGAGCTCCCCGATCATTTCTTCCGGATTTAATTGATCACCGGCCAACAATATGTCATCCATATAATGATAGATGAAATATTGAGGCCACCTTTTTCTGATTGGCTGTAAAGCCCAATTTACATAAATTTGACACATCGTGGGCGAATTTTTCATGCCTTGTGGCAATACTGTCCAATGATATCTTTGCACGGGTTGCGCCTTGTTTGTACTTGGGACTGAGAATGCAAAATGTTTGGCATCGTCTTTATGCAGAGGGATTGTAAAAAAGCAATCTTTGAGATCTATAATCAAAAGCTTCCAATACTTCGGTATAATACAGGGAGATGGTAGCCCTGGTTGCAAGGCTCCCATGTCCACTATAACCTTATTGACTTCTCGCAAGTCATGTAATAATCTCCATTTTCCACTTTTCTTTGGAATCACAAAAACAGGTGTGTTCCAAGGACTAGTGGTTGGCACAATATGGCCTTTTTCTAGCTGTTCTTTTACCAAAGCTTCCAGGTGGGTGACCTTTTCTGCAGTCAGCGGCCATTGATTTACCCACACTGGATCATCAGTTTTCCATTCCAGTTTGAGCACAGGTCACGTTTCAATGGCCACTACCGAAAACCCTGCCGATTGCTAGAGAGTGATACATTCATTTGATTCAGTACATCCCGCCCAAGCAAACTTAATGGTAATGCGGCTACATAGGGTCATACTGAACACACTAGCCCATCTGGATTTTCACAGGTTAGGGTTGTTACACTCTGTTGTGTTGCAGAAAACCCACCGACCCTTACAAGTCCATAAGCTGGAGACTGAGCCAGCCAGCCTGGCGGCCACTCTCGCTGACTGATTATGGTCACATCAGCTCCTGTATCCACTAACATATCCATGGTCCATTGTCACGGTCGCACGGTGGGGTCAGGATGCCTAAACTTCATTTTCAAAGTCGGTTTTCTTCTGCTGATATCTAATGCTAGAAAGATTTGTGGTCTTCCTGTTGAGCCAAACCCTCCATTCCCCCTCACTGATTGCGCTGCCTGAGGTACAGAAGCAGTAAAAGGCACCAATTGTGCAATACATGTGCCTGCAGGAACCGCAACAGGAGGAGATGGAGTCCACAACATTACTTTGATGGTTCCCGTATAATAAGCGTCAATGACTCCAGGGAGAACAAAAAGTCCCTGCGTTGTTGCTGAAGATCGTCCTAATAACAAAGCACTCAATCCATATCCTAATGGTCCATTCGCATTAGTTGGGACATCATAAACTGATGTGTCCCATAAAGTAACTTCTACTGTTGTTACCACGTCCACTCCGGCGCTCCCTCTGGTTTGGGCGCTAAGGCTTGCCAAGCAGCTGGTGGTGCTTCCCCATTTGTGTCATCGCGCGGGGTGCCTTCGCGCTCGGTCGCCTGTTTCCCAATTTCATACCATCCCGATGATACTTTGAACAGCATTCTGAGGCTTGATGACCAAATTTTTGACATCGACTACATGGTGCTCCTGCTGGGCCTATTCCTTGCTGAAAGGGTCCTTGTTGGAAGGATTTATGACCTGTCTCAATCCGGCTAGGTCCTTTCCTTGTGGCCTTGCACTGAGCTCTAAAATAGCCTGGTTTTCCACAATGAAAACATTTTTTCTCCCCTTTTTCCCCTTTTCCTTTTCCCTCTCCTTAATTGCTGCTGCAAAGGCACTTGCGAGTGTTTCTGCCTGATGTGTGGCAGAGCCTACTCTGTTGCAGGCCTCTACCATTTGTACTAACGTTGCTTCTTTTGGCAAAGTTAACAAAATTCTTTTACAATCTACATTAGCATTTTCTACCACTAAATTCAACAACACTGCTAGTTTTGTGTCTTCATTGGTATACACTTTATTCAAAGCGTCTCTCAGACAATTAACAAAAGACATATATGGTTCATCTCTCCCTTGTCTAATTTGAGTGCAAGATGGTTGCCTCTTTCCCTCCTCAGGGACTGTTTGCAACGCATTCAACGCTAGTCGCCCAACTAATTGCAAGGCTTCTAAAGGCAGCCGAGCTTGCAATCTAACATCCACAAATGGTCCCTGGCCTGTCATTTGTTCCATAGTAATGTTCTGAAGCGGATCACCGTCTTGACGTTCCAGGTTTTTCAAGGCTTCTTGCCTACAGAGTTTATACCATCTGCCTGCCCACAATAACCTTTGGGTTGGTGTCAACAACATATCTATCATCTGCCGACAATCCCATGGTGTAAGAACCATTCCCATGAATATGTTATCTAATAGAGCTTGCGTGAAAGGTGATTGCAAGCCATAATTTTGTACTGCACTTCCTTAATCAAGTCCCAATTAAATGGGTCCCAGCGATTGGGCCCGTGAGGCTGTACACTAACGGGGGATGCCATTGGTAACTCTGTTTCCTCGTCTTTCATCACTCCTAAAAATACGTCTTTCCACCGCTCTCTAGGGTCGCCTTTCATTCTAGGCTCTTGCCTCCCTATAGTCTCTACAACAGGCTCTTCTCCTTCATCGCTGCTATCAGGCAACGGGGGCCGTAAAGGTGGCAGGGGCTCGGCTGAGGCCTTCAAAACTACAGCTTTTGATCGGTTAAGTCTGGGTGGTTTCGGGGTGGTGAAGCCCGCCCCATCAATCTTTCACATGAGCACACAGGGGAATATTGAGTACATTGTTCTGGGCAACTTTGTCCCGTCTTGCCCTCACATATATCATTGTAGACCTGTTTCTCTGACTTATCTGATGCAGCCAGTTCACCCTCAGGAGGTGCAGTCGGAGTCGCTGAAGGTCCTGGACCCTCTGACTCGGTTAAGAAGGGATTGGTTGAAGGCGGTTTAACAGCCTCCTCCATACCAGCTGCAGCTTTTCTCTCTGCCTTCAAGGTTTTTAATGTGATTAATATCAATTCCCATGCCGTCACTAACTCTGCGGCGGTTTTATCTCCATTCTCAATATGCTCCCATAACATTTTTCCTATCTCCTCCCACGTCTCTGCCTTAAATGCCACAGACGGATTGGCGGGGTACCCTTTCTTTCAGCACCAAATTAGGAGTCTTCTAAGTGTATATTCATCATATTTCAGTCCTCTCTTAGAGAGCATATGCAGCAGGAGTCTGACTAGCGCCCCTTCTTCATGCGATGTGTTCTTCCCCATGCCGCCCCGGTTGCTCACCTCACCTCGCTGGGTGCTTCTCCGTTGCAACGTATTCCTTTTTCTTTTTCCTTGCGTCAGTCCCGCTGACTGCAATTCTTCCAACCGGGCTTCTCCCGCGGCGTCCTCTGCGCTCGACCGGTGTTCAACGATGAGATCCCAGAGATTGTATCACGTCACGGTCACCAGTTGCGGGAGAAGGATGGACTTCACAACTCTATGAGAGTTATATTCCGAAGCCGTTTATTGTCTTCTCTGACTCCAATATATATCATAATTTTCGCTTAGTCACTGCGCACACACTCATGATTGGTTACAACTTGTTACACACACTATTGCAATTGGCTATATACAAAATATCACGCGCTGTCTACGCGCCTCTCACAGTCAGGATTCGCTGCTTGCAGGTGTTCCTGTTTTCCTCACTTCTTCTTAGTTGTTTACCACAGCTCCTTCTCCTCAAGGCCAAGCCATGCAGATATCCAGCTGTTTACCAGCTTCTCAGTGCCACAGCTCCTTCTCCTTAAGGTCGAGCCATGCAGGGTGATCCCAACACCTGTCCAATCCCAGAAGTCTTCCCAGATTATGGAGACATACCATGGGAGGGCTAGAATGGTGTTCCGGTCATAGAGAGGGTGTTCCCACAGCTAGAAAGTCTTCTCTAATCCCAGAAGTCTTCTCGGATCCTGAAGAACTACTTCTGGGACAGCTAGAGTGGTGTTCCAATCATAGAGATGATGTGCCAGCACTTAGAGAGTCCCCTCCAATCCCAAAAGTTCTCCCGGATCATGGAGACATAACTGACGAATGGCTAGAGTGGTGTTCCAGTCATAAAGATGGTGTTGCAGCCGTTAGAGACTCCCCTCCAGTCCTAGAAGTCCTCCTTGATCTTGGAGACTTACCTCCGGGACAGTTATTGTGGTGTTCTGGTCATACAGACAGTGTTCTGATGGCTAGAGCCGAAAGAGACTGAAAAGTGGTCGGAGGCTGAAAACGTGTGGGAGGCTGGATGTGGAGTGAAGGCTAAAAAGGAGTGGGAGGGTAAAAAGGTGTGAGAAGCTGGAACAGAAGTAGAAGCCAAAAAAAGTGGGTGCCAAAAAGGACTGGGACACCGCAGGGCAAGTGGAGGCAAGAAAAAAATTTGAGACCCAAAATGGGAGGGAGAGGCCAGAAAAAAGGGGAGGCTGAAGGGGAGCTAGAGGGCAGAAAAAAAGAGAGGCCAAAATGGGCTGGAGGCCACAAAAGGTGTGGGAGGCCAAAAATGTATGGAAGGCCAGAGGGCAAGGAGAGGCTAGAAAAAAGTGGAGGCTGAAAAACAGTGAAGGCTGGAGGGCAATTTAGGCTGGAAAAAAGTAGAGACCAAAGAGTTGTGGGAGGAAACACTAAAAGACAACTTTAAAAGTGACAGGGTATATGGAAGAAAGTGAGGCACTAAAATTTAGCCAAAGGGAACTGAATAAAAGGAATTCTTGAAAGAGAAACTGAAGAGCGATGAGCTACAAGATATATAAAGATGAAATTAAAAAAAAAAAAAAATCAATAAAGGGAGCCAGATAGAGGGAAATGTAGAAGGAATTTTAAAAAGCAACTGAGTACAAGAAACTTAGACAAGAATTAAAATATAGGGACAGGGAGATGGACAGAGGACAACATAGAAAGAAAATTAAAATACTGATGGGGTATTGGACTATTAAATTACTGGAATTAAATATTAAAACACTGGAATATTAAAAAAACAAGGACACAGAGACGGATAGAAGGAACCATAATAAGAAAATTTTAAAAGCAATGGGGTACAAGAAACACAGGAAATAATTAAAAAATAGGGACAAGGAGATGGATGAAAGGAAACACCGGAGAACATTTTTTAAGCAACAGGGTACAAGACAGAGCAAAGAATTAAAAAACAGAGACAGGGTGCCACAGAGAGGGAAACATAGAAAAAAAATTAATAGGTGAAATGGTACAGGGCAGAGTCGGCAGAAGAGCAACAAGTTGCGGGGAGCCAGGCAGGTAGGTGGGCCAGAGAGGGACAGGCAGGGAGGCAGGCAGAGGTCTGGGGCAGGGCAGCAGAGGCGGATCGGAAGGCACATGAGAGAACGCATAACTCACCACAGGTCCTGGTGCTGGCAGGAGACCTTCACCACCCCGATGTTTCTCCCTCTGCCTCTGCTCCTTCCTCCTCTGCAGTGCCGCATGCCCGACCCTCACCTGCTCAGCAGTGCACAGTGAACGCCTCAACGCTCCTCATCCGCAAGGCTTCCTCGATCCATAGCAACTCACGCACATAGCCAACGGAGGCACTCAGCTCCCAGCATCACATGCTGGTGGTCTGCTCTGTCAAGGACATCTCAGAGAGATCCCTCCTTGATGCAGGGACTGCCTGTTAGTTGCTGGAGGCACCTACCTACAGTACACCCCTGGATTCCCTCCTCAGCCAGTTCCCCTTCACGGACTTCTGCAGGCAGCCATGCCCAGGCAGCCCCTTTACAGCCAGAGCCCCAGCAGCAGCAGGGCCAGCCCCCTCTCAGCCTCACCAGCCACACCTGGAGCCCGTCAGGAACAGGGTCCATGGCCAAAGCCCCACAGCACAGGGCCCCTTTCCCTGAACCTGTCCAGAGCCACGAGCTCTGCCCCCAGCCGGGGGGGCACAGAGGAGGCGGGAAAAGGTTATTCATTAATGCACCTCAGGAATCCAGGCAGCGAGTCGGCTGCGAGGCTCAGTGCCCAAAGGCAGCAGGGCAGAGGGAGACAAAGGGAAGAGACAACAGGAGGAAGGACAGAGGGACACAGAGAAGAGGTGTGGGACAGGGAGCCAGAAAACAGGATGCTGCAAACAAGAGAGGGACAGGGAGCAGGACAAGAGTGTAGAGAGAGGAGTGTGGAGAGATTGAGAAAAAAAAGAAAAAAGGACAGAGAGATGGTAGAATAAATAAGAGAGGGAGCAAGAGAGAAAGGCAGAAGGGACCAGCAAGACAACAAGATAGAGACAAGACAAGGGCTGGGGAGAGTGATAGGGCAAAAGAAACATAGGCAAGAAATGAAAAATAGGAACAAGGAGTGGGATAGAGGCAGACATAGGAAGAAAAATGTCAAAAAGCAACAGGGTGCAAGAAACATAGGCAATAACTAACAAATAGGGACAGGGAGATAGAGAGATGTAAGGGGGAAAAAAAAGTGATGCGGTACAGCACAGAGAGAAAGGAATTAAGACTTAGAGACAGGGAGATGGATTGAGGGAGACGTAGAAAATTTTAAAAGCAACAGGATACAAGAATCATAGACAACAATTAAAAAACAGGTACCTGGAGCTGCATAGAGGGAGACGTAGGGAGGAAATGCAACAGGGTACAAGAAACACAGACAAGAAATTAAAATTAGGTCAGGGAGACAGAAAGAGGGAAAGGCAGGAAGAAAAAGTAGAAAGTGACTGGGTTCAAGAAACATATGCAAGAATTTAAAAAATAGGGATGGACAGGTAGAAAGTTTCCAAAGCAGTGGGGTACCAGTAACAGGCATGAACTAAAAAGTAGGGAAGGGACAGGGAGCCTGAAAGAAGCGGGGATGACCTTGGCTGGCTGCCAGGTGCCCCCCAAGCTTCTCTATCGCTCCCCCTCCTCAACAAGAAAGGGGAGAAAATACAACAAAAAAGCTTGTGGGTTTAGATAAGGATAAAGAGATCGCTCATCAGTTACTGTCACAGGCAAAACAGACTCGACTTGGGGAAAGTAATTTAATTCATTGTCAATCAAAATTAGAGTGGTGTAATGAGAAATAAGAACAAATCTAAAAAAAACCCCAAACAACAAACCTCCCCCCACCCCTCTCTTTTTCACTGGGCTCATCTTCATTCCTGACTTCTCTACCTCCTCCACCTGAGCAGCACAGGGGGACAGGGAGCAGGGGCTGCAGTCAGTTCATCGCATGTTGTCTCTGCCACTCCTTCCTCCTCATGCTCTGCTTCTGCTCCAGCATGGGGTCCCTCCCATGGGGCCACAGGTCCTGCCAGAAAACTGTTCTGGAGTGTGCTCCTCTCCATGGGGCCACAGGTACTGCCAGCAGCCTGCTCCAGCACAGTTCTCCACGGGGTCACAGCCTCCTTCAGGCACATCCACCTACTCCAGCGTGGGGTCCTCCATTGTGGGCATCTGCTCCACTGTGGACCTCCATGGGATGCAAAGGGACAACCTACATCAGCGTGGTCTTCACCATGGGCTGCAGGGCAATCTCTGCTCCGATGCCTGAAGCACCTCCTCCTCCTTCATCTTCACTGACCTCAGTGTCCGCAGGGCCATTTCACAGTCACATTTTCTCTATCACAGTTTCTGCATGGCGTTTTTTAGCCCTTCTTAAAAACAGCATCCCAGAGGCACCACGAGCATTGCTGATGGGTTCAGCTTGACCAGCAGCAGATACGCCTTGGAGCAGGAACTGGCTGTGCCCAACATGGGGGCAACTCCTGGTGTCTTCTCACACAACCCACCCCTGCAGCCCCTGCCTCCACCCCCAGCTAACAAAACCCTTCCATGTAAACCCAATACAAAAGCAATCGGCTGCAGGGCAAGTAGGGGTAATGAAAAATAGGGAAAGAGCCCCAGGGAGAGACAGAGGGGAAAAAAACAATAGTGATGGGCTACAGGGCACAGAGGAGGAAGGGCGAGGGAACCAGACCGGAAAAGATGGAGAAAAACAACCAACAGTGATGGGCCACAGGGTGGAGGAACTTAGAAAAGGGGAGAGCGAGGTGGACAGACTGAGAAATACCAAAAAGCCTTGATGAGCTAAAGGGGAGAGGGAGAGGAATTAAAGGATAGGGACAGGGAGCCAGACAGAGAACAATGAAGAGGAAAAGGGGCTATGGGACAGAGAGGGAAGACATTACAACACAGGGACGGGGACCTGGAACGAGAGAATCTAAGAAAGAAAAAGTATCTCTAGAATACAGGGCAGAGAAAGAGGAATTAAAAAATAGGGACATGGAGCCAGACGGGGAGGGGGAGGGGGATGAAAAGATGAAAATAATGTTGGTAACATTATTGATGTTTTCAGTTGCTAAGCAGTTAAGGACAGCCCAGCTTCTCATGCTGGCCGGCCAGCGAGGAGGCAGGGAGTGCGTGGGAAGCTGGGAGGGGACACAGCCAGGACAGCTGACCCAAACTGGCCAAAGGGATATTGCATACCATATGACATCATGCTCGGTATATAAACTGGGGAGAAGAAGGAGGAAGTGGGACACGTTCGGAGTTATGGCATCTTGTCTTCCTGTCGTGGTTTAGCCCCAGCCAGCAAGTGACCGTCACACGCGATGGAGCCCCGCTTCCCTGGAGATGGCTGAACACCTGCCTGATGATGGGAAGCGGTGAATGAATTCCTCGTTTTGCTTTGCTTGCATGTGCGGCTTTTGCTTTATCTATTAAACTGTCTTTATCTCAACCCATGAGGTTACTCACTTTCACCCTTCTGATTCTCTCCCCCATCCCGCCAGGGGGGAGCGAGCGAGCGGCTGCATGGGGCTTAGTTGCTGGCTGGGGTTAAACCATGACAAGGATTAAAAGAAAAAAAAAAAAAAAAAAAAAAGAGGGACAGGGAACAAGACAGAAGCATAGAGAGAAAATGAAAACTGAGAGGTAGAATGACAGAGAAAGAGGGGGACTTGGAAAACAAGAGAGGGGGAGATGCAGAGCAGCAGAAAATATGACAGCGATAAGAGAAAGGGCAGGAGGGAGAGGCAGGGAGGGACTGGGATGCAGTAAAGGGGCAAGATGGCCCCAAGGGTCCAAGACTCACCGCAGCTCCCACTCTCGGAGCCGCTGGGAGGATTTGACAGTTTGGGCTCATCTTCGTCTGTCTCTCCCCCTCCCTTCCTCTTCTGTAGCTCTGGGTACTTGACTGTCATCCACCCAAAAGGATAGATTGGCATCTTACAGCTCTCACAGCATGAGGCTTCCCAGATGCACACGCATCAGGCTGCGTACGCCACACAGCCGTACTGTGCTTTTTGTTAGCATACAGACCCTGCCGTACATGTTGGCGATCAGACGTGCCAAGGACTGCACTAAGAGGGATCCTTCCTCACCCGGAGAGGCAGGCTGCAGCTACAGGCAGCTGCTGGATGGGTCCTCTTTATTTTGTTCTTTGGCTGCATTACCTTTCTCTGGCCTCTCCAGCTTCAGCCGCAGCAGCTCCAGACCACAGCCAGTATGTGTCCAGATGGCCCTTTCCGACTACACCACTAGGAGACCGAGGCCAAAGGCGACCCACACAAACCTGAGCCAGACGCACTCAACATCCCCGGAGAGGAGCCGACAACCAAGTCCTCACTGCTGCCTCTGGGAAAGGGAAAGAACAAGCAACTGTTATCCACAGTGATGACTGCAGCTCTCCTCAGGCAGGAACCCCTCCTTCTGCAGGAGCTACTGGAGACGCCGCTCTTTCCCCAAGCTGATGCTAACGGCACCTGCATTTATGGTGCAATAAAGCATATTCAAGGGCCAGCTTGCTGCCATGAGGACGCGGTTTGTGTCCCAATGGCTATGGGACAGGCTTCAAGGGAGGTGCCGGAGCTGGGGGCAGCTGCATGGGCCGAGCAGGGCTGGAGGGGTTTTGGTGAGTTGGGGAGGCAGACGGTGCCTTTTCCAGGGGGGTGGGAAGGCCTCCATGTGCCCAGAGGGTGGGGGCAGCTGCTTCCTGCCCCTCTTCGTGCTCCCTCTCCACGAGCTCTCAGCAAATCCCTCGGAGCTGCCCTGATGGGGCCCAACTCCAACTGATGGCCAGCCCGTCAGTGGGAAACGTCCTGGCAGCTCGAGGACACTCTCGGGCAGGTGTGCCCCAGCATCATCATCCCTGGGGCTGCAGCCCTTTTACACAGAGGGGCCGCCAGCCTCACTGCTCCCTGCCCCGGGGGGCTCCTCCAGCCCCAGCCCACAGCTGCTCCTCCAGCCCCAGCCCACAACTGTGGCCACAGCCCCTCACACCCACTACATAACCAGCTCCCCTGGATGCTGTGACAGCCACTCACCAAGCACACAGGACTGCAAACGCAGCCACAAGCACAAAGGAGACGGCAAGCGTTTATTCATTAATGTGTCTAAGTCCCGGGAGCGAGTCTGCTCTGAGGCTCAGTGCCCGTACGCTCACCCTTCCCCTGGGATGACTTGGCAGTCGTTACCGGAGCAGCAGATACAGAGAACAAAAATACAGCGATGGGGCGCAGGACAGAGGAACAGAAAGAGAAAACTAAGATGAAGAAGGACTGAGGGACAAAGAAAGAAAGGTAGAAAGAAAAGGACAGCGAGATGGAGAAATCAACGTCAAAGGGATGAGAAGCCCTGCAGGGACACGGCAGAACAAAAACAGAGTCAGGGAGCAGGACAGAGGGAAAGAGAGACACATTTAGTAAGAGGAATAAGGAATATGTGAGGGAGGAAGAGCAAAGGATGCGGAACAAGGCAGAGGGACTGAGGGGAAAAAAAAGAGAGACAAGCAGATCAGGTCAAAGAGACAGAGAAAGAAAAACTGGTGATGGCCTGCAGGATGAGAAAAAAAGGCCAGGCAGCAGGATAGAGGGGGATAATGGGACAGCGAGGCCAGCAGGGAGATATAGCGAGAAACGATAGGACAGGCAGCGTATGGAGATACAGAGACAAAAAGTTAGGGGAGAGGATAGAGGACAGAGAGGATATGAGGAAAGGGACAGGAACCGCAGCAGAGACGGAGAAAGAAAAAAATGCAGTGATGGGTAGCAGGCCAGAGGGATGAGGAAAGACAAGACAAAGGACAGACGGATATAGAAGACGGGTGAGGCACAGGCAGCCAGAAAGTGGGACACTGCAAAAGAGAACAGGGAGCAGGATGCTGAGACAGAGAGCAAACGAAACCAAAAGAGATAATGACAGAGAAGCAGAGCACGAGAAAAAACAGCGACAGAAAGGTGAAGCAATAAATAATAGGGAAGGGGAGCAGCACAGAGGATCACAGAGAATAAGAGCGGAACAAGAAGGGGGACAGGGACAGTGACATACAGAATGAAAAAAACCCCAGCTACAGTGAGCAAGACAAATGGATACAGAGAGAGAAAGAAAAAGAAGGAAGGAGAGAGAGAGGAAGGCAGGGACATGGAGCGGCACGTATAGGTTCAGAGAGGAAAAGAACACCAGGGAGCAGGCCAGAGAATAGTGGAGGAAAAAAAGAGATTGATGCAGACCAGGACAAAGAGATGGAAAAGGGAAAAACAGCAATGGGCTGCAGGACAGAGACACAGACGATGAAAAAAAGGAGGGAGAAGGAGCAGGGAAAAAGCACAGAAAGAAAAAGAAGTGGGAACAGTAGAAGGAGAGAAAGGGTGAGAGGAAGAGGGAGCAGGACAGAAGAATAGAGATGAGAGGAGCAATATAGGAAGAAAAAAAAGTCACAGCAGCATGAGAAAGAGAGGGAGCCATGAGAGAGACAGGGAGGGCCCGGGATGCACAAGAGGTGAGCCAGGGCCCTGAGGGCCTGGGACTCACTGCAGACATTGCTCTCGGTGCTGGCAGGAGAATTTGACAGGTCAGACGCTCGTTTCTCCTTCTCTCCTCTTTTCCTCCTCTGTAGCTCCTGTTGCTTGGCTGTCCTCCATCTAAGAGGATACATGGGCATCTCACAGCTGCTACAAAATGAGACTTCCTAGACACACCATTGCGGCTGTACCATCCTTTGGGTTACGCATACAGACCTTGCGGTGCACACTGGCTGTCTGGCCTGCTGCACACTACAAAGAGGGATCCCTCCTCACCCAGAGAGGCAGTATCTCTCTTCCCTGTAGTGGGAGGCAGCTGCCGGCTGGATAGCCTTCAGTTTCTTCTTCTTCTTCGTCACTGTTCTCTGGCCTCTCCGGCTTTGGCCACGGCAGCTCCTGTCCACAGCCGGTAAGCGCTCTGCCTGTCCCTTTTGGCAGCCATGCCATGAGGAGAGCGAGGCAGGGAAGAGACAACCCATGCAAGCCTGAGGCAGCTGCAGTCAATGTTATCCCCAGGGGGAGGAACGGACACCCGCATCCTCACCATGACACCTGGGAGAGGGAAAGAATACCATAGTTTGCCCCTGGCCGAATTATCTCCTTCTGCAGGGGCTTCTGGAGACGCCACTCTGTCCCTGTGCTGCTGCTAACGGCTCCAGCTTTAAGGGAGAATCCAGTGCACCTGAGGCCCAGCTTGCCGCCTCTCCGACAGGGCTCGGGGGCAGCCTAGGGCTACAGGGCGGCCTTCAGGGGAGGGGCTGGCACTGGGGGCAGCTGCACGGGCCGAACAGGGACAAGAGAGGCTCGGGGGTGGCTCTGGCAGGCCCCCAGCGTCTGTGCCTGGGGGATGTCTGCCTCCTTCCCCCCTTCCCTTCTATCGGCTCTGGGGTCAGTAACTCCCTGGGGCTCCCCTGACCTGCTCACCTCCAGCAGGCCGGCAGCCGGTCACAGCGGGTGATTTGAAGCTTCCCGTCCAGCCACCCCCGGGCTGCCTGCGGGCAGGAGACAGCCCTGCGCCCACCAAAGGGGCTCGCTCGCCTCACTGGGGGCCCTGGCCCCCACCCGCCACCGGGAACAGTGCCCAGTAAGTCGCCATGCTGCTTCAGCCCTGAGGCAGCAGCAGCGACCTGGCAGCAGCAGCGCTGCACTGCCGCATTTTGCACGCCGAGAACCCACCGACACTGCGCACATGGCGCGACAACGGCGCTTCCTTACCGGGAAGCGGCAAGGAGCGCGCAGGCATGGCAGAACGGCATCGCTGTTACCGGCGGACGGCAGCGTGGGTCACGTAGGCACCACCGCGCATGCGCGGCTGCCGAGCTGCAGGACCGAACATCTGTCGCTAAGCGGCAGCAGAGAGCGCGGCGAAGAGCACAAGTGTGCATGTGCAGCTTCGCAGCTGTAGTACCTACTCTTGGTCGCCGGGCGGCAGCACCGAGGGCGGCGAGGAGCGTCACCACGCATGCGCGGCTGCCGAGCTGTAGTGCCGATATTGGTCGCCGGGCTGCAGCAGGGAGCGCAGCACGGCGCGGCCCTGCGCATGCGCGCCTCCCGGGCTGCAGTACAGATTTTTGGTCGCCGGGAGGCAGCAGCGAGCGGTCAGAGCCCCTCGCTGCGCATGCGCAGCTCTCTGGCTGCAGTGCCGAACTTTGGTCGCTGGGAGGCAGCAGCGAGGGCGAAAAGACGCATCCGCGGCTCTCGGCTGTAGTACCGCATCTCGACCGCCAGGCGGCAGCATCAGTCTTTCCTGAGCATTAGCGGGCTGAGCCGTGACTAGAATCTCAACCCCGTTCATACTACCCCAACGCGGCAGCTACCGATAGCCTGAAGGCGAGAAAGATTGAAAGATGCGCGGGCTGCTATGTTTAGCGGGAAAAAAACCATGCGCATCAGATCTGCAGCTGATCAATACTTGGGCTCCGTTGTGCTGTTGGCACTTTTCCTCACCTCTGTGCTGTCTCCTAACCCTGCATACTCACAAGGTCTCCAGTGCAGGGCTTGTCACTTATCTAAGAGACATCACACAATGTTGCTTATCCCCATGCCCTCTGGCATACAAAGTAATTAGACACGAAACAGGGAAAGCAAAGAGGCATGTTGGTATATTAGATGATCGCAGAGCCCTGGAGGTTCCATCTTTGCTCTGTACAGGAGCATGCTCCACAGTCCCTGCCGCTTCTGCCAGCCAGCATCGCAGTTGTGCTTCACTGCCTCCAACATGCAATACTTAGTAGGCCAGACAGGCTGTTCTGCCACTGTGTTAGGCAAGCAGCTCCACTCCTTTGGCTGCCTAATCAGCCTCCTTAAAACAGCCACTGGAACACTAAGTTTCTTTAGAGGGGTCTGAATTATTAGTATCTCTGGACCTGCAAGCCATTTTCAGCTAGCAACACAGCTGAAATACAGTGCCAGTAGAAATCTGTCATCTTGCTTGCTGTCAAAAGGCTTTCATAACTTGAACCGCCACTGCTTTGCCATCAAGACTGCAAGGCAAGAAATACACCTCTACTTGAACAAGCAAGATGCCTGCCCAACAGCTGTGCATAGCAATATGCGGCTGCCTGTGACAGGCGCCTTTTTCTGCTACAACCAGAGCACAGTTCCCTTGCAGACCATACCTCAGCTTTCCTCGCAGCAGGTCCCCAGAGAACAGCACCTTAGTCCACCTGGAGTGTGCAGTAGCCAGTCGCTGCCCCAGCCCCTTGCAAGCAGCTCCCCATAGCAGAACCGCTGCTGCCCAAAAAGAGAAAGGACGGACTTGGTAAAGCTCTCCAGGCTGCCAGTGTCCTGCGTGGAGTTGCACAGGGCAAAACTAACAACCCAAGAAGGGAGGCACAGGGTGTAGCAATTTCTGCAACAACCAGATTTTCCAGCCTAGCTCGACAGAGGAAGAGGCAAGAGAAAGGGGCCTGCTGGGTCCCTTGAGAGGTGGAATCGCTGTACATACTGCTGTGGCCATTTTGCTCTTAGTCTTTGGGAGAGTTACTTTCCAGAGGTTGGGATACAGGTATGCTAGCATGGCATGAGTAAAAGGCAAACTTATGGAGCAAAAGGATAAAGCAGCAACATAGAACAAGGACAGCCTATGAAGCTGGTAGGAGTAACACGGAGAGCCTAAAGCATTAGCCAGGCAGGGCCGGCAACTAACCTCCTGTTGTGGTTTAACACCCAGCCAACAACTCAGCACCACACAACTGCTCACTCATTACCCGCCACCCCCCAGTGGG
The DNA here is from genome assembly GCF_964289735.1 of Phaethon aethereus. Lineage (NCBI taxonomy): Eukaryota > Metazoa > Chordata > Aves > Phaethontiformes > Phaethontidae > Phaethon > Phaethon aethereus. Next base: position 37,436 of record NC_138588.1, read on the forward strand.
ATTCAGAAAGACAATCAGAAGGGTAAAAGTGAGAAAAACTCGTGGGTTGAGACAAAACACAGTTCAACCACCCCCAACAAACACCACCCCCACAACAACTTGTAAGGAAGGGGGGGGGGGGGGGGGGGGGGGAGGAAACAAGACAGACAAGTGATACAAATGAAAACAATTGCTCACCACTAACTGACAAATACCCAGCCAGTCCCCGAGCAGTGGCACTCCCCTCAACCTCCCCTCATCGTGTCATGTTCCCCCCCTGCCCCAGTTTTATTACTGAACATGACAGCACATGCTCTGGAATATCCCTTTAGTCAGTTGAGGTCAGCTATACCAACTTTCTCTGCTCCCCCAACCCACTCACTGGCAGGGCTGGGTGAGAAGCAGAACAGCCCTTGACACTGTATAAGCACTGCTCAACAATAACTAACACATCCCTGTGTGATCAACAGTTTTCAGCACAAATCCAAATACAGGAGGCAGACTGGGGTGGGAGTGGGGTGCAGGGAAAGGTGGGGAGTGTCAGAGTTTGGGTGGGGGGCAATGGACAGGTGAGAGGGTGCAGCCAGCACCCAGAGGGTCTGCAGGCAGAGGGATTATGGAGGGGGCGCTGTAGAATAAGGGCGGGGGGGGTGGGGGTGGGAAAGAACATGTGGATAGAAATGTGCATAAGGGAACATGCATGGGGATGACGTACATCAGGGAGCCCACCAGGAATAATCCACAGCAGGTAACTCAGAGATAATGTACAACAGATAATCCACTCTAGATAACTGACCCATGCTAGATAACCTATGCCAGATAACCCCTAGTGTTTCACCCAAATTTTTCCCCAAATTTGGGGTGGGGTGTCTTGCTTTTCTATGACATAAAAATTGTGGGTTTTCGTTTTTCCAAAACTCAACTTTGTTTTTTTTTCCAGCTCTTTTCCACAGCCTAAAAACTGTTGCTTTTTGCTTTTAGTTTTGTCCATGAAAATGTTTTTTTTATTGCTTTCCAGCTGCATAAATCCAGGTGGATTTGCCTTTCTCCCGAGCCCCAGATTGGGCTTCCTCGCCCACCCCACTCCACCTTGCAGACTCAGAAATCAAGGGCTCTGCTAGAAAAAAAACCAGCATGAAAGGGGAGAAGTCAAGGGCTGATTTGTGCTCATCCTACTAGGATGGGGCTAGAGCATTCTGGGAGGGTTGGAGGTCACAGGGAGGTCCCCAGGGCAGGGTGCATGCAGTGATGTGGAGAGGTCCGCACCTCCACCCCAGTTGTGTCATGTCATCCGTTATGTTTCATCGCACTATGGCCATCCCCGCACGCACGAGAAAGGCCAGGACTGACTCACAGGGGAGGTGGGAGAACTCTGGAGCCACGGTGGTTTCCCATGCTGCCGCAGCACTGTGCCTAGGGCCCAGCTGCGTGTTCGTGGCTGCTGCCTGCAGTCAGGAGTTCTCACAACACCCATGGGGACAAATTACTTGAGTTACAAAGGCAAATTTCAACAGGAAAGAAAGAAGACACACTTCATACTTGTCGCTACTCCCATGGTAGATCCAGTAGTGTAATGGAGTAAGCAAAGCTAAGCCACCAATAAATTATAAAATACATATAATTAAGCACTGAGATTCAATCTTTAAATAGAGCTTTTCCTTTTAAAAAACCCTCCACAGTTCCACACTGTTGCTCAGCTAAAATTAGTAGATTCCCATTTTTAAGATTATTTTCAAAGAATCAATTTGTTTGGGGTTTTTTTGGTTTGGGTTTTGTTTTTTTTCCAATTTTTGCCAAAAACCTGTTTTTTCAATAGGTGTAGGCAACATGGGAATTACTGTAAATCACATAGTAAGGATGCTTTCCCCACAGGTAACTACACTGGCCTGCAACACCTCATTACTTTGTCCCCAAATCCCAGTTGGGTTATAGTTGAAATCTACTTGGCAGAAAAAAAAGTATTAAAAGTATTCATTTTTTTAGAAAAAAGCGTAGGGGATGATTAAACCCTGTGGCTCAAGAGGTTGCAGAGTACAGATGCATTTTCCTAACAATCATTTATAACGTTCCACTATTAACAATTCTACAAATGTTGATTTGTTCATGCCCAAATCAAAGGATTTCATTTTTAAGTCCTTCTACAATACAGCAAATTCAGAGGCAGGAAAAAAAACGAACCAAAGCAAAAACACAACCCAATCAAATACAAAAAACCCCAAGACAAGACCTTTATCCCATTTCAGACCTCTTTGTCAGATTCCAGTGGAAATCTCCCGCTCTATTTCAGATGACCGTAAGGATCTTTCTTGGGTTTGGCAAGTAATTTTTGTTACTGGGTTGGACAATGCATACATCAACATTAAAATATGTTTAAATAAAGTCAGACACTAAGAAACAGAAATAAGTATTTGCTTCCAAGAGGACTGCAGAAAAGTCTTCCTCAAGGATGTAGCCATTTCAAATACTGTAAGTGTCTTTCACGAGAAAAAAAGATCTAAGCTAAAATAACTAATTCAGCGTAGATCAGAGATAAAGCAGTTCAATTAAGCTCAGTAATCTGAACAAACAACGCAAGTGACCTATCAGTGACTTGAAATTTGCTCTTAAAAGATACACCCTTTTTTTAAAAAATAAAAACGTTAACAAAAAAAACTGTGGGGAGAGCTGAAGCAACTGACGAATTTAAAGGTCAGATTTTTTTTTTTTTAAAGAGTCTCTGCATTTTTATTGGATATAGCAGAACAGCCAGCACTACCACAAATAGTAAAAGAAATGGGAACTTCGAGTATAGCGAGAAAAAATTAACTTTTTAAAAGCTAACCTATTTAAGATAGTCGTCTTCCTTTGACAAGTCTGCAAGTAGAGCCTAACATTTATTGCATCAGATACAGATATATAAAACATTGCTCTAAACCGGGGTAGGGGGTGTATTTTTACATTAAAAACGCTTTGCAAGCAACATTAAAAGTTAACATGTCTCAAGAAATTTTTTAAGTTTCCATCCCCTTCCCCAAAAGGCTTCTTTTCATCTGTAAGCAGTAGTAAATACATTCCATGGTCCCTCTATTTAAGGGGACATCTGTAAATTATTACAGTGTGATAAACAGAAACAAATCAAGAAAAATGAGACACTAAAGCTGTTCTATGTGGCTATAGCACATAATCACAAATAGTTTAGCAACCATTTATGATGTTTACTGATTCCCAAGCTCGCAAACAAATGGGTAACTTGGATCTTGACCATTTTTTATTTTGGTCATTTTTGTTAGAGAATAATTGGAGTCTGAAAACAATCTGCAACCCTTTTTTGCTTTCAGGAAGAGGCAAACCAACCACTGTACAGTGCTGGCTTTCTCTTTGCACAGGCAACAAGAATTTAAGCCTCATGAAGCACATAATTAGGCAAATAAAGCATCAAGATGCCCTAAGTATACTCTAGTATTAGTTTAATCCCCAGCGCCATGTGAAAATACATTCTAAATTAACTGCTTTTCAGGGGACCTTCAAAGTTGAAGATAAAGATCATAAATAAACAAGAAACCAACTCCCTGCAGACTCAATCAGGGTTGTCAATTCACAAGAGGTTCTTAGTCCTCCTTCATGATACATTTGATATATTTTAGCACAGCATGGGCATATACTGATACATAGCTACATCATTTAAAGCTGTATGTGCAGGTTTCTATTCATTTCCCCTTTCACAGACTTGCTGGCAGAGATCAGTTACTTTCCATAAAATTTCTTATTCAGGAGAAAGATCAGAAGGTTGACGTTCACTTTTGCTCTGTCGAACAACTTCATGACCGCGACACCTTCATACTGCAGCTGCAAAAGATCCTACCAAAGAGAATACCTTTGTGAACTCAGAATCCTCAAGAGCATATATAGAATGTACAAGATCCTGCGGTACAGTAGATTTCTGAGTAATATTTATCATGAAGTACATGGCATAAGATAGAAAAATAACAGACTCAAAGATCTGCTCATACTGCATGACAAAGTTGCTCTAAGGCATTTAAAATCTTAGGTTTTAATCTGTGTTTACTAAAAAAAAAAAAAATTACAAAAGAGGACAGGAACAGAAGACCATCCTAAGAAAGTTAAACTTCAGATCTAGCTATCTCCAGGCTTTTCATTTGCACAGTAGCCATAAAGTTGTTGTAACATTTAGAAAGGGTCTCCCATGTGCCTTATTATGTACCCATGAAACATTACAACATTCCACAGCATCACTTTCTGAAATTCTTAATTGCCACAGGTATCAGTGAGGTGGTTTAGAGCACTGAAATCCAGGGCAAAGAAAGAAATGGCATCTCTGTTAGAACTAGGTACATGATGCCAAGTCAGTCTCTGCGGCGCTTATGTAGGAAGTATTTCTAGTTACACTTTGCTCTTGCCAGCAACGCACCTGACAGAGCAATAAGACTCCCTGCACTGATTTAATCTCAGCAATGAATTTCTTCCAGCAAGCCCAGTCTTGAACAATACATACTGGAGAAGGCATTCAGGTAGTGCTACTGCAGGGAAACGTGTGCATTCCAAAACCCGTATCTGCCTCCTGCAGCTGCCAGCCTAGGTGAGGCTAGAGTAAACAATCATAAAGCTATTTCTGCTGCTTTCAGTAAAAATTTTTGGCAATGGCAATGCAAGTGTTTTTAACTAATGCCACTGTTAAAGCTATACTTGGATGACCAATGGCAGCTCCCTCATTGCTGCCCTCTCAGAACACCTGCTTTTTCTGCAAAGCAGTGCTACAACCGCATAGTGGAATAGCAACACATGTGCCTGAGGAGCGAGTGACCTTGGGTAGCCAGCCCCATGAACCAAGAAGTTCTCGACCAGCTCCAATGGATTAGGACCAGAATGAACTGGGGGAGTCCTCAGTGCATACGAATGGCATGCGCAAGGCAGCGGTCCGTCCCAGCAGCCAGAGGTTGCATGGACTTACTGCAATGCAAGGTGCTCCTGCACACAGTCTGTTTCAAGACCCCTGAGGCACCCACAATTAACAAGCCTAACAACACTCAAGTTGGGTCAGGAGTGGGCAGAGACAGAAGCGGAAGAAGGGGACAGAGACACCAGGCATAACACTACTGCTGTGGGAGGAAGAACAGGGAACTGTTTGGGAAAAGGTCAGTCAGTATGCCTGTTCCTTCCAGTAATCTGGCCCAAGTAACGGTTGAGCACTCCCAAGAACCATATGGCTAAAGAAACCAGTAAGTGTAGGGTGGCAGAAAGAATACCGATACATGATGATCGGCTGAAGCTGCCACGCCCAAGCCCAGCTGACCACTACCACAGACTCCCAATCTCTCCACTGTAGCAGGAACTTGTTGAAAATGCATGCGTTCGTTTTGTGTGTGTGTACATGTAAGTGTAACTAAGAACACAGACTGACATCAGGCTTTCATTAGTAAAGAAACAAAAGTAGTCTGAACCCCTCATTTGCATTGCATCTGTTTTGGCTGCAACAAATGGGTTGTTTTTGAGAGCATTCTCCAGACTGTTCAGGCAGAAAACATGTCATTATTATTTTGACGCAGTCTGGCAAGTGCAACTTACGCCAGGACAGTTCTTACCTGATAATGTAACATAAATGTTTCCATCTGTACCCCCATGAATTTTGCTTTTACCTCGAAATCTCCTACTTCTTCTGTTGGACCGATTTCAAATATCACGTTTTTAAACCTATGAAATTTGAAAAATAAGAAAACCACAGTTCATTACTGGACATGTAATTCCTACTGAAACAGGGAGAGAATATGTAAGATGAAATCTGAAGATAAATTTCTAAGAATTCTATTTTTAACACCTTATTTTATATCCCCATTTGGAATGAGACCATAAAAGCCGTCCAGACTCAATACAACAATGAATGGAAGCCTAGCAGATTTTATGTCTAGTAGATCACACGTTCACACAAGCATAGTAGGAAACGGAGTAATTTAGCCCGTGCAATCTAAACAGTCTACTTTAGTGCTGCACATCCACACCTCATTTAGTGCACAAAATACAAAATATGATTCAGGGTTGAAAAAAAATTCTAGTAACAGACAGCTTCTTTATATTCCACAGAAGATACATCAAGTTCTCAAGGCTAGCAAACTGCAGCTGGACAAACTGAAGACAGCATTAAGTTGATTTTTCAACAGTGAGAACTATTAACCACAACAGCAATTCAACAGAGGAGGTATGCTTCCATGACTGTGGGAGTGACAGGGAAAGGGCGAGAAGGAAGAGAATGTCATGTTTTTTAAAACCTGTTACACTTCTCAATCAAAGACCTGCTTTGCTTCAACCAGGAAGAAAAAAAAAAAGAAAAAAAAGAAGAGAGAGAGAAAAGCAATCACTGTGCAAGGTTTCTTGGCCCTGGGGATTCCAGCCTAGATCACCAAAACAATTTCTTCAGCTTTAATAGCTAAGTCTACCAACACCACTAAATTTCAAGAACGAAAGTGCAAGACAATCTGTCACAATCTCAAACAGATCTCAGAGCTTCTATTCCTCAATTGCCAGCACCTAGACCTGGTTCAAAGAAAGAGACAAGAACTCAACATACCTGTTTTCCTCCAAGAAGGTTACTTAGCTCTAAAGAGCTTTAAAAAGATACTCACTGGTTACCTTGGAGGTCCTCAATCTCTAAAAGCACTCCCTTCTCATGAAGTCGAGCTGCTGTATATTTTAGAGAAATCTTTTTACTGTTTTTGCCTTTCATCTCACGAGGTTTCTTAGAGACTCTGGGGAAAAAAAACAAAAACAAAAACAAAAAACCACCAACCAAACAAGATCAGTCAAACAAGTAACAAGATTTCGGACAGCAAGCATTTAATCCTATTTGGATGAGGGGATAGAACCAGTATAGCTAATAATAGAATCACAGAATCATTGGGTTGGAAGGGACATTTAAGCATCATCTAGTCCAACCCCTTTGCAATGAGCAGAGACATCTTCAACTACATCAGGTTGCTCAGAGCCCCGTCCAACCTGACTCTGAGTGTTTCCAGGGATGGGGCATTTACCACCTCCCTGGACAACCTGTGCCAGTGTTTCACCACCCTCACTGTGAAAAATTTCTTCCTTACATCCAGTCTAAATCTGCCCTCTTTTAGTTCAAAACCATTACCCCTTGTCCTAATCACTACAGGCCCTGATAAAGTCTGTCCCCATCTTTCTTATAGGCCCCCTTGGAAGTACTGGAAGGCTGCAGTAAAAGGTCTCCCTAGAGCCTTCTCTTCTCCAGGCCAAACCACCCCAACTCTCAGCCTGTCCTCCGAGGAGAGGTGTTCCAGCCCTCTGATCGTTTTTGTGGCCCTCCTCTGGACCTGCTCCAACAGGTCCATGCCTTTCCTGTACTCAGGGCTCCACAGCTGGACACAGTGCTCCAGGTGGGGTCTCACCAGAGCGGAGTAGAGGGGCAGAATCCCCTCCCTCGATCTGCTGGTCACGCTGCTTTTGATGCAGCCCAGGATACGGTGGGCCTTCTGGGCTGCGACCGCACATTGCCGGCCCATGTCCAGCTTTTCATCCACCAGTACCCCTAAATCCTTCTTGGCAGGGGCTGCTCTCCATCTCTTCATCCCCAAGCCTGTGCTGATACCGGGGCTTGCCTCAACCCAGGTGCAGGACCCGGCACTTGGCCTTGTTGAACCTCATGAGGTTCACAGATGCCCATTCATCAAGCTTGTCCAGGTCCCTCTGGATGGCATCCCGTCCCTCAGGCATGTCAACCGCACCACTCAGCTTGGTGTCGTCTGCAACCTTGCTGAGGGTGCACTTGATCCCACTGTCTATGTCGCTGATGAAGATATTAAAGAGTACTGGTCCCAGTACAGACCCGCGAGGGACACCACTGGTCATTGATCTCCATCTGGACATTGAGCTGTTGACCACTACTCTCTGGGTGCAACCATCCAACCAATTCCTCATCTACTGAACAGTACACCCATCAAAACGCAGCTGACAGATGATGTATTTCTACTAGTGAGCTTATGTACAAAGCACTTGTAGCTCAGATCAGATCTTTGATTTTCCACTATTTACCAATAACTCTTACGCTGCAGGAGAAGAAAAAAACAAAACAAAACGAAACCTAAAACGTATCAACATGGTACTTCATAGAAAGCAGTACCATATGCCATTAGACAAAAGGGGATCTACTGACAACTGCCACGGAGAAAGTACAGATTACTCAGCAACTTTTTGGCCTCAGTTTTCATTGGCAGTTGCTCTTCCTGCATCTCACTGGGGAGGAACAGACTTTCTTTTGTCCAGGAAAATCTGAATTGCCTTGCACTACAACAATTGACTCCATTCAGGATAAAGAGAGAACAGTTGGTCATCAGTAATTTCCTGGTAGGTAACTATGTTATTTTTCATTCTCTGCTCCTAGAAAGGATAACAGGACAGACTGACTGAGCAGCACATGCATTATCTGGGCAACAACGTGCTTCATTCCCACAGGACTCTCTATACTCCTCTCTCCCAGAGGGACCAAAATTCTTTCAAGTATGTCTTTTTCACCCCATTTCGGGCACTGTCCTTTCCCTGTATTTTCCTCACCATTGCTGAGACCCTCTCCCTAGAACTATCACTACAGTAAAGAGCTTGGATGAGGAGCTTTGAGCAGATGGCATTATGATTCTTCTTAGGAACAACCTACACATGTTTTCTGTGAGAAGGACTTCTAGGGCCACAGCATGGCTCAGAGATACTTACTTGCCCTTGCTGGCCAGGTTATCCAAGCAGGTTTTGATGTAGCTTTTGTAATAATCCACTTGTTCCCCATAAAAAGTAGCTTTGGAGTTCAAGGCACTGTACGTCTGCTGCAGCTTCACCAGCTCCGCCTTTCTTCTCTGGCGGTATCTACGCTGATTTCGGATATCCTATGCCGCAGAGAAAGACAGGCACAGACTTAACAGTCATTCGAGCTCTCCAGTTCCTCAGGTCCATAGCCCAGAGTATTTGAAACACACCATTTGATTTTGCTTAGTCTTGCTTCATGCTACAAGCTGGATCCCTCAGTTGCGCTTGCCTCAGTTTAAGTATCACCACTTCTTCTGTGTTGACTATTATTGGAACTAACCAACTCTACACAGCAGTTCATTTGAACCTTTTGTTGCTTTCTCAAACTTCAATGCCGTCCTAGTTGCAATGACTAGACTGGGCACCGAACGTACATGATCTAAAGTAAGGCAGCAATTTTTGTCACCACTGGGTAGGAAAGGTATCTTACAAATCAAGCATCATAACCATAGCAGTGCAGAGACTTCCTTATCTTTCTTAGTCAGCCATCTTTAAGCATACATTACCTTAACATCTGAACAAAAAAGATCACATATTCAAGTCTACTTCTATTTTCAGTTTTGATACATATTGACAGTACAATTAATTCTAACTGGATCACTAAAGGCGACTACTTATTCACTTTACATACATAACATTTCCCAAATAGTGGGGTTTTTTTGTTAATGTGTGATCTAAAATACATTGTCATTGTAGCAATGTACAACAGTATGAGATCACTTTTGCAAGTTTTTGTAATAATCAGCTCCCCCCTTTATCGTTTATGTATTCTTGCATGGGTACATTGAAATAAAAATAATGGTTAGCATATCTTTAAGTTACAGGCAAAACTTCCTCATGTGAATAAGTTTGTAGAGGTGCTACTTAAATTAGTGAAAAGGAGCAGAAATAGAGATCACATCAGGACTTCCTCTCCAAGCTATAACACTTTTCCTTGAAGTGCCTGAGATTCTGGCAACAGAGTCATTTGAGAAAACACGAATGCCATATAAAGGACTTCCCAAATGTCAAGAAGTGGAAATGCTGCAGCAAAAGGTAGGCTTCGTGTCTGTAAATTAGCTACTACAAAACTTGTTCCTCCTGAAAACAGTTTCACAATGCTGCAAACTGTGGGAAAACTCTGCTATGATTACTAGGAAACCACTGATTGGCATACCTTTGCAATGTCATTGATTAGTTCCTGGTATTTGTTTCTTGCATTCACTGTCCCCAGTTCTGTCAACTTCTTCAGGCCTGTCTTGATTTTATCTTTTTTTTCTTGAAGATTCAAGTTGCCATCTTCCTTTACAGACACAGATTTTTTCATCTTATCGGGAGTTTTAGCATCACGAATGGCCCGTTTCTGCATAGCTCTTTGATGCTCCGCTTCCTGGAAAAAGAAAACAAAAAATTGCAAGTTCATAAGCAGATCAATTTTCAGGTGACAAAGAACCAGAAAGAAATTGTCTGACCTCCGGCATAACATAGGACAAAGAGTTTTGCTTGGTCATTCCCGTACTGACTCCAATGAATCCATGTTTGAGGAACACATTCCATGTATAGGAACCAGCAGAAGTCTACCTGCTGTTTAAAAACTGTCTTCTAGATAAACAGTTTCTAGGAACTACCAGAGGAGTAAGATTCACATATACAGTTTATTTCCATTATATTCCCTCCTTATTATTGTTACACACTGCTCCAACATCAGCGGAAACAGCTTCACTGCAACACATAAATGCGGATTCCCAAGTATACCCACACATATATCCAGATAGATGACAATCTCCTACCCTAAAAAGAATGCAAGTAAACAACTTCGTACTTGCTCTGAGGTAGCTGGAGTTTCCAAGATTTCAGTCAGTGTCTCCCCTGGTTGGAAGCGGATTACATCAACAATTAAACGTTTTGTGCTGCAAAGAAATCAAGGAGAATAGGAGGAAAAAAAACAGATTTCAAACTGTAAGACCTTCAATACTCTTCTATTCTGCAGTAATACCGATGTTACTGATTTACCTACAGTCAGCTTATCACTGGATGTGCACTTAGGTAGTCATAGGCTAGACTACACCAGAACCCTAAGAAGCACTCGTGCATCACATACACACCTTCCTCACCATCCACAACTCAGGTGACTACCAGCACGTCTGGTCAATCTTTACTTTTTAAATCAGTGTCACCTTCTTCTGGTGGGTAGGGACATACTGATGTATAAATTAATTGGGCTCCTCAAAATAAAGTTATTTTTGGAGACAAGATTTTCTTCTGGAAGATCACTGGTCTGTCTAGGCCAATTGTCAGCTGTCCCAAAGAATTCTCAGTTAAACTACCTAGCATCTGAGCAGGAATGAATCAGAGCAGGTAAATATGCATCTGAATGTTAGGTAGCTGCTCTATACATCTCAGCAACAGGGACTTGCTCAAAACTGGCCAAGAGTCAATATTAGTACTAAACCCTCTAGAATAAAGAGTCAGGCAGTAATGAAAGTCAGGCAGCCTCTTAAGGGCACAGGAGCAGGTGGTCCCCATGTGCCATAAGACAAGCTGGCGGGAGAGACGACCAGCCTGGCTGAACAGGGAGATACTGCTGGGACTCAGGGAAAAGAGGAGAGTTTATCACCTTTGGAAGAAGGGGAAGGAAACTCAAGTAGAGTACAAGGATCTCGTTAGGTCACGCAGAGAGAAAATTAGAAAGGCAATGAACATGAGCCGGCAGTGTGCCCAGGGGGCCAAGGCGGCCAACAGCATCCTGGCCTGCATCAGAAATAGTGTGGCCAGCAGGAGTAGGGAAGTGACTGTGCCCCTGTACTCGGAACTGGTGAGGCCGCACCTCGAATCCTGTGTTCAGTGTTGGGCCCCTCACTACAAGAAGGACGCTGAGGTGCTCGAACGTGTCCAGAGAAGGGCAACGAAGGTGGTGAGAGGTCTGGAGCACAAGTCTAATGAGGAGCGGCTGAGGGAACTGGGGTTGTTCTGTCTGGAGAAGAGAAGGCTGAGGGGAGACCTTATCGCTCTCTACAACTACCTGAAAGGGGGGTGTGGAGAGGTAAGTGTTGGTCTCTTCCAGGTAACCAGCGATAGGATGAGAGGAAATGGCCTCAAGTTGCACCAGGGAAGGTTTAGATTAGATATTAGGAACTATTTCTTTACGGAGAGAGTGGTCAAGCAGTGGAACAGGCTGCCCAGGGAGGTGGTGGAGTCAGCACCACTGGAGGTGTTCAAAAAACGTGTGGACGTGGCACTTCAGGATATGGTTTAGTGGGCATGGTGGTGTTGGGTTAACAGTTGGACTTGATGATCTTAAAGGTCTTTTCCCACCTTAATGATTCTGTGATTCTGAAATCCCTGACAGTCCACTGCTCTCTTTCCATTAGTCTAGTAACACCTCTACTTCTAAAAAAGGCCATTAGTCTTCACCTAATAAGAGTAAGAGTCACACTTAGGGGACAGTGAATGCAGAGAGAAGGGGACCACATCATAAACCCCAAAAGGAGAGCAGCAACAGCAAAAATATCCTAAGCAGGTATTTCCCACAGACAGGTGAAAGCAACAGGGAAAGTATCATAAGTTACCATCATCTCCTGCTTTGCTAACAGGATACGAACATAATCTGCTCAAAGGTTGTGTAAAGAAGCTAATTCTGCAGGAACTAGCAAACTTAGAGCGTTATTCACTTACACTAGACATTTAGTTACCCTTAAATTTTTCATGGGTCACACATATTCTGTTGAAAACATTTACACAGGATATTATATAGGCAACACAAATATTGATTCATCTGAATTTTACATTAACAGAATTCAGACTTAAAACTCAATTGCGATGAACACTATGGATTATTTAAAATGATCTTCACAAATTATTCACCTGCAGGCAAATCCAACTGCTGCTGTCACACTCACTCACATCTCAAAAGTTTTCTTTTCTGGTATTTTTTCCCTCCAGAACCACCCAAGATAGACTTCTAAAGAATGACAAATTCAACAGTGACAAAGAACTAGCAGGAACAAATTCAACAGCCACAGCATTAAAAGGACATGGCTACAAGCTCAGTGTATTTGGAGTAACAGTCCCACGATTGTTTAAATTATACTTCGATTCTCTCATTTTCACATACAGAATAATTGTGAAAATTCAGGTTCCTCATTGTCTTGAGAAACATACGAGGTAGTTACCCCTCACTTACTTCAACAAAATTGTCCTTGCATCCATCTCTGCGTTCTCATCACCGGGAACGTCAAATTTATTAGTGAGTGTGAGAGAAACCTCAGTCTTTGCTAGCATTTCTCTGTTGGGGTCGTTAACATTGCCAGATCCTTCCCCTGCCAAGCAGAAAGAGTTTATAGATTAGATCATATTCTTTATGCTCTTGACTGCTAGAGCTTTGTAATTTTTCTCTATGTAACAAACCACAGAAAAATGACACTGTTTCCTATACTGTCAAAAGGACACTTCAAAAGCCAAAAACAGCTTTTAAAAACATCATCTTGAATATGTTACAGACTTTTTCTTCACAGAACTGGCAGAATGCACTGGCCAAAAAGGCAACACAAAATCACTAGTTTGTATGCCTTAAAGATGTATGTATATTCCACATGGTATCTCAGCATCTCGCCCTCTAAGCTGACCTGCCAAAAATACTTCATAAATAAAAATATGACCATGCCTCTGTGCCTGTGGCCTCATTAGAATGAATTTTCCAAGCTAAGAGTGAAACCCTTGTTGGCAACTGAGCTCGTAATCTATTAAACAAAGTAAGCTATGCTAACAAAAGGAAATTTTCTTGCTCTAATTGTGTTCAAACTTTCATCAGAACAGTTGTAAGGATGCTTCCTCTGCTGCCCCCGTTTTTTAATTCTGACATATTAACCACATCGATACAATGCACACAGGATAAATAAAGTGGGGAAGGAGGGTAAGTTCTAGTTAAACTCAAGGTCTAGGTTCGCTCAGATAACACTTCTTAGGTTCTGTTCTTTGCCAGTGCTCAGAAGAAAGTGTGCTAGCAATCATTCCTTTAAAATGTTCCAACCTTTCTCATCAAGTGAGTTCAAGCTAGGCATTTTGCAGTCAACTGCAACAAGTTCGCGGCCCCCCAAGATATCATGCTTAAAATAGCTGCAACATAGAAACCAAGGAAGGGAGAGGGGCTTGTGCAACTTTCCAGTGTTTGTTTATATCCTGCAACAGTGGATCGTGGCTCACGTTTTCAGAAAACTTTCACAGATCAGTAAAGGCAGTTCCTTCCTTCCCCAGCCAGAAGAAAGAGGATGAAATTCTTAATGTATAGAAAAAAAACTCTAAAAGAGGGAAAAAAGTTATTTGTCCGTATGCCAAAGATGCCCGTAGGGACACACGTCATTTAATACACTTATTACCACACTCTGAAAGGAATGCATACAGATCTCCAGAACAGAGGACAGATCTTTGCAAACGAGCTGGGACAAGGACACACACACACATATATAGATATGGCTCCAGCGTAATGGAACGACGAAAACATGTCAAAATATCTGTCTTCTAGAAACTTCTGGAGTGGGTTGAGGTGAGAGAGTTGGGGAGAAAAGAAAGAACCCCTGTTTTTTTCAAGGTAACAAATTCTGCAGAGAGAATACACGGGAACAAATCTGCTGCTCCTGCTTAGAGCATGTCCTGCCAAACAACCTGTGATGATTTCTTACATAGTTTCTTTACTGCACTTCAAATCATTTAAGGCAATATCATGTATTTCTTCAATACAATAAACTAGATCACCTATTAAGGACTCAATTGTAGGAACCTCTCCGAGATCGTCCAGCAGCTCATGAATTGGATCATTGTGCTCAGGAGCAATTGCATCTTGATGGTCTAAGAGCAACTAGATGAACAGAAAGAACACTTATGTTGTTAATCATACATCCTTTTCTAGACAGTAAAATTACACTACTTTGAGCTGGTATCTTTTAGGAAAAGATCTTGTTTCACTGAACTCCAAAGCAGCAATATCAACAAAGCTGTGCCATTATCACATACTCAAATACTTCTAAAAGACACTTAGAGAAGAGACAAGCAAATTACTTAATTCCATAAACTGGCAAGCTCTTGCGCGCTATAATCAAAAGACAACTTTCTGCCTTGTATTTGGTAACTTTGCATTTCAGCCAGAAGCAGCATTTTCTTTGTAAGCACTGCTTACAAGGAGCAACTGTGATTGATGTATACTTACAGTGTGCGTATTGATGATTTCACCAATAGAAATATAAATAACTGGTTTAGTGAGAGTCACCAAGTCAGAATATTCATCAATATTAAACTTATCTTGCAATTCAGGAACCTCACAGGCAGCCTGAAAAAAACGTCTTCAGAAAAAAGGAAAAAAGAAGAATCAGTATGACTCTCAGAGTCATGTGATATATCAAGAGCATTAACTTCCCATGACAACCCCAAGCGTAGCTGCTCTTCTTTAAACTATGGTACATTACGGCATACTACAGTTTGTCAGCTCTAGTTTAACACATCAGAGGTAACCTAGTAAATTAAATTATTGATATGGCCCATATTGACATTGGCTCATTTTCAGCATTAACAAGACTGATCTATGGCTCCGGTGACCTTGTTCACACACCATCCTGCCTCCACTGCAGTAACACCCCTTGCTCCCAGCAATCTCTCATTTTCTTTCTTCCAAAACGCAAGAGGTGTAAGATGAAGATTCTTGAACAAAAGCTTACTTCAACTATATGAACACCTAAATGCCAACTCGCTTTACTCCTGAGCACCACTGGCTTTTCATGTGGAGCCAGAGTTCATATGGGACAGAAGAATCTATATCCATTGTAGTTGTCCACATCTAAAGTATCACAATAAACATGTGCAAAAGCAACCTTTATTCTGGAAATTCGTAAGTCAAAATACTTGACTTCACAACCTCATTAACATACAACGTATCATTCCTAAGTTCCAGGTACGCATTTTATCTGCCATTGTCACTGATGCTTATGGCAGTCTGGAGTGCAATCTCTTATTTTCAACAGACTGTATATTTGACAGAGATAAAATTTATCATATTTAAAATTTATTATTATCTCTTTTTACTTGCAATGTTACTCTCCACCAGACTTCTCGACTTAATTAGCTACGGTCTTCTACCTGAATTTCTGGTATGACTGCGATAGGTATTCATTAATGATGCTTAGGTGTGCATTGTCTCCCATGAACATCTTATTGGATGCAGCATGCTGCAACATCTTTGCTATGGAACCGAGGTTTCTGCGTTGATCCGTGGTCAGCTGACCTCCAGCTGAAAGATCAATGATGTCAAACGCATCTGGTGCAACAATGGCTGGATTCATGTAGCGATAATAGAGTATGTTGCCAACAATCTGGGAAAAGTTGAGTAGAGAAGAAATGCATCAAGAAAAACGGTAGAGGACCGAACTGAATTTTATGGAAACTACTCTGACCGTGCTTTGACAAGTGATTTTCTTAAGCAAGAGGCCCCTTCCAAAATAAAGGTTCTGCTGTGCTGCTGTATACCAACACATCCTATCCCAAAGAATCCCACAATGTAAAAAAAAAAAAATATTTAAAAAATTTTAAAAAATCAAATAATCATTTAAGATGCAATAGGATGGTCAACACAAAGCGAGAAGACTGAGCACTACTAGTCACAGGACAATACAGCAGCAGATATTCCTACACGTAAAGATTTAAAACTTTAACTTATAAAAATGTACAGACAGGAGATATTACAAGCTAACAACAGACTACTCATATGAGCATGAGACAATCTGTCAGGAGAATTAAACATAATTGAGTTAGTGTAACAGAATGATCATGGTATAGAGGAACCCAGTAATGCAGTCTCAATATGGAACAAGAGATAATTATTAGTGAAGCATGCAGAATTGGCCGCTATCTCCGACAAAGCAAAAATGGTGAGGAAGCATGGCACACCAAGTAGCTAAAGCAAGGAAACTGCTGTCCACTCCTTCTCCAAAGCCCTTTTCTCTTTCAGAATAATTCTTCAATAAGCCAGCAACATTTTCAGGCACAGACCCCCAGTTAAAAGTTAGCAAGAATAACTGAGAAACCATTTTAAACCAGAGGTAATAAAATCAGAAGTACAGAAGACGAATGGCATTTGACACTTAAAAAGAATCCAATTTACCTAGTCAAATGTGAGCAGCAATAAACTTCGAGGAATCAAAAATAAAGATGTTGCATTATCCATATGCTCACAAATATACTCGTAACCTGTATTTGATATTTTGCCAAAAGTAATTCCAGCAATGAAAAGGAATTAACCCAACATGTGATAGTTCTCACACTGCACGCTCTAGTATTTTCTGGTGGTTCACAGAAATTTGCACTGAATGTTGGCTTTGCCTGCTTGCCACGCAACTTAAATGCACAGAAGACATCGGGGTCTGAACAAACAGCTGAAAACAGAGAGAAAAAACCTAGCCATTGCTGAGCAGCCCCAGAAATGATTAACCTCTTTCAGTGAGGTCATGTTTTTGACAACTGTTTCATGCAATCCCCTGCTGTACTCTCACAGATTATGTCATGGGATGACAACGGTCAAAGCTGTTTACTACCAATAATTAAAAAAACCACATCTGTGAAAGAAACTGTATTAATAACTTCCAAACTTGCTGGAGAACAAGAACAGTATATTATATGGGTAGCTTTGTTTGCTAAAAAAATCTACTAGTAGTCGTTGCATGCAACTATAGTTTAGACTTTCATGTGGACAGTTACATTGTTTCCACAAGGATTAACGAAAAACAGTGTTTTCCACCTAAATTTACAGATGGAAGAAATCAATTCACCTGCATAGAAAGAATCGATGTCTCAGAATGGGAAAGCACAGAACTAGAAGAGAGAAGAAAACAGCATTCAGATTGGTAATTATTTTGTAATGAAGCAGAGGCAGAGAAGTTTAAAGAGACATTGTCAAGTATTCCAAGATCCAAACTTTGCTTTATTAACAAGCAAATTATTCATGGACATAAAGGCCTTCACAATTACCAAAAGCCATAAAAACAAAGAAATTTCAATGAAAGCCCAAAAGCTATACTCATCTAAAAATGCCTACTATTCGGATCCGTTTAGTTCTCCAAACTTACTGAAATGCAAAATAAAAAGCTGACTATAGACATCATGGAAAGTGACTCTCTATATGTTGCTGTCAAAATATCCTAGAGTGTTACAGATAGAGGAATTAGGAATATCAGAATTTTGCATACAGACTTTTTAACTTGACACTGTCTCTTTAAGAAAGGAGCAGCTGCCTGTGATCATACCAGCAAAACCAAAGCTGACTTTCTAGGAAGAAGAGTACCTCACGTCAAGCAACCTAAAGGACCAAACGTCCAAGACATTAAAAGCAAAGCAGAAGCAACAGAATACCTCCTTCTGAACAATGTATTACATCACGGGTGACGTATATGAAGCTAACAATCAAAAGCCCAATGTGAAACATTTTCTATCTGTAGAAGTAAATAAATAAGCTTTATATATGTTTACAGGTACTCCTTGCCACACATACACCCAACAAAGGAGAAGAATAAGAAGTCCTTGCCACAGCCAATTTGGCTAACAATTATTCACAAAGGTGTTCAGAACCTCACCTTCAGAAGCTCATCCTCGCCAGCATCAGGAAATTTCTCATGTAGGGAGTCTTTCAGTACCTTGGCAATGAAACGCATTCCATAACTTCAAGAGAAAGAAAAGGGCAAATAAGACTGCTGCAGGCATGAACCCACCAAAAACTTCTCAGGGATAACACTGTGGTACACCAGACTCACGGGATTTTGTCCACTGAACTAACAATGGCAGACAGGAACTTGTCTGTCACTGTCCTCATGTTTCGGATTGAGGCATCCAGGCGCGTCCTCACCTCTTCATGATTTAGGGCTTGTTCAGGTGTAACATCGTACGGCAGTTTGCTATTTGAAAAAGTCAAACATGTGAAGGTGAATAGTCCTCTGGCTAGCATATTTCAAGAATTTAGCTCAACACGAAAACAAGCTTATATTCACTTGGCTGCCAAGAGCTATGCATTGTCTTCAATTCAACTTTTAGGCACTGGAAGAGCTGAAGACTTCTTGCTTTCATTTCCTCTACTCTCCCTTACAATGATCGCTATGAGAAAAGGCCCAGCTAACTCAAAACTGTATCTTTTTTACAGCATGAACGCTAGGCAAAAAAGTGCCACCTGTGACACATAGTGGTACTTCAGGCTGCAAATAAACTGGTGAAAAAACAAGCTACGCATTTGAACATTAAGATGATAGAAGTTTGGGCACAGGCCAGAACCTAGAACAGTATCCATAAAAATCAAAATAACATGCTATTGGCGGGAAGCAGCGCCAAATGAGTAGTTACGTTTTCTCCATGAGCTGAAATTACTGCACAGTATTCCAGTGAAAACAGACAGATGAAGCAGATAATTCGTAAAAGCGTCTCCTAAATCTCAGGTAAGGAAAAGGACCTGAATGCCCATCTTCGCCTGCATTTTTAACACGCCCAGAATTTTGAACAAGGCGTATGGCAAGATACATGACTGCAGATTACTTTGAATGGGGAAACTCACTAATCTGCCTGTTGCTTTTGTTTTCTTTTTATCTTTTTTTAAAAGTATGTTAAAAAAATAAACACACACCAAACACCACAATAGAAACATCAAGTTCTAGCAAATCACATGCACTGGAAGAAAAAGAAACCAGAATGACACAAAACCATCTAGCACAATCCAATTGTCATCAGTGGCTAATATTAATTAGAAAGATTTTAGGACTGAAAGAACTGCTATGTCATG
The DNA here is from genome assembly GCF_964289735.1 of Phaethon aethereus. Taxonomy (NCBI): domain Eukaryota; kingdom Metazoa; phylum Chordata; class Aves; order Phaethontiformes; family Phaethontidae; genus Phaethon; species Phaethon aethereus. Next base: position 56,997 of record NC_138588.1, read on the forward strand.
CTTCTCCTCCAGCAAAAGAGGTTTTGTTGGCTTGCAAGTAGTACCTAAGTTTGCGCAGGCTACATACGACATGAACAGAACCAATTCCCAAATACTTTTTTTCTTACTGTGATTTCTTATAGGTTAGAGGGCATCTTATAGTTAATTATCAAGTCAACATAGGCAAACACCAAAGAGCCTTTCTTCTTCCATCTCCTAATGAGATTTCCTTTCAATACCCTCAGCACCACTGCCAGAACATGACCTGTAGAACTCTCAGATAAAAGCAGTCTTGAGGAGATGGAAAAACCGGTAGCAGCTGGACAGATGCATGCAGTGAAGCCAAGGATGGTTTAGAATGATTAACCTAACAGTGCCAAGCAGCTGAGCAACGTTTAGAAAAAAAACACAGTAGCAACAGTTCCCATACCTGGCCTCACCAGTTTGAGACTCCATCTGGTTAACCCAAGACTTGTAAATATCCACCGGATCAGTTTTGATATTGAGTGATTTGTCATCAATGATTTCCTTCACAACCGGTGCCAGGATCTGCCTCAGGGCATTCTGACCCCGGGCACCACGGTTGAAACTTACCACCATTTTAATAACAGTAGGATTCCCAGTCACAATTTCATGTATTTGGTCAACTTTTGACCTGAAGAAGAAAGAATGTACATGAAATATGAAGTATGCACAATTCTGTCAGCTTTATCTACATTTCTCAGCATAAAACAAACTGTTAAAGAGCATCACCCTCACAAAACAGATGATGGATATATACAATTAGAGTTGTGGTGAATAGAGTTCACCAGTTCCTCAACAAATCCAGTTGGCGGCCGGTCACAAGCGCTGTTCCCCAGGGGTCAGTTTTGGGGCTGGTCTTGTTTAGTATCTTTATCGATGATCTGGATGAGGGGATCGAGTGCTCCCTCAGTAAGTTTGCAGATGACGCCAAGTTGGGCGGGAGTGTTGGTCTGCTCGAGGGCAGGAAGGCTCTGCAGAGGGATCTGGACAGGCTGGATCACTGGGCTGGGGTCAACTGTATGAGGTTTAACAAGGCCAAGGGCTGAGTCCTGCACTTCAGTCACAACAACCCCATGCAACGCTACAGGCTTGGGGAGGAGTGGCTGGAGAGCTGCCCAGCAGAAAAAGGCCTGGGGGTGCTTGTTGACAGCCGGCTGAACATGAGCCAGCAGTGTGCCCAGGGGGTCAAGGCAGCCAACAGCATCCTGGCCTGCATCAGAAATAGTGTGGCCAGCAGGAGTAGGGAAGCGATTGTGCCCCTGTACTCAGCACTGGTGAGGCCGCACCTCGAATCCTGTGTTCAGTGTTGGGCCCCTCACTACAAGAAGGACGCTGAGGTGCTCGAACATGTCCAGAGAAGGGCAACGAAGCTGGTAAGGGGTCTGGAGCACAAGTCTTATGAGGGGCAGCTGAGGGAACTGGAGTTGTTTAGTCTGGAGAAGAGGCTGAGGGGAGCCCTCATCGCTCTCTACAACTGCCTGAAAGGGGGTGGTGGTGAGGTGGGTGTTGGTCTCTTCTCCCAAGTAACTAGCAACAGAACTAGAGGAAACGGCCTCAAGTTGTGCTAGGAGAGGTTTAGATCGGCTATTAGGAACAATTTCTTTTTGGAGAGAGTGGTCAAGCAGTGGAACAGGCTGCCCAGGATGGTGGTGGAGTCGCCATCACTGGAGGTGTTCAAAAAAGCTGGGGACGTGGCACTTCAGGACATGGTTTAGTGGGCATGGTGGTGTTGGGTTAATGGTTGGACTTGATGATCTTAAAGGTCCTTTCCAACCTTAATGATTCTGTGAAAAATATTGATACAGCAATAAACTACAACAGCGTATAAGAACAATACTGGAACACTTCTCAAGACAGATGAGGCAAGAAACTCATGACCTCTGGGAATTCCAACTGCCAGCAGTCACCTCAATGACAATTAATGCAAATCCAACTGTACATTCTACTTGAGAGCACAATCCAAAAATACAAAGGAAACAGAGCATGTTTTACACAGAGAAGAGAAAGAACAGTAGGTTTCTTCTGGTACTTAAAATAAGGAAACAAGCAATCAACAACAAAAGCCACTCCTAGTATACTGCTATGTGAAATACAGCAGCGGAGAATGAAGCGTCTACCTTTCCCTGCAGTACTATTCCAAGCATGAATTTAAGGCAAAAAAGTCCGGTTTAGATGGTGTTATTTGTTTCAGGGCATATACCATCTTTATGCTTAAAAAGCATTCCAAAGAATGCCTAAGAAGTAGTTCCTTGAAATCTTTATTGCACATTCTGCTTCACAGCAAGTTGTGCAGCTCTGCACTGGAAAGAACTAAGGTCATGTAACACAGAGCTCCTAAGGCCCAACTGATCAAACAAAACATGCCTGAGGACAGCCAGAGTCCCTAAGACTGACAGTAAATAGAAATGCCAAACAATAAAGCCTCTCTCCTTCAGCCTCCTCATCAGCTTTTGGAAATACAGAGCACTTAGCGCTAGGTCTCTCTCCCCCTGGCTTGTAAAGCCTGGGTTTGCAGTTTCGTGGAGGTGTTTATTACCAGACACTGGAGAATTGAGATTAGACTGAATTTTAGGATGACTTTGCATTACATTAAAAGCAGCTGCTGTGTTGAGCACCAAAATCTTGACTGAAGTAAAAAGCCTTCATTCTCAATGGACAAACTCTATTCTTCTGTTATAGACTACATTAAGAACACACATGAAATTGGAAGAGGACAAAGGGACAGTTTAGCATTATCTGCATATTAGCATGAGACATAACGTGAAAACCGCCTCAATTTGAGAAATTGCCAAAATTGATTCAACATCAAGAATGTGCCGTATGCTACCACGTACTTGATCTCTTCCTGCAATGCTGTTTGGAAAAGCCGCAACAACAGGTATTCCTCTCTTTGATTGGATGCATAGTTATACAGCGTGAAGATGACAGAATCCATGAACTTTGTGGATTTGTTCTGAGGCATCTGAAAAATCAGCTTGGCCAAGTAGGTTGGGTTAGTCTACAACAACAAGAAAAATCACATAGTGTGCATGTCCACACAAGCTAGTGTCACCAAGAACTATGGTGGCCCTAAAGCTACAGTGCATAAGCAAAGACTGTGTCAAGACATACAAGCTTCTATGACAAGATGTTACCAAGCAGCATTAGAAGCTGCTTACCTGAAGTAAGTAGAAGAGATGCTGATAGGCTTCCAGTTTTTCTCTCTTCTCTTTGCTCAAAGCTTTCAAACCTCCCCTTTGTTTGTTCAGCATCATCATGTCAGACAGCTGCTCCTTATTCTTCTTGGTAAGTTTTTTGCTATGAGAAACAACATCCTGGAAAGAAAGAATAGGGACAGATTCCACTCTAAGTATTTTACAACAGGCAATACTGGAAAACAGTTGCATCTGAGAGACCACTTCTCTTGTACATGGACAGGCAAGGTATGCCCGGGGCTATTGAAGTGAAGCATTATTTGCTATGGCAACAATTTCTCTGACTGGAAGTCCATGTTTTGTTTTGTCCCTCACTGCTGAAATTGTCTAAAATCAGAGAAGGGTTGGTCACTCTTGGCAGCAATTACTATCAGAGCTGGTAGCATCCTTAAGATGCTTGAAAATGTTCTCCTTTTTAAATTGGGCTTAAAACCTAAATATCCTGTTTCATACTCAGCTAGCTCACTACCTCTACATACTCCAACAGTAACAGCCCCTCCCACTGCAGGTACCAGCCCAAAAGCTGCAGCTTTCTTCCGAGATTAATTTCACTACAACAGCTGAGATTTTACACTGGGAGGAGGCTAGTGTCATGGCATCCAGGACCAAATAAAAAGCTGACCAGAACTTCAGCTTGAAGAAAAGGCAACGCCGTACCAGCAAGAGCTTTTTTTTGTGAAATTGATTACATCAGCCATGTGATACAGGGGCCTCCTTTAACCAACAAATACCAAGTGGCACTGAGCCTGCCTCCAAAATCATCTCCCTCACTGCAAGCTTGCGTCATGTCACTTGTTCAACCGCAAAGGAGCAACAAAAGAGAGTTCTCAAAGCCTTCAAACACACAATCTGTTGCATTCATTAGGTCAAGATAGCCGGGTGTTTGTCTTTTTTAGCTTCAGGTCTTGTTTCTTCTCCTCCTAGTTTTCTTTCTAGGGATACATATTACATTAGTGGAATGGAGTAAGAACATACCTGGAGTAAAGTCTGCAGGTCTGGGACAACATTTTCTTCTGGGCCTGGGCACCTGACATCCAAAGCCAGGAGCTCTCCATGCTACCACTGGGCCCAGGTCAATCTGTAGTTGGTCTCCCATCATTTCTTACCTGCAGTGTAATTTTGTTCTTCACTAGCAGTCCAATTTTGATGTCCATGAGATTGAGGTCATTTTCCAGTTGCTGATTGGATCGGATCAAGGTTACAACTTCCTCACGCAGTTTCATTAGCTCAAGCTCCTCCTGAAAATCTTGGTCACTCTGATCGAGCAAGTGGACGAATTTCCGAACCACAGCCATAGGTGGGTTTTCAGCGTTAACTTAAAACAGACAAGAAAAAACAGGGGACAGGAAACAGAAGTAAATATATGCCTTATCTATGTTTAAACAGCACATCAAGGAACAGCCATAATAAAATTAGCATCACCATATCTAAACAGCTTCTGACATTTTTAATTTCTTGAGCAAATCATGAGAGAAGCAAACAGTAAAGAACAAAGTCAGTATCAGCCCAGGGCAGTCCACACCGCCAAAGTTAACTGCAAAGCTACGGTTCCATTTTTCAGTAGCTAAAGCAACAACTGGAATCAAGTTTTTCTTCAGCCTCAAGAACTACCTACTCTCCACACTGCCCTACGAACGTCATCCCAATCGCTCTTCAAAAGTGTCCTGATGTTATAGATCACACTAGCAACATCTCTTGCAAATAAGAGATAAGAGGCACATCAGTTTTATCCTCTTGGCAACACTTACTGAGGGTTTTGTAGTCTTCTCGCGCTTTGTTTGCTCGGATAAAGGCTTGAATTTTTATAACATCATTTATCTAGAATACAAAAAAAAAAAAGCACTTGACTTCATTCTGGAAAGAGTACAAAAGTGAGGTACTGAATTCATTTAACAAGATAGCCTCTTACATGGTTTCTGAAATACTGCAGACGATCTCTGTAACGTCTTCTGGCTTGATACATCCTGGTCATTGACTGAATCTATAGAAGGGTAACCAAAATGCTCAGATAAAAGCCTTTCCTGCAAAGTTCACTACCCAAAAGCTTTACTAAAAAAGTCAGTAGGGAGCCTTCACTACCTTCACTACTTGGTCCTTTTGTGCTCGCAGGTAATCCAAACGGATTTGATATGCCTTCCTCTGCTTGTAGCCACGCCACTGTGACTGAAAACAGAAAACAAGCATACTGACTTTCGTTTTCTAATTAAAGAGCAGTAATTACAAATCCGAGCTTCTTTCTGCTCCTCAGCTTCCAACTTGCCTTTTGGCTAAGTAAAAAGTGAGGGAGACATGCTTATCTTATCAAGGGATATACAGTGTGAAGCATTAACTATTTCACCAACTGTAATTACGAGAGACTTGAAATTACCCCATGAAGAGGCTGAGCCTTCTGAACCACCGTCAGAGACCAAGGAGATGGCTAAACAGTCAAGCTGACAAACTCTTCTACATGACAATCATGTGTTAGATGCTGCTGCTGGCAACAACAGTGATGGAACATTATAAGCCTTCAGAGCACACTCTATGCTACCGATACTTGGAACAGAAGTTAGGCAAGGGGTTGGACTACACTTAAAGGGAGAGAGTGTTATTTTAATGAGCTGGGAGTGCTTTTGGTGTGGTTTTGTTGGGGTTTTGGGGGGGTTTCTTTGTTTTTTTTAAATATACACACACAGCACATGCTACTTAGGCAGAAAAAAACCACACACATACTGCTCAAATAATAAAGCGGTAATAGGGTGCAAAGCATCCATTTCATTTGCACACATTTCAGTTACAACACCAGAGAAAGATTTTTTCATTGTTCTCCTGTAAATGTGCCCAATCTCATGCTGAATTATCCCACCATCTCTTTCAGGTCCTCAATGCTCTAAATACCTGGACAAATCTGACAAGAATCATCATCTCACTCAGAAATACTGAAAACCTTGTTGTTTCTCTTTAATTCATGAGGAATCACAGTCGTAATTCATCACATTATAATACCACCATAAAGACATACGACACACTTCATAATGCCCTATTCCCAAAACACTGAATCGGATAAAAAAAATGATAGGTAAAGCTTCCTCAAGTAAGTTCTTCTCTCTGCAATTCTGACTGAGAAGACTTTATTGATTATATATGACATAGAAAAGCAAATAATACACCAGAACTATTTGGGAGAAGGAAATGCCTTTAGATAATTTGCAAAACAAGGTGAAGACAATTGTGTGCTGTAATTGCTTGAATTGAACAAGAACTGTCAATAAGCTTGCGTACAGAAAACAGTTGCAGAGTACAAGTTTCAAATGTAATTGCAGGATACCATTACCTGAATGCAAGTGATTGCTGGGACTTGCTTCTTCAAAAAATTCATTCTTGAGTTGAATTCCTGGCGAACAAGATATCCTCGACAGCAAGCCTGAAGTTTCGTAATCAAGTTCTCATTTGCCAGCCACAACTGCTCTCGGTTGTATGCCGCAGTGACTCCAGATATGGTGCTCTGGATTAATGTTGTGGTAGGAAGAAGAGCCAGAAAAGGAGAATGGATATACAAGAAACAGGATGTTACATCAGCTTTCTGTATTGTGCTTGTAAGAAACTCCTAAGTTGCCTTTCAATAAACAGCAATACCATGGTCCTGTACCCTTTTACCAACAGACCAAATTTTTCTGAAATGGGACAAGGAGTTTTGATACATACAATCTGATGATATCCAGTGAAATAAATTAGTTACTAAGCTTGTCAACGTGACCATGGCATTGAGGCATTCTTAGAGATGCATTAAGGATGGGAATAGTAGGACTGTCAACTTTTCAGAAAAAGAGCAGGTGTTATCTACCCTACCTGTATCTCCTCGCGTGACAGCTGTGTGTCATTTTGCATAAATTCTGCTGGTTCATCCCATCCTCCCTGTTTGGTCCGCAGGTTATGATAATAATGATAGCCTCCTCTCACCCAGTGTTTCACCCATTCACTGCCATTGCCCCCTAAGAGCAGAAACTGCAGTGTAAGTCTCAAAAACAGACAAGTGTTTTACCTTTCCCGCATAAAAATGTTACAACCAGGAAATCCACATATACAGATGCTCCTTCCTCCAAGCAAGAGAAGGAATGTTTCTGAGTCCCTAATGACCTCATATGAGAACTACCTAAACAACACATTCTCCCAGTGCAGAACATTCTACTATTCACTTTTTTTTTTTAAAAAAAAAAAAAAAAAAAACAAACTTAGTTCACAAAGCATCCACAATTGTCACCTGTAACACAAGTCGTCTCCCCAGGGGCTTTTTTACCTCTGGTTCTGATTCCACATGCAATAATCTTGAATTTATTTCAATAATAGTTAGCTACTTGAGGTTCACCTGCTGCCATTTTTCTTCTCTTGACTTCTGACAGCTCTCGCTGGTACGTCTCAGCACATTCTGGAGTGACTCCGTATAGCCCAACATCCAGTGAACGCAAGACAACCAGGGTCTGGCCAACATCACCATGGTCTACTGCATCATTAATGGCCAAAATTCCTAAGGAGACTTTGATAACACAAGGAAGCAGGTTATCTCGGCATTCAGGGGCTCAGTGACTGATGAGCAAACAGAATGACAGAATAGAGCAAGGAAACAGGAACACACACAGTTGAGGGGGGTGTATATACACAAATATTTAAGCATCTATAAATACAAAATATAAAGAAAAACAATCAGACAACTTTCAGTATAGAAGCCTCTTCAGTACGGAGTGTCCAAACATACACAATACTGTACCTGACAGCACATAATTTGTGTGCCCCAAGTCCCAGTATGGTGATCATTTACCACCAATATTTCTCAACACCACACAATGATCTAGCTCTACTCTGACATCCGTTTTAATTAAGGCAGTTTTTTCTGGCAGAGCCAGTCACAACTCAAAAAGGGCCTTTTCAACAACTAATACCATCCCTCCCTAGTGAAAAAAAGTGTGTAGTAGTTTGTAAACGAGTCAAAAACCTGACTGGGGAAGGACAGGGGGCAGAGGAAGAATAACCCCTGTCTTCCAGGGCTACTCCAAAACTGCAACTCAAATATAGACATATTCACAAGAGCACAGGAATCACACTGACACAGCAGACATGAAATAGAGCAGTTTTCAGCACTAGGTAAGACTGCAAAAACATCTGTTCATACATGGAAAGGTAAGGGTATCTGAAGATCTTATTGAGGCTTAAGGGCACATACTTTAATCCTGCTTTTGACCAAATGTTCCTTGGCATGACATTCAAGCTGCTGTCTTGCCAAAGTGCTCTGTGGGTGCAAAAACAGTGAAAAAATTGCACTGCTATTGCTGGGAACAAACAGCAAGATGAACAGGTAAAGTTCTACCCTACTCTCTCCACCCTTTTGTTTCTGGTTGGTTGGTTTTCCTTTTTGTTTGTTTGTTTGTTGCCGGGGGGGTGTTCGGTTTTTGGGGGTTTTTTAGGCTGTTGACAAGGGAATTCACTGACCAAATAATGTTATTAAAAGCAACTGAACTAGGCTAGGTCATGGAGTTCGACTCAATTGTGTCTTTCATCAGAAAGCTTTTTGTGAACCTGTTGATTTTTCTATCTTCTAAAACATCTACGAACAAATAACACAAACGGACAAGGCACAAATATAAAAGCAAGCTCATTTCTGTACCAACAGAGCAAGGACAAGAGGAATCAACTGTGCCAGAAACTCTACATATCTGATACACAGATTTATTAAGAACTCATGTCAGTGGGCAATCTAGTCCAATCCCGTTCTCAAAGCTGGACTAACTTCAGGGCCATGTCTGACCAAGTTTGTAAAAAATCTCAAAGGACAGAGATTCCACAGTGTCTTTGGACAACCTGTTTCAGAAGGCACCAGAGAGATTCCAGACTCAGATTAAACTTTTCATTTTCCAGTACCGTTGCCTATTCAAAGCAAAAAATCAGAAGAGTCTGTGCATCTTTTGATAACTTTAAGTATCATCCCAAAATCAAATGAGAAGTTCTGGAAGTGGAAAGCAAAACACTTTATCAGCACACTAGAGGTGAAGAAATGGAATCAATAAAAAAATAAGGCAACTATAAACATAGAAAACAATCAGTTTAATACCGTACAAATCAAACAAAACAAGCAGATGGGTACAAATGTTGAATGTAACCGAAAATTAAGAGATTCAGAGTAAATGCAAATAGAGCAATATCATATTTTTAAAACGTATGAAAACAAGCTCTCTGAAGCATGCAGTCACCCAGCAAACAAACAGCATATACAGAGAACAGGACATCAGAATATATCAGAAGACTTTAAAAACCCTCCTGTTTTGTTAAAGAGAAAGCTTCTGCCAGGAACAAACAACCAACAGCAACAAAAAAACCCACGAAAACACAAAACAAAACAAAAAAAAAAAACCAAGTTAAGCAAAGAGTACTAATTACTTCATTGTTTCTGGAGACAGAAAAGACATCATTATAAAGACTGGGATGTATTGATGGGTGGGCCAGTCCACCTGTAAACTGCACTAGGGAGCAAATGTGGATATTACTAATGTGTATTATTGTATTTGCAAAAGATGTGAGGTAGTCTAGAAATACTTAATAGAACCAAGACAAGACCACAGTACACCACACAAACAAAAAGGTAACGCGCACCAGAAAACACCACTTAAATTGTGCACGTGAACATTCTCATACCTAGTGAACCACCCTCAGACACACACAATTAGTTGCAAAAGATAAACAATTTGATAGAGATTTGCCCAATGAAGTAATATGGTCACATGCAAAACTGGAAAAATGGCACATCCCCCCAAAAGATAAGAAGTTTAATATTTGAAGAATCTGACATTCACTCTTCAAAGAAAAATTACTACACCAGAAGCACATAAGTGCATTTGATTTCCTTTGTCACATTTACATGACATTTCTAGCTCCCAACCTTTCCTGAAGTAACCAGTATTTGGCTGATAATGGGGATTAATTGCAATATAGTGTGACAATACTTACATCTCTCAGACTCCTCTGTGTCCTTGTTAGCCCTATGAATCCCATCCTGAATTTCATCTAGCCAAAGTACAGCTGTTTCATCCTGTGTCTCCTTGAAGAGTATAGGATGAGAAAGAAAATATACACAGCGTGAGGAGAAAAAATATCACTATTTTTGCAATGTAAAATAACCCGTACCCAACAACAGCCAATATAGTAGGTTTCTGTATCAGAGGGAATAAGCAGCATTTCAGTCTTTCTAATTGACTCCAACACAAGGACATCATGTGCATTTGTGACTAGCAGAGACTACTACAGCTACTACTGGACTCAATACTTCCTCCCCGTCAAAAACTCTTTTCAGGAAACAGAACGAAGAAGAAATTTTGTCAATGGGAATCACTCTGGTAAGCAAAGAGAATTCAAGGCCAATGACTATGTACCAGTTAGTCCTAAGGCTGTACTTGCTAAGAAGAACACAAGTTAGTCCTTCAGCAGAACATGGCTAGAAAGAGTTCTTAGAACAAAAAACCTGCTGATGAACATCTGTGTGCAGGAGCTAAAAACTCTCGGGTAACTAATGCCACATCAGGCTGTTCTTGTTCCCGTCCACAGAAGTTCACAAGGCTGTACAAACTAGCAAACCAAAAAGTGTTGTATGTTATTTTGGCTGGGTGTACATGCACAACAGTCAAACCCACGTTTTAAATCTTCGTTTTAACAGACGGCTCGTCAAGGAGCAGTGATCAGCGAGTATCCTGTATTTTGGCTGAAAATTGAAGAAATCCAATCAACTAATGTTCCGCGCAGAAATTTGAGAAGAGGAAAGAGACAGGTGTTTAGCAAGTCCTAAAATATACATAAAGAACAATGATCCAGCAGTTGCCAAGCATAGCTACTCCCCACCCACCGTTGCTTCCTGTAGGTAACTACAGAAAGAAATGCTAAGGTGCAACTGCCACCCCTCTGACAACTCTTGTACAAACAGAAAACAGGAAACATTGACTTCTGGTATGGAATAATAATCGCACTACACAGAAGAGCCACTATTTACAGTGTTCAAGAGCTTTAAGGCCAAACTAAAAATGAACATTTCCTATATGCCCTCCACATTTTTCCCCCACTGTTCTGGCGGGTGTGAAACCGACATGCTTAATGATATTTCATTCGAGACACTAACATGTCTTTCACAGGCAGACTTCACCTGAAAGTGCAGGCAGTCCCAAGAGAGTACCAGCAACAGTGAAATTCCCGTCCAGTGAGTGAATGGGGGAGAATAGTCCAAGAAACAACTTCCTCTACTGGAATCTCTACCAGCAGAAGTCAACCCAAAGACTACCAAAACCACCCTGTGCTTTTCTACCAATTTACTGTTGCAGGCCTTCTGGAAGGTACACACAGTGTAACATACTACAGGGTCTGCTGTTTTTCCCTCTCTCCACTCATCACATGAGAAACATGCATCATACAGCGCTCCCCATTCACATAAGCAACTGAACAATGTTTTGTGGTTGAACGACAATCCCTCTCAGCCCAAGTACAGACATCACTAGTTAATAAGAAACAGTTGACTTCAGATGGTGACTATTTTCCCCACAATGTTGCTTTACAACATTATCTTTCACCTATTGAAATTACTGCCACGCTGCTGGAACAAGCCCTAAGCTGAACATATGCCTAAATAAGGTAATTTCACGCCAACTGAGAAGTTACCAGCACAGTCTGGCACAAGCTTAAGTGCACACTAAAAAGAGTTCATTATTTCATTCTGACTCAGTGGGAGGAAATGCTTCAGCACAAAACGGGTTCCTGAAGAACATTAACCCTTTCACAGCCCTTGGGGAAGCTGCTTAATGATTTTCATCAGAAATGTGTACAGTTTTCAGCTTACTGCCATCACGCCAATTTACCTTCAGTTAGGGGGAAAAAAAAAAAAAAAAAATCAAGTGTTCAACACAATCTAGATCTTAGTCTCCAGGCAAAATTCTGCACTGGTATTAAGAGTAATGAGCTCCACAGCAGGGGAGGAAAAAAAAAAAAAACAACCAAAAACCACGCTCAAGCCACTGAAAGCAAAGATATCTGCTACTTCTTTGTAAATAGATGAGGAAAAAAAATCAGCATCCCCTTCACACTACTCAAAAATCAGTTGCATACACACTCGTGCACTCTCATCCTCTTTCCTAAACTTGTAAGATGAGACTTGCTCTTCCTCTCCCCATCTTCATCTTCACATTTAGTCAGTTAGCAAAAGCAGCAACTACGTATAAGTAGGTAGAAGTCCTTGGCTAATAAGACAGACAATTACTGCTCAAAAAATCATTAGCAATAAAAGTGCCACCAGACAAACAGCAGACATAAGTATACATTTTGCTAGTAGCATATATTTTGCTTCATTTCTTTTCTAATTTATCACTTGATAGATTTTTCCACTTTCAGAAACTTTCTTTTTGCCATATATAACTATGCCTATGACTACATTTAACAAAGAATACCAAAAAGAAATACTCAAGCTTGCAGGAAACTTGCATTCAGAAGCTCAGAACTCCTAGAATGAACATGGTCTCCTTGCAAAAACAGATGAGGCATATTATTTCTCAGCAAATAAGATACATATTTCATTCTGGACCCTGGACTCGCTGTAGCAAGCCGTCACGTGCAGTTAATATCCTTATACCCATCTCTAGTTCACAAGGATTCATACGGTCCGGCTGCAAATCTCTTTCTCTAATATAGAAAGATCCAAACTGACTGGGTAAGATCAGTTGATGGTGTGCAGAATGCGCAGCTCTCCACCACTTCCAGTTTTGATTCCTGGCTTTTAGGACCAGTAATAAGCCCATTACACAGATGTAAAGTTTGTTTGAGAGGTGCATTTAATTGCCACTCACCTGTGCTTTTTCTCTCTTGGCTCGAAGTAGTGTATCCTGGTAATGCTGTGCCACCTTTGGGGCTACACCCTCCAATTTTGCTGCAGGAATCTGTAAGGCTTGAATAGTCTTTTTGGTGTCCCCTTCATCCAGAGCTTCATTGATAAGACCAATTGCCAAAATCCCTAGGGAGGAAGGCATAGGTGGAAAAATACATAGTTCCATTTTAGGTCAACAATAAATCATAAGCATTGTTTCAGAAAAGTGCGGTTAGTCCTTCCTAAACCAGGTATCAGCTGAGAACTACAACATTTTTAACAGAAATCATTATTTACTAGTAAAGAAAGCAAGACTATTTCTCCACCTTAAAGAAGTCATAATGCCTGGGCACTGCAATTTAAAAATAAATTTTAAAAAAACCTGGTCATCTCAGGGAGACCACATGCAGGGACAGAATTGAGTCCTCAGGCATCTAGCTCATAGCCACTTAGAAGAGAATTATCAAACCCCAGATGGCCAGAGTTCATAGGCTGCAGTTTTCCAAGGTTCTGGCTTGTCTAGAAAGAAATCTTCACATGAAGCTACAGATTCGCACGGAATACCATTTAAAAATACAGTAACTTCGTGTTTTAGAAAACTCATATTAAACATATGTAGTATTAGCTGTATTACCAGAGATGTGGATGCTATTCAAGTACACTAAATTTACCATTCACCTAAAAAAACCCAAACAAAAATAAATATAATAGAAACATAGAATAGTTTGGGTTGGAAAGGACCTTTAAAACTCAACCTGCAATGAGCAAGGACATCTTCACCTAGATCAGGTTGCTCAGAGCCCCGTCCAACCTGACCTTGAATGTTTCCAGGGATGGGGCATGTACCACCTCTCTGGGCAACACCTGTGCCAGTGTTTCACCATCCTCAATGTGAAAAATGCCTCCCTCATATCTAGTCTAAATCTACCCTCTGTCAAACTCAGGCAAATCTGAGAGGAGAGGTTTTTTTAAAATAACCTAGTTCCTACAAGTTCTGTGGAAACAGGCAACTCGGGAGAAGACAAAGATCCGATTCCTGCCTGCTCTCTGAGTCTTACAGTTAGTTAAACACAAACAGATTCTACATTATACATGCCTCACCTACGGTAACCATCTCCCGCAAATCACAAAATAACTTAGGTTGAGGTGGACCCTAGAGGTTATCTGATTCAATTCCCTGCTTAAAGAAGGATCAGTTCAAATCATGGTTTCATCAGTGCAGAACAAAGAGATCTTTTAGACAAAAGAAATTAAAGGAGCTCAGTGTGGGGATTTCCAACTTTGGTTAATGTATCCGAAGTTTGTGGCTTTTTCTTCTATGCAGGAAAGAGAATCGCAAAACAAAAGTTTATGTGAAAAACTGAACATCTTAGGGAAGAGGTGGTATTTGGATGGAGTAGAGACTAGAGAAAAATATATGTGGGTTGAGGACACTGCAAGAACCAGGATCACTAACACAGTGGCATGGTTTCTGTCAAAAAGCAGATATGAGAACTGCTTGACTCAGGAAAGGGCACAGAATGTAAGTAGTAATTCTCTCTGATTAGTTTGCTAATATGGGCATGACGACTACTCCATTGAATAGCAATATGTTACAGCGCCTCACAAGAGAACATTTTTTAATTTGAAACTATTTACAGGAGCGGTGGGAATAAAAAAAAAAAAATGCTCATATGCCTGGAGGACCTTTCAGACTAATTGAACTTACTGATAGACAGGACATAAAAAGTATCCTTGCATAAGGGCACATATGAAGCAGACCAAAGAATTAAGAAATTCCGCATTAGAACATCATCACAGGATTTTCTGCACCTTTTTTTTACAGGATAAGGATTGTGAGAAACAGGATGTTGGGACTACGTGAACTTCTAGACTTCTGTTATGACCTCTTACATAGAAAAGATACTATGAAACTAGCACCTTGGTGTGTGCACGCACTGGTGCGGGTCTGTGTTTGTGTGGTTTCAACAAATCTGCTCACATGACCCAAACAGGAAACCCCATGTCTATTTGGAGATCCAGGAAATAAGTTAATCAAGATAGCAGGCTTTTACAGTAAAATTTAACCCTCTCTAGAGTATAAAGTCTTTTCAAGGTGAAACACAACTCACCAACCATGCAACAAGAAGTAGCAGAAGATACCTGTTTGTCTCAAGTGTACGATATAAACTTTATCATCACCTCTACGTTTGTGACAAATCTCTCCGCTCTTACGATGCAAGGCTTTGAACTAAGTATTACAAAGATGGCCTGAAAGTAAATGTCATGCTACTTGCGTATGCAGGAGGTTTTTGGTACTGGTCATAACCAAAAATTATGGTCCCTTAATGAAACTGAAAAAAATTAATAGAAAAATAAACCACCTGATACAGAACCTCACAAGGATCTACCTAAGAACAAGTTTGCTTAATTGTGCTATTTTCAAGGACTCCTCTATCTCCACTCTGGATTTTAAGTCAACTAATACTGTCTTACAACTCCAATTTTCTGTTTTCCTTAAATTTTCATCATTATGCTCAATCCCAGTCTTTTATCGCTGCTAAAAGACACTTATTAACATAAACACTACTAAAAAATAGAAATGAAAAAAATGCAGAACTAGAAGTAGCATAGAAGTCAGGGCAAAACCCATTCACCTTTCTCATCTTGCATCAGGAATTTCTTCCTTCATAAGTATTTAAGTTTTGGTACTCGCACTTGCTGCATACACTTACAACGTCTATGTGTTTTTGCATATTTTCCAGTCGGGAATTTCGCCCCTCCTCTCCCCCCCCCCCCCTCCCCCCCACTTTACCAATATTTCCTATTACAAGGCAACAGGTGTGCCGGCATATTCTTTTTCTACTGGTCAGACAGTCAGTTATCAGTCATTTCAGATTTTATAGATAACGGTTTTAACAACTAGTGATCATACAGTGTCAAAACAGAAAATAAAAGCTTCTAATTTCCTGACGGAATGAACTGTAAACAAAGCAATTAACATCTTAAAGATCAGCACTTTCCATTTCAACTCTAATTTGAGATTTGGGTCTCAGTATCTGGAACTTGGAATTTGAATGGCATCAAACTGATAATTAAATGTTCTTTGAAAAAAAGAAAAATCTGTATCAGGTGTTTTAAGCAAAAACATTTGAAACAGAGAGCATTTCAGAATAAACTTTTTGGGGCATCTCTGTTGATTTATCACTGAATCAAAGCAACCATAAAAGCCTACTTTGATGCAATATTTGCACTACCGATCTTCAAAGCACGTGTAATTTGTAAGTAGTGCTAATACAGCCAGGAGTTAAAGGACTGAGAATAAGACCTGGAAATAAACTCATCTCTCTCTTGTTCATTCAAGCTCCTCATCCACTGCAGAAATGCATCTGACAGATCATTACATCTGAGAATCATCAACACAAAGAGAGCTAGCTTATCTTGCATTTGCAGGTGAGATTACCCACAGATGAAGTGTGGAGGGGAATCCTGGACTGAATCTGTGGAACTTCCAGAAAAACACTGGGAAAGTAAAAAGGCCAAAGCACATTCAAAAGAAGCACTAAAAGAGAGAAGAGGAAAACTTGAACAGGGGAGATTGCAGCCAGAGAACACAAAAAGAAGCTTCTACTTAATGCAGCAAATTAGGAAGGAGGATGGAGTATTCCGAGACTGGGCTACAATTAACTCCAAGATTTTGGCAACACTAGTTTTCATTAAATTTGAGGTATTGAAGCAAAATTAGGGAAGATTCTACAGTAATCCTCACAGCAGACAATGCATTTCATTAACCAAAAAGTGTTGAAATTTGCATTGGAAGTATTAATAAACTGTTTGGAAACACTGATTATAATACCACAAACACTCCCAACTGACTGATCTCTTCATCAACAGTCCTGCTATCAAGCCTTTTATATTACAGACCACCAAGTCTTGCTCACAAGATCTTCCTAGATATCTAATGTATGACACAACTACAAGTCAATCAATAACTTCTGTGTATTGACATGCACCTAATTTTAGCACTCCTTATGAGCTAGGATCAGTCTAGCATGAGTCGAGCAGAAAAACTTACTTTCATGTTCTTCATGCACAACTATGTTTACACGATCAACACATGACTGGATATCATTCCACGTGATAAATTCAGTTCCTTCTGCACGTGTTTGAGCTTTCAGCTTCATCAAATCATCAATATATCTGTCAAAGAACAAACACCAAAACCAACAAACATCACATCGCAACAAGCTGGCCAGAAAACACACAACACAGCACAAGAATTGTACATGAAGTGGAAGAGGTAACATGAGGATTGAAACGAGAACAAATATGAAAAGGGGGAAGAAAAGAAAGAGGAAAGGCTGTGTGCAGGATGGGCAGCCCAAGTGTGAAATAATCAACAAAAAACACTGAATGAAGGACCAGGGCAAAGAACACAGTGGGTGAGCTGGCACAGCATTAGTGACAACCTAATGGTACCGCAACATGGCTTTAACACGAAATCCATGAGAAAGCATTGAGAGACAGCACAGAAATCAGACCACTAAGAAACAGTAATCACAACAAGAAGACTTAAGAGCCAACAGAGGTTAAATCAATACTGTAATAAATAATGCAGAAAGAATGTAAAGTGTAAGAAGTGAAAAAAATTTTCAGTCACAGCATATAAGCAACATCAAGGAGAGACATGATTCCTTGAAATATCCACCTCTGAGAGTTCTCATCCTCAATGTTTGTAAGCCCTGTGACAGGACTGCTGAGTTGCTTCCACACTGTATTCACATCCCCTGAATCCAACGCCCTATTAATCAGGGCCACAGAAGAGAGCATCTCTACAGCAACAGATAATTCTGGATGGGTGAGGTTACCCTGCATACAAAGAGGACAACAAATTAATTCCACTCACTCTTTACAAACGCTTGGTGCACATAGAAAACAGAATAGAGTAGTTGTCAGAATAGACAAAATATAACACAGCAAAGGGACAATCTTTATGACAAAGAAGTAGAAAGATTAGTATCATAAAGCTAGAACTCCAAGTAAGAGATTAAAGTAGAATCTTACAGGGCCAATTAGTTCAAGATTTAGTGATTAAATTTCACATCAGAACAGACTGAACACCAAAGCACTTCCGTGAAGACTCAAGGTAGGTTTCTTCCAGAGAATACATTTAACAAAACAGACAAGGTAGACCCCGTGATCCACACAGACTTCCAGAAATAAGAGAGCTTACTTCAGGGCTCTGTTGCTGCAAGGTGGCCAGCTCCCTTTGGTAAAGATCTGCAGCAAATACATAAACCTCTGGTAACTGGGCCTCCGGATTCATCATTTCTGCTACAGTCTTCTCAGCATCACCCATTCGAATTGCGGAATTAATTTTGGCTACTGCTGCCAGCCCTAGAAGTTCAAAGAGGCAGCATAAAGAATGACGAAGTTGAGTCCCCGGTAATAAGGGCACTTTTATTCTACTCAATAGTCAAGATACCTAACAAGAAAAAGAATAGTTCCCTTAGCTGTGGGAAATGAGCAAAGCTTTCTGATTCATACTTCCCCAGTTAGTCTGCCATTACTGCAGACAACTAAAATATGCAATTCTTTAAAATAAAGCTCATGTTTAAAAACAGTTCACCTTTTTGCCTGGTTATCAAATGATTGTTTCACTATTTCAGCCTTCTGATAGCAAGAAACCTCATAATTGCAAATTTTTGGATAGATGAGTAGCGACAACTTTTTCTTCCTGTCCATGTCTATCCTGCGTCTATCCTGCTCAAGGCAGTAACAAGCACTCTATAGTGGGTACACATTGGCCAACTTTAAAATAGTGCAAGTAGGTAAACAAGTGACCAGCCCCATGCCGAAGGTAGCTTCCTGGTTATTAAGCATTCACTATTCTCTTCTTCTATTCTAAACCCTCTCTCCCCAGATCTCTAGTAGTCTCCTTTCTACCTAATACAAATTGAACTAATTTCCTGCACAGCCAGAACTGAACCTTCTTCTCCAGAAAGAGAGCTCTGCATGGTGTCAGAAGCATCAATCAAAAAAAAAAAAAAAAAAGAAAAAGAAAAATGGGCCATCGTGATCTTTTTTGATCAGGTAGCATTTTATTTGCTACCTGATATTTAGAAACAGTTAAAGGTTCTGTAGCTCAAACCAAGGAAGATTTATGTCAATGGTCAGCAGCTTTCACACCTCATTGAGCAATTCAGATTTCCTTCACAGATCCATAGCACAAAAACCTCATACAAGCACTCTAGAAAGAGAGGTTATTTAAGGTGGATGCAAAAGTTCCCTGCTTCTTAACATTTCAAATTATATGCTGTTCTCTCCAGCAGTATTGTAAGAGCTAGATAAAAGACACTACAAATAATCAGGGAAACTGTCTCTTTAGTGTTCTTCACAGCCATGAAGCACTTAAAGGAACATTCATAACCGTCTGAGAGACCTCACATATCCCCGCATAGAACCAAATACTGTGCTGTCTCATCCTTTTGATCACATCTACAGTTGCCTTGCTGCAATAATTTCTGCTGATCCTTACTTTGCTGATACTGTTGTGCTGCCCTGTTAGCAGCATCCACTCCCAGCTGCAACTCTTCCTTCTGCAGAGGACCTGTAAGGCCAGCCTGAGAAGAAAAAGAAACCAGGAAGGTGAAATGATATCAACTTATTCACTTCAAATGGTTCAATTAAAAAAAAAAAAACCCACAGTTTTTCCTTAAAACACTCTGCAGAAGCTATGTAGCATTAAAGAATGCCACATACACGAGGAAGACAGAAATTACTCACCAGATTCTCAGTTCACATGCTGAAAGACCACATGTGTACAACCTGATCCCTCTTACAGTATTAGAAGTGCAGTTCCATGAACACAGCAATTAAAGGCAAGACACAGCTTCCAAAATTATAAAACATTTAAGACAAAGGGGACAATTTTGTGGGAAAAGACTCCCTGCACGAGCTGCATGCTGGAGTGAAATTAGTACTTGTTGTACTTGCCATGAAGCAACACGTTAATTAATGTTCCATTTTACCTCTGAGCAACGAAAGAGCAGAACATCCAAACTGGGCAACGTGCAGTCTTGGCTTATATATACATGTTTCTTGGATTATATGGTACCACTTGAATACCAACAGAAAATGAGACTGAGTGACTGGGGAGCAGGAGGGCTTGAATAACTTGGGTAGTAGCCATACAGGTCACGGCCCTTCATATAGTTCACACAGTAAAGATGATAATTCTCCAAAAGCACCAACAGACCACATTTATGTAACAAGACCTTTCAATTACATTCTGGAATAACATGCGATCTGACTTTGCAGTTTAGAAAACAGCTGACCTTGGTTTTTGTGGCTGCTAAAAAAATTGGTAAAAATCTTCCCATTCCTGTTTCATCCCTTAGGACATCTTTGGGCAACTATGGAGAGTTTCTACCACACCAAAGCTTCATAAGACTTTTTTAAAAGCCCCCCTTTTCCAATTTTATCTTAATTGTAGGTACCAAGAAACATAGTTTGTGAAGATCTTTCTTCAGAGGAAAGTGACAAATCTTCAAATACCAACAGCTGCGGGGCTAAGTCTGTGCTATAGAAGTCCTCATACCCCCACAGAAAGCTATAACAGCAATACACACCCCCTTCAGCTCCATCATTCATGCAGAATCCCAGGCAAGGAACATTCATAAAGTATAGCAGTATACTGACTGGTAGAAAGAGTATCCCAAAACAGCACATTCACCGTAAAGAATTATTCTCTAAGGAACATCATTTAGCTATTGACCGAACAACTCCTGCATCACACAGAAAAAAACAAACCACAAAATAAAACTGTAAAAGTAAACAATCAAGAGTGGCTCTGAATTATTGCTGCATGCCTTTCAGATTGAGGGATCCTTCTGAAGACAAAAAAGGGGCACTGCACCAGAAAAAGCTGTAACAGTCTACAAAAGAAAGGTATTATAAACCTATATATATATATATACACACACACATATATATCTCTCTCTCAACATATTCTGATGCAGATAGATTTATAAAATCACAGAATAATTAAGGTTGGAAAAGACTTTTAAGATCATCAAGTCCAACCGTTAACCCAACACCACCACGTCCACTAAACCATGTCCCCACGTCTACACATTTTTAGAACACCTCCAGTGATGGTGACTCCACCACCTCCCTGGGCAGCCTGTTCCAATGCTTGACCACTCTCTCCATAAAGAAACTGTTCCTAGTATCTAGTCTAAACCTCCCCTGGTGCAACTTGAGGCCGTTTCCTCTCATTCTGTCACTAGTTACTTGGGAGAAGAGACCAACACTCACCTCACCACCACCCCCTTTCAGGTAGTTGTAGAGAGCGATAAGGTCTCCCCTCAGCCTCCTCTTCACCAGACGGAACAACCCCGGTTCCCTCACCTCCTAAGGCTTGTGCTCCAGACCCCTCACCAGCTTTGCTGCCCTTCTCTGGACACGTTCGAGCATCTCAGCGTCCTTCTTGTAGTGAGGGGCCCAACACTGAACACAGGATTCGAGGTGCGGCCTCACCAGTGCTGAGTACAGGGGCACAATCACTTCCCTACTCCTGCTGGCCACACTATTTCTGATGCAGGCCAGGATGCTGTTGGCCACCTTGGCCACCTGGGCACACTGCTGGCTCATGCACAGCTGGCTGTCAACCAGCACCCCCAGGCCCTTTTCTGCTGGGCAGCTCTCCAGCCACTCCTCCCCAAGGAGGGGGATGTTGTGACTGAAGTGCAGGACCCAGCCCTTGGCCTTGTTAAACCTCATACAGCTGACCCCAGCCCATCGATCCAGCCTGTCCAGATCCCTCTGCAGAGCCTTCCTGCCCTCCAGCAGACCAACACTCCCGCCCAACCTGGCATCATCTGCCAACTTACTGAGGGAGCACTCGACCCCCTCATCCAGATCATCAATAAAGCCATTAAACAAGACTGGCCCCGGTACTGAGCCCTAAGGAACACCACTTGTGACCGGCTACCAACTGGATTTAAGGCCATTCACCACAACTCTCTGGGCTCGGCCATCCAGCCAGTTTTTTTTACCCAGCAAAGAGTACTCCCATCTAAGCCACGAGCAGCCAGTCTCTCCAGGAAAATGCTATGGGAGACAGTGTCAAAGGCTGTACTGAAGTCCAGGTAGACAACATCCACAGCCTTTCCCTCATCCACTAGGCGGGTCACCTGGTCATAGAAGGAGATCAGGTTGGTCAAGCAGGACCTGCCTTTCATGAACCCGTGCTGGCTGGGCCTGATCCCTTGGTTGTCCTGCACTTACCCCGTGAGCACCCTCAAGATGAACCTCTCCATAATCTTCCATGGTACTGAGGTCAGACTGACAGGCCTGTAGCTCCCCACATGCTCCTTCTGGCCCTTCTTGTAGATGGGCATCACATTGGCAAGCCTCCAGTCTTCTGGGACCTCCGCTGTTAACCAGGACTGCTGATAAATGATGCAGAGTGGCTTGGCAAGCTCTTCTGCCAGTTCCCTCGGTACTCTTGGGTGGATCCCATCAGGTCCCATAGACTTGTGAGTGTCCAGGTGGTATAGCAGGTTGTTCGTTAACTGATTCCTCCTGGATTAAGGAGGGTTTATTCTGCTCTCCCTCCCTGTCTTCCAGCTCAGAGGGCTGAATACCATGAGGATAAGTGGTCTGAAAAGCAGGTCCTAATGGACTGCCTCTGCATAGGGCTCAGAGTGGGAGAACACCAGGTCACATGACACAGGTACAGTCAGACAGCCATGCAGCTCCCATTGCAACTGCATTCAGTCCTGGTCCGTATTAAATTATACAGCAGCTGAGGAGCTGAATGAGCTATGCTAAAAGTCTGATAACAAAAGGATAGGGACCCTGTTTGAAACCTGCCTCCTAGTCAGGTACTACAGTTGAGTCCCGGAGACTTTATAGGTGGAGAGATTCTTCAGCCCCAGCAGGGCGTAAGTTCTAAGCAAGACTGCTTAAAATTACAGATTCACGGAAGAGTTGATGGTAGAAGGAATCTCTGGAAATCGTCTAGTCCAAACCCCTGCTCTAGAGCAGGTTGCCCAGGACCTCTGCAGAAAAGGACCTGAGGGTCCTGGTGGACACCAAGTTGAACATGAGGAGGCAAAGTGCCCTGGCAGCAGAGAGGGCTAATGGTAGCATAGGCTGCATTAGAAGAAGTGTTGCCAGCAGGTTGAGTGAGGTAATCCTTCCCTTCTATTCAGCACTGGTGAGGCCACACCTGCAGCACTGTGTCCAGTTCTGGGCTCCCCAGCACAACAGAGACATGGATATACTGGAGAGAGTTGAAGGAAGGGTCGCTAAGGTTATTCATCGACTAGACCATTTCTCCTATGCAGAAAGGCTGAGAGAGATGGGACCTTTCAGCCTAGAGAAAAGAAGGCCCCAGGAGCATTTCAGCAATGTCTGCAGCTATCTGAAGGAAGGGTGCAAAGAAAATGAAGCTAGGTTCTTTTCAGCGGTGCCCCGTGACAGGACAAGAGGCAAATGGCACAAACTGAACCACAGGAGGGTCCCTCTGAACATCAGGAAACACTTTATTTAGTGGGGGTGACGGAGGAGCAGCACAAGCTGCCCAGAGAAGTTGTGGAGTCAAAAGCAACCTGAACATGATCCTAGGCAACCAGCTCTAGGAGGCCTTGCTTTGAGTAAGTGGGTTGGACAAGATGAGCTAACTTGAGAGATCCCTTCTTGTCTCAACCATTCTGTGATTCTAACTGTGTTCACTTCAGCTCTGAGTATATCCACGGATAGAGACTCCACAAGCTCTCTGGTCAACTTGCTCCACTGTTCGATCACCCTCAGTAAAAACAGGTTTTTTTCTTAAACTTACACAGAATTTCCTAAATTTCAACTTGCACCAACTGTTGTGCACCACTAAGAAGCATCTATCTCTGTCTTCTTTACTCCCTCCCGTCAGTTATTTGAGAGCCGCCTTTTCCCCAAGGCTCACTAATCCCAGCTTTTTCAGCCTCTCCTAATGTCAGATGCTCTGAGTCCTTAATCAGTTTCTCAGCCCTCACCAGAATTGCTGCAGTATGTCCATGTATCTTGTCCTGCAGAGCCTCAGAACTGGGTGCAGTATTCCAGCTGTGGTCTTCACCAGCATTGAGTAAAGGGGGAGGGATCACCTCCTTCACCCTGCTGACAACACTCTTCCTAATGCATCCCAGGACACTGCCAGCTTCCTCTGCCACAAGGGTATATTCCTGACTCTTGGTCAAGTCATTGACCACCAGGACTCCATATCCTTCTTTGCAAAGCTGCTTTCCGGCCAATCTATCCCCAGTCTGTACTTGTGATTGAGGTTATTCCTCCCCCAGATATACACCTTAGCATTTGTCTCTGTTGAACTTCATGAGATTTGTAATGGCCCATTTCTCCAGCCTGTTGAGGTCTCCCTGAATAGCAGCACAACCATCTGGTGTATTGACTGCTCCTCTCTGTTTTGTGTCATCTGCAAACTTACAACAGGTACACTCTGTCCCATTTTACAGGTCATTTGTGAGGATGTTAAATAGCATTGATCCTAGTACCAATCCTTGGTGTACACACCACTAGTGACTGGCCTCCAGCTGGACATCATGCTGCTGATCACAACCCTTCGAGCCTGGCAGTTCAGCTAGTTTTCAGTCTGCCTCGCTGTCCACTTACTTAGCCTATGCCTCAGCAGTTTGTCTGAGGATATTATGGGATACACTGTCAAAAGCCTTGCTTTCCTCTCATCCACCAAGCCAGTCATCTCATTGTAGAAGGCCGTTATGATCCACCAAGCATGATCTCCCATTCAGAAATCAACACTGACCACTCCTAACCACTTTCCTAGCCTTCACGTATTTCATAATTGTTTCCAGGATTATTTGCTCCATCATCCTCCCAGAGACTGAGGTGAGACTGACAGACCTACAAATCCCTAGATTCTCCTTCTTGCTCTTCTTCAAGATAGGACTGACATTCACACTCTAGTCCTCCAGAAACCTCCCCCAATCTCTCTCAACTTTTAGAGATTGCCCAGAGTGGCCTCACAATCACTCAGGCCAGCTCCCTCAGCATTTACGAATGCAGCCCACCAGCACCCTTGTCCCAGTGATTTAAATGGTCCCTAACTTGATCTTCCTCTACTGAGGGGTGAGTCTTCCTTGTTCTATATTTCCCCACTGGTCTCGGACACCTGAGGTTCCCAAGGGAAAAAATCTTACCAGTAAAGTAGGAGGCAAGGAAGGTATTCAGTACCACAGCCTTTGTGTTCCCTGTCATCTGCTCCCCTGCCCAATTCAGCAGTAGTCCCAAAGTTTCCCTAGTCTTCCCTCTGCTGCAGATATATCTATGTAGAAGTCGTTCTTGTTGCCTTTCATGTTCCCTGTCTGATTCAGGTCCACTTGGGCTTAGGCTTTCTTAACCCCACCCTACATGCTCAGACAGCATCTCTATACTCCTGAGTCACCTGACCCTGCTTCCATTCACCTCTTGTATGCTTTCTTTTTCTGTTTGAGCTTTGTGGGAAGTTCTTTGGTTCATCCATGAAGGCCTCCCTGCCACTTTAGCCTGACTTTCTGCTCATCAGGATAGGCCGCTCTCAAGCTTGGAGGAAGTGATCCTTGAAAAGTCAGTGAGTTCTCCTGGACATCTCTTTCAGGACTGTAGCCTGCGGAATTCTTCCAAACAGATCTGTGAACAGGTCTTCAGGCTCTCCTGATGGCTACAGCTATGATCCCACTTTTTACCTAGTTCCCTCCTCCCAGGATCCTCAACTCTATCATCACACCTTCTCATAGTCACTGCACCCAAGGCTGCCTCTGACCTTCCCATGTCCAAACACTTCTTGTCTGTATTAGGTCCAGCAACGGACCTTCCCTCCTCAACTCCTCAGTTATGTATGCCAAGAAATTATCACCGGCACACTCCAGAATGCCCTGGATTGTTTGTGCCCTACTGTGTTGCCCTTACAGCAGATCAGGCAGTTTGAGTCCCCCAGGAGGACTGAGGCCTGTGAACACAGAGCATCTTCCACTTGTCTGAAGGCAGCCTGATCTACTTCTGCCTGATCAGGCAGTCTGCAGCAGATACCCACCACTGTCGTACACATTGGTCTGCCTGCTAATCCTAACCCATAAGCTCTCAACTGGCTCATCATACATCTCAAGGCAGAGCACCACACATTCCAGCTGCCCTCTCACAAAAAGGGCTACCTCCTCTCATCGCCACCCTGGCCTGTCCTTCCTAACAGGCCTGTATCCAATCCACAGCAGCACTCCAGTTCTGGTACCTATCCCACCACATCTGTGATCCCAGTGATATCACAGCTCTGCCATTCCACACAGACCTCTAATTCCTCCTGTTCATTGCCCACCCTGCATGCATTAGTGTACAACAACTTCAGAGAGGCAGCCGGTCATGTTGACTTTCCAGAAAAAGGGTAAGAGATTCCCGTATAACACTGCTCTCATCACTTCTGTACATATGCTAGAGGTAGATCCCCTTCAGCCCTGTCTTGTTAATTTCAGGGTGTCTCTCATCCACATTGCTCTACACCCTTTGCTTGCCAACCCAGCCGACCACTTCTTCATTTGGAGACATGATCATCCTGCCCTGTTGATTCGTATGAAAAATTAGGTCAGATACCTCTAGCAAATTGGGAACAAACATGCTATAGGGTTTGATCACCACCTCTCCTTCTCTAGCATACTGCATAAGAAAGGTCAGCCCAGAAGCTTGACGTTTGCCAACTTAGCAGAAATCTAAAAGGGCAGTTTTGTGAGCAAAGAAGTGTGAACGGCATTCTGAGGCTTGCTTCAGGTTTGTCAGCACTGAGAATATAATCTGATTTGTTCTCACGTCTTTAACTGCTGTCATTAAATATGCTGAACTCATCTAAGCAATGGCTTACAACAGTGAATTTCGTATGATTACTTGGTGCCTGACACAGAGTGTTTGTTTCGCACCTGCCAGCTCCGGCAATTTAAGACTTACGCTATCAATGAGGTCTGCTCCAGTACCTGATGAGTTAACAGTGGTAAAATTTAAAAGCCTTATGATAATGTGTAGCTACCCTCTCCAAAAATAAATTCAAACCTGACATTTATTCAGGATCTTAATTTAAACTGCCAGGCCTTACTACAGATCAGTCTCTCTCATGTTTGTCATCTACTACTTCTACTCCAAACTGTGGTTCAAAGGCCCTAAGAACAAATAGGCTTCTTCAGTCTCTTACTGTAATTATGTGGTCTGAACTGTTCCAGGTCTTTCTACACTCCCTACAGTGCAAAAGCCACCTCATCTCCTCCTCCTCGACAGGTCTTCCATCAGGTGCTGTTGGATCACGTCACCGAATTTTCTACCCATGACATACAAGCACCTATGCATCCACCACAGTGCCCAAGATCTAGTTTGTTCTAACTGTGTAGCTGACTTTTCTGTGTTTTTCCTGGATCTAAATGCATGCAGCATCTTACCTGTCTACCATGCGGCAGCTTTTTAAGAGATCATTAAAGAGATGCAATAGTAATAACTATCTTTCCATCAGTGTATTTTTCCCCCTATTAACATACATGGCACTGATAATTGAGACAATGCTAGTTTTAAAAACTATTCTGTGCATTTTATAAGCAGCATACATAAGCAGCCTGTACATAAAATCCACTGAAGAGGTGGCTTGAAATGAGAAACTAAGGTTAACCTTAGTTATAGAATCATAAAATTATTTAGGTTGGGAAAGACCCTCAAGATCACTGAGTCCAACTGTAAACCTAACACTGCCAAGTCTGCCACTAAACCACGTGCCTAAGGACCATGTCTACAAATGGTGTATGGGTGGGATTCTCCATAGTGAAAGTAGTATACGCTTATCTGATAGGTATTTATAAAACACAAATATCTGTATTATTTAGGCACTGACAATAGTAGAATGAGAGGGAAGACACACCTATATTGTAATGGCTCTGCCACACACGAGTTAGTATTTTAAGGTTTGGTGAAAGTGTTTTAATTATATGTGCATACATACAAGCATTATACTGGCCTTTCATATGCAGAGGTGAAAACTAAATGATAAATATGCTTACTGTAAGCTTCTGTCTCTTAGCGTTAACTTTTTCAAACAAACACTAAACTGTAATGCAGGTATATAGCAAATGATTAGTATACAGTGGTATAGTGAAAGGGGAGACGGAGGCAATCCTCATGAATCAGGGTAATCTAGATTTTTCCATACCTCCTGTTTCTGTTGTCTATCACTCAAAAATTGCTTGAAATACCAGTCACAATTTTCTCGTAGCAATCCTCGGAGTCCCAGGGCTGGTGTTGCCAAAGCTTCATACAGTGCTAATGTGTCTCCTTGTTCCAAAGCTAGGTCAATCTTTGATATCGCTGCATGTGCTAGCAACAGTAAAGCAGAGTTTTTAGAGAAACATTAAATGAGGAAGTCCCATGGTTTATAAAATCTACTGCTCAGAAAGAAACACTCTTAGACCTGATGGATAGCAAGTTACATATGTAATCCGAACAGAAGACTTCCAAAGTCAATTGCAAAGTAGTACTTGAAAAAAGGAGCTGATGGTTGGAAATAGCATGTGTTACTCAAGATGAAGAATTGGGGGGCCAGCGACATGGACAATCCATTTCCTAAAGGAAGGGCAACAGAAGTCAAAATGAATTCAGCTTACAACTATGTACTGAGTAAGAAACCAACCAACCAAAAAACCCACAAAAAACACACCACCAAAAAAACCCACAAAAACAGCAGAGCTGCCTTCCACTTTTGTTAGCATTACAGAAAGCAAAGAGGAGCACAGGTATCGTTTTTAAGTACTCTTTTTAAGACTATTACTTTAGCATGATACCTACTGTTCACTTTATTGATGTTTCCCTGAATCTCAGCTTGAGTCAGAAGTTCTTCATACACATCCCTCTCTCTCTCTGAATTTTCTGAGGCAATCTGAAGATGAAATAAAAACAAATCAGTGTTTCTACAGTTTCCTTTGCCCTCGCAGATTTTCTAATTGAAAAGGTCAGGGAGGATAACTGTATATCGATATAGAGTTGTGATAGGTCATAGACAGACTACTCTACACATGCAAAAAGAAGACCTAGAAGTAAATACGTATAAAGTAAATATACTCACACTCCAATACAGACAGCCTAGAAACACCTTATTTCAATGTAATGGCTCTATATGAACACACAGTAGAGCTCCAGAACATAGACAGCAGTACACATCGCTAGGCATTTGATATACAGCGTTCTAAAACAACATGGACCCTTTCCGAGAGCATCAGTCAGTTTTGCTCATCATTTCATGGTTAGGAAAACATATCTATATTGTATGAAAACAGAGGGATAGCATTCCCAACATATAAAGGCTGACATGAATTCTGTATCTATGCAGCTCATATTTTAGACAGCTAAACAGAGTAACACAGCTAACTGCTGCCTGTCTTCTACAACAGGAAGACAGGGTACTAAAGAACATGTTAGAATACCATCAGGAGTAAATCCACCCAACACTATATGTACAGGTCTAACACATTTCTGTGAATTCCCCACAGTTTACACTGTGTCCTGATTTCAGCTGAGATAGAGTTAATTTTCTTCATAGAAGCTAGTATGAGGCTATGTTTTGCATGTAGGATTAAAATAACATTGATAACATACTGACATTTTCAGTTGTTGCTAGCAGTCAAGGACAGTCCAGCTTCTCGTGCTGGCCTGCCAGTGAGAAGGCTGGGGGTGCACAGGAAGCTGGGAGGGAACACAGCCAGGACAGCTGACCCAAACTGGCCAAAGAGGTATTCCATTCCATACGATGTCATGCTCAGTATATAAAGCTGAGGCAAAGAAGAAGGAAGGGGCCAGGGGGGTGACAGTCTGAGTTATGGAGTTTGCCTTCCCAAGTAACCATTATGTGTGATGGAGCCCTGCTTTCCTGGGGGTGGCCAAACACCTGCCTGCTGATGGGAAGTAATGAATTAATTCCTTGTTTCGCTCTGCTTGTGTGCATGGCTTTTGCTTTACCTATTAAACCGTCTTTATCTCAACCCATGAGTTTTTCCACTTTTACTCTTCCGATTCCCTCCCTCGTCCCACCGTGGGGGAGTGAGCGAGCGGCTGGGCGGTGCCTAGTTGCCGGCTGGGGTTAAACCACAACACACTGCAATACAAAATTGCAATGCATGCACATAGGTGGTTTGAAAGAATTGGTTTACCCTATTTTTAGCGTTCTCCATCTTGTCTTGCTTTGCTCTGTAGAGCGTGTCTTGGTAAGTGGATTCCAGTTGATCATCAAGATTTATTAGCATGGCATTGGGATTCTTCATTGCCATAAGAGTGTCAGCTGGAACCTGATGGTCAATTGCTTCATTAATGGCAATGACAGCAGCATGTACTGAAAAACAAGTCACAGTCTGCCAGTTAGTCCCAAACTCAACAGCTCTGTTAAAAATTGAGAACTGGAAAGAGCAGAAGAATTACCATCTGGAAATTAACTGGAAAGCAGAAGAATTATCAAAGTACTCTCAGTCCACCATGGCTTTGTGTTCTTGACAAAAAAATGACAGCCTACTTCCTAGTACAATACTCTACCTAGTCAAATCACGATGTTCCAGAAAGAAAAGAAAGATAAATAGAAGTACACAAGGGAAGAAAACTCTCTTCACAGTCTTCCAAAAGGCCTATCAAAAAGGACTGTACTGTCTTACAGCAGGGGGCATTAAAACCAACACTTAAAAAAATAACCTCATCTGCTGATTTGAATAATCACATAAAACAAAACTCCGTTTTTCCTTACACGCTGCTTCATCCACAGAAAGTTCATTTGCAAGAATTCCTCCAATCTTGCTGAAGGCCGGCATCTGAATACCATACTTCTCCAGTTCAAGCCTCATATTACTGATTTCCTCCTCTGAAACATACATAAAAACAGTATTATGCAGGCTTAAACACATTAGGAATCAGCACTGCAGCTACAAAAAAATTCAGGATAACTACAATAAGTTACAATTACTGTTCAATTAATAATTTAAATATAGCTCAGTAAGAAAAACAAAATAGATAAAAACTGATAGACATTTTGCACACTTTCCTAAAATCTACATTTCTCCCAGAAACTCACATGGGAATATTCTGTAGTCTTTCTCACTAGAAAACAACAGACGACTCATGAGGAGCTGGAAACAGACTCAATCATTCTGAGGTGCCTCAACTATGGCTGCCAACAGATCAGGAAAATGCACAGGCAGTAGTTTAGCATTCTTTATCCCCCCAGAGAGACTATGCTGAGAAAACCAAATGGAGGATATCAAGACATACCATTGCTAAATACCATACAACTCAAAAAGAGAGTTGACAGTTTAGCATTTTATAGGTACAATCAAAAACTGTTTTGCAGCAAAATAATGCTTACACAACTTTTAAATCAGATGCACTCCCTCATGCAGGAACCTCACTAATGCAAAACACAGAATTTGACACTTTTGCAAAAATCAAGGAACTGAAACTTTGAGGAGGCATGTGGACATGAGACTTTGCTGGAATCTCCTGCAGCAAATCAGCTGGCAGAACTGATAGCAACTCTACTTTAAACTGTCAAGGGAGGTTAGAACTATTTACCAAGCTCCAAAAGGAAACCTCTCCCAAGGGGTGTGGAAGCAAGGTTTAAGCATCTTGCAACAGTAGCAAAAAAGTTAAGGGGCTGTTATTCGCAAAAGTAATGATTTAGCAAACTGACGTCTATTTACCAGCCTGCCTCAGAAGCACCCAAATCAAATTTTCTTCTTAAATTACTAGGACTCCTCACAGCCATTAATTTTTAATTTAATTTGCATTTAGGATATCAACAGTAAGAATCCTTTAATTGACCTATACAATGTCTAGTAGAGTATGACATGAGCAGCACGCATATCAGCACTTTTTTTTTTTTTTACCTGTGAAGTCCACCTTCCCATATAAATCCTGAATCTGGGGGGCAAGACCCAGTTTGAACAGGTACAGGCTAGAAAAGCAAATAAGCAAATAATTAGAACTAGTAATTTTTCCTTGTGGTTCTGACAATGACACAAATAATTTTCAGAGATATAGATTCACAAGCCACTCGGGTAAGCCAACATAACAGCTCATAACTACCAAAAGGGTGAGCTGACTCCTCTCTTTCCCCTCAGCTACACATAACTGGTCCACCACTCCGAAGTCTTCACAGAATTACAGAATGGCTGAGGTTAGAAGGGTGCTATCAAGTTTGTCTTGTTCAAGCTCCCTCCTCAAACAAGGTCATAGAGGACAGGTTCCCCAGGATCACATCCAGGCAGCTTTTGAGTATCTCCAAGGGTGGAGACCCCACAACTTCTCTGGACAACTTGTGCCACTCCTCAGTCACCCTCACAGTAAATAAAGTGTTCCCTGATGTCCAGAAGAACCCTCCTGTGGTTCAGTTTGTGCCAGTTGCCTCTTGTCCTGTCATGTGGCACCACTGAAAAGGGCGTGGCTTCATCTGGAGGTGTGGCCTCAGTGATGCTGAGTAGAGACAGAAGCATTGACTAAGCTGATTTGGCTTACTAAAGTGGTGTTAATGTATTCACTTGGAGCCTGACAAGAAATGGAAGTGCTACAAAGGAGGGATAAATCCATACATCTGGTGTCCTGTATCCTGCTGGGTGTCTGTTACAGACCACCCAACCAGGATGAAGAGGCAGATGAAGCATTTTACAAGAGACTGGCAGAAGTCTCACAATTGCTAGCCCTTTTTCTTGTGGGGGACTTCAACTTACTGTATGTCTGCTGGAAATATAACACAGCAGAGAGGACACAGTCTAGGAGGTTCCTGGCATGGGTGGAAGGTAACTTCCTGACACAGCTGATTAAGTGAGCCTACCAGGGGAGGTGCCTTGCTGGACCTGCTGTTTACAAACAGACAAAGACAGGTGGGAGATGTGGTTGTCAGATGCTGTCTTGGGCTTAGCAACCATGAAATGATACAATTCTCAATTCTTGGTGAAGTAAGGAGCGGGGTCAGCAAAACCACCACCATGGACACCCAGAGGGCAGATTTTGGCCTGTTCAGAACACTGACTGAGAGAGGCCCTTGGGTGATAGTCTTGAAGGGCAAAGGGGTCCAGGAAGGCTGACAGTCTTCAAGAAGGAGATCTTAAAAGCACAGGAGCAAGCAGTCCTCATGTGCTATAAGATGAGCTGGTGAGGAAGATGACCAGCCTGGCTCAAAAGGCAGCTTTTGGTGGGACTCAGGGAAAAAAGGAGAGTTTATCACCTTTAGAAGAAGCAGCAGGCAACTCAAGAAGAGTAGAAGGATCTCATCAGGTCATGCAGAGGGAAAATTAGAAAGGCAAAAGCCCAGCTAGACCTCAATCTGGCCACAGTCATAAAGGATAACAAAACATGTTTTTACAAATATGTTAACAAGAAAAAGAGCGCCAACCAACATCTCCATCCTTTATTGGATGTGGAGGGAAACATTGTCACCAAGGATGAGGAAAAGGCTGAGGTACTTAATGCCTTCTTCGCTCCAGTCTTTAAATAGTCAGACCAGGTATCCCCAGGGTATTCAGTTCCCTGAGCTGGAAGACAGGGAGGGAGAGCAGAATAAACCCTCCTTAATCCAGGAAGAATTCCTTCTACCATCAACTCTTCCGTGAATCTGTAATTTTAAGCAGTCTTGCTTAGAACTTACGCCCTGCTGGGGCTGAAGAATCTCTCCACCTATAAAGTCTCCGGGACTCAACTGTAGTACCTGACTAGGAGGCAGGTTTCAAACAGGGTCCCTATCCTTTTGTTATCAGACTTTAGCATAGCTCATTCAGCTCCTCAGCTGCTGTATAATTTAATACGGACCAGGACTGAATGCAGTTGCAATGGGAGCTGCATGGCTGTCTGACTGTACCTGTGTCATGTGACCTGGTGTTCTCCCACTCTGAGCCCTATGCAGAGGCAGTCCATTAGGACCTGCTTTTCAGACCACTTATCCTCATGGTATTCAGCCCTCTGAGCTGGAAGACAGGGAGGGAGAGCAGAATAAACCCTCCTTAATCCAGGAGGAATCAGTTAACGAACAACCTGCTATACCACCTGGACACTCACAAGTCTATGGGACCTGATGGGATCCACCCAAGAGTACCGAGGGAACTGGCAGAAGAGCTTGCCAAGCCACTCTGCATCATTTATCAGCAGTCCTGGTTAACAGCGGAGGTCCCAGAAGACTGGAGGCTTGCCAATGTGATGCCCATCTACAAGAAGGGCCAGAAGGAGCATGTGGGGAGCTACAGGCCTGTCAGTCTGACCTCAGTACCATGGAAGATTATGGAGAGGTTCATCTTGAGGGTGCTCACGGGGTAAGTGCAGGACAACCAAGGGATCAGGCCCAGCCAGCACGGGTTCATGAAAGGCAGGTCCTGCTTGACCAACCTGATCTCCTTCTATGACCAGGTGACCCGCCTAGTGGATGAGGGAAAGGCTGTGGATGTTGTCTACCTGGACTTCAGTACAGCCTTTGACACTGTCTCCCATAGCATTTTCCTGGAGAGACTGGCTGCTCGTGGCTTAGATGGGAGTACTCTTTGCTGGGTAAAAAAAACTGGCTGGATGGCCGAGCCCAGAGAGTTGTGGTGAATGGCCTTAAATCCAGTTGGTAGCCGGTCACAAGTGGTGTTCCTTAGGGCTCAGTACCGGGGCCAGTCTTGTTTAATGGCTTTATTGATGATCTGGATGAGGGGGTCGAGTGCTCCCTCAGTAAGTTGGCAGATGATGCCAAGTTGGGCGGGAGTGTTGGTCTGCTGGAGGGCAGGAAGGCTCTGCAGAGGGATCTGGACAGGCTGGATCGATGGGCTGGGGTCAGCTGTATGAGGTTTAACAAGGCCAAGGGCTGGGTCCTGCACTTCAGTCACAACATCCCCCTCCTTGGGGAGGAGTGGCTGGAGAGCTGCCCAGCAGAAAAGGGCCTGGGGGTGCTGGTTGACAGCCAGCTGTGCATGAGCCAGCAGTGTGCCCAGGTGGCCAAGGTGGCCAACAGCATCCTGGCCTGCATCAGAAATAGTGTGGCCAGCAGGAGTAGGGAAGTGATTGTGCCCCTGTACTCAGCACTGGTGAGGCCGCACCTCGAATCCTGTGTTCAGTGTTGGGCCCCTCACTACAAGAAGGACGCTGAGATGCTCGAACGTGTCCAGAGAAGGGCAGCAAAGCTGGTGAGGGGTCTGGAGCACAAGCCTTAGGAGGAGCGGCTGAGGGAACCGGGGTTGTTCAGTCTGGTGAAGAGGAAGCTGAGGGGAGACCTTATCGCTCTCTACAACTACCTGAAAGGGGGTGGTGGTGAGGTGAGTGTTGGTCTCTTCGCCCAAGTAACTAGTGACAGAATGAGAGGAAACGGCCTCAAGTTGCACCAGGGGAGGTTTAGACTAGATACTAGGAACAATTTCTTTATGGAGAGAGTGGTCAAGCATTGGAACAGGCTGCCCAGGGAGGTGGTGGAGTCACCATCACTGGAGGTGTTCTAAAAATGTGTAGACGTGGGGACATGGTTTAGTGGACGTGGTGGTGTTGGGTTAACGGTTGGACTTGATGATCTTAAAAGTCTTTTCCAACCTTAATTATTCTGTGATTCTGCGACCTAAGGACAAATGGGACGGTGGAAAGAGAAGCAACTCCTCTCCTTTTTGCCTGTCCTTGCCAGCTCACCACAGATCATGGAAATGTACCCTGTATTAAAATACTGATTATATAGGAACTTTATAAATAAACTATTAATAAAGTAAATATCCATTCCTCCAGTACACTCGTTTTTCACTTGATTGGAAAATGGGGAATAAGCAATTCCACCTTTTTACATGACCTAAACATGTCAAATCTACATCTCCAATCTTTGTAAGTCTAAGTAGATATTCCCCCCAGTCCCAAGACAAAACACAAACACCAGTCAGGAACATTTCAGACCTATGGACTGCCAACAAAACTGCATTCTAGATCTTTATTTCTTAACTGGAATATTCTTAACTGCCGAAATACTTTAGCACTAGGCCTGAAAAAAGAACAAGTTTTTTAAAAACACCCTTTTCTGTATTTATATTTACATGTCAGAATTACTCTCCTTTCCCTGATAAGTAAAATTACTTAAATGATAAAATCTTGAGGCAGCTGCCTTTGCAGAGAAATTGGCTACAGAACACTGAGGTCAAAAAGGTTAACAATTGAAAAAAATTAACTAGTATGAAAAAGATATTATTAGATGAAAGACTAACTTCCACAGCCTTAACTACTGGGACTGTTTGCATCTACTGATTTTGTGCCTTGAATTATTTTTCTTTTCCTAATATAAGATCTAGGAAGAATACAGCAACAGCAAACAATCTTCTTGGGGAGCTTCGTAATTCCACAATTCAGACTACTGGGGGGAGGTGGGGCAGACAGCCAGGATGTAACAAAGAACATGTAACGAGAATATATGTCAGCCAAATCCTGGCATAAAGCAGCTATAGGAGCTATCACAAAGCCGCCAGTGAAGGAGGAACTTTGACATAACCTAAACAAAAGAGAGCATTGGTCTTGATAGTGGTAGTGTACACCGCTACAGGTCTACTCCTCATTGCTCTATAAACTCCAAATAGCTTGTTCTAGATAAGTCTAGAGTTATCTAGAGACAACTCATTTTAGATCTAAAGTTAGGATCCAGCTCAGTTCTACAAATAATAATTTCATCTTCAGCAATCTGAAATAGCAGATAACATTCAGGTAAATGCAATCCACCTCTATGGATTTCACACTGGCAACAGATCAGAGAGCAGAACAAGTTGTTCTTGTGAACTGAAACCAAACAAGCAACAGATGAAGACTCAAATGTATCCCACATTCCAGCATTCAGTCACTTAGTAAATTCTACAAAAGGAATACATTTTAAATAAAAATCTCACCATGTTCCAAAGGCCACGTCTGCATTCAAACCAGCCAGCCGGGGGGAAAACAAAAAAAACCAAACAAAAAACCAAAAACAACAACAACAAAAAAACACAAAAAAAACCCCAAAAAAACCAAAAAAACCCAAACAAAAAAACACCATACCACACACACACACCACAAAAACAAAAACGCCCAAAAATCAAGAACACAATGTGCCATCCTGCCAAATTGACAAGCAAAGCATCAACAAATGAATCCTCCCAGTTTTCTCAAGAACTGTGATTACCCTACTCTGTCTATGTGAGATTTTAAAATTTAAGATACGTTTCAACAACAGCTCCTGTTTGATCACTTAGTGCGGTCATCAAGATACACATACTGCAGTACAATGCTTGTAACTACCCTAGCTTTAATTCAGTCATCTGACTGATACCTAGATAAACTAGTATTTTACTTTCTCACAAACACCTTTTAGGGCTTCAGGCTTTCCTTTAAGCCTCAAAATGTTTAGCTCTGCCTCAGACAGTAGAGAGGAAGGACGAGAACTGAGATGGGGAGGTAGTAATCACAACGTACTTGACTGGTTCTTTTTCCTTCAGCATCTGATTTGGTCACTGCTTAAGGCAAAATACCAGCTTTAAGGATCTTTGCTCTGACCTGGTAAGATTGTTCTGCTAGAAAACTCAACTTCATCCAGCTTTCAGTTCAGCGCTCTCCTCTCTCACCTTTCAGCTTTGCAAAAAGATTTCATAAGCAAGTAGATTTCTGCCTAGCATGCCTTACCTGAGTGCATGAATACAATAAATACAGCGTGGCATGTTCTTGCGATCATAGATATCTGTAGTTTCTGGGTAGAATATCTAAAGATAAAACAAAGTTAGCAGTCTGAATTATACTCACTCAATAGAGCCACACTGCATTAACTGTGATAAGCCCAATTCTTCTGCAGTACACTAATGAAATAGCCCATAAAACAAAACTCTTCAAGTTTCTCCGCCCTGGCCCAAGATTGTTCTACTTGAAGCGCCAATCCTTCCTTTTGTTTCTACCACCCAAACCAGGGTTCCCCTTTTCCTGCCCACATTCTGCACACATGTATAAGTATACCCTTTCTTTTGTATGCTCACCAACATACTGGGTCATGAGGCATTAGCAAGCAGTTTGGTGAAAGGCAAGAGGCTAAGAAAAAATACTTACAACAGAAGAGAGAACAAGAGGATTCTGTTTGGGCTAAACGGGATTGAGAAGCAAGAGAAGAGACAGTGACAAAGGGAAACTGAGACCAGCACTGAGGTGCTCTGCATATTACATTTTCAGTTAGCTGGACCCAAAAGCTTTCAGATAGTCTCAAATGCAAAGCACTTCAGTTTAACACTGCTAACCCTCAGCCCGTTGCACCAGTTCGGAGGAACTAAAGGAGGTCCCTCTAAGAGGGTGACATGGCTCATAGCCCAGCTGAAGTGCTTCTACACCAATGCACACAGCATGAGCAACAAACAGGAGGAGCTGGAAGCCACCATGCTGCTTGAAAGCTATGACCTGGTCACTGTTACTGAAACTTGGTGGGATGAATCCCATGACTGGAGTATGGCTATCAATGGCTACAGACCGTTCAGAAGGGACAGGTGAGGAAGGAAGGGTGGAGGCATTGCCCTCTGTGTCAAGAAACAGACAGAATGCAAAGAGCTGTCTCTGAGGAATAGCCACAAGCAGGTTGAAAGCTTATGGGTAAGAATTGGGGAATGAGGTAACAAAAGGAATCTTGTGGTTGGTGTCTACTACAGGCTGCCTAATCAAGGGGAATCTATTGACAAAGCCTTCCCAATCCAGCTACAGGAGGCATCGCGCTCGCAGGCTCTTGTCCTGCTGGGGGACTTCAACCACTCTGACAGCTGCTGGCAAAGTAGCACAGAGAGCTGTAGACAATCTGGGAGTCTCCTGGGATGCCTGCAGGATAACTTCCTATGCCAGGTAACAGACAGCCCTACCAGAGGGGATGTCATACTGGACCTGTTGGTCACCAACACATGTAAGCTAATTGGTGATGTCAAGACTGAAGGCAGCCTGGGCTGCAGCGATCATGCACTGGTGGGGTTTGCAGTCCTGAGGAATATGAGGCAGGCAAAGAGTAAAGTCAGGACCGTGAATTTTAGGAAAGCAAACTTCCAGCTCTTCAGGGAGTTAGTCAATAGGATGCCCTGGGAAACTGCCCTCGGGGACAACGGAGCAGAACAGAGCTGGCAGACCTTTAAGGACCCTTTCCATAGAGTGCAAGAACTCTCAATCCCCAGGTGCAACATATGTGGAAAGGAAGACAAGAGGCCAGCATGGCTGAGTCAAGACCTGCTGAGCAAACTAAAGGGCAAAAAGGAAATGCACAGGCAGTGGAAGCAGCGACAGGTATCCTGCCTGGTTGTGTAAGGAAGAGGTCAGGAGGGCCAAGGCACAGCTGGAGCTCAAGTTGGCAAGGGATGCAATGAATAAGAAGGGCTTCTATAGGTATGTCAGCCAGAAAACGAAGGTCAAAGAAAGCATATCCCCCCGATAAGCAAGACTGGCAAACTGGTAGCAACAGATGAGGAGACGGCTGAGGTACTCAATGACTTATTTGCCTCAGTCTTCACTGGCAGTATCTCTTCCCACACCTCTCAAGGGGATGGCCTACAAGATGGGGACTGGAGGAGCAAAGTCCCTCCCACTGCAAGAAAAGATCAGGTTTGTGACCACCTGAAGAACCTGAACATGCAGAAGTCTATGGGACCTGACAAGATGCATCCACAGTCCTGAGGGAACTGGCTGATGTAGTTGCCAAGCCACTCTCCATGATATTTGAAAAGTCATGGCAGTCAGGTGAAGTCCCTGGAGACTGGAAAAAGGGACACATTGCACCTATTTTTAAAAGGGTTAGAAAGGGGGACCCTGGAAACTACTGACCCATCAGCCTCACCTCTGTGCCTGGGAAGATCATGGAGCAGGTCCTCCTAGAAGCTATGCTAAGGCACATGGAGGGCAAGGAGGGGATTCAAGACAGCCAGCATGGCTTCTCCAAGAGCAAGTCCTGCCTGACCAACCTGGTGGCCTTCTATGACAGAGTAACTACACCAGTGGACAAGGGAAGAGCTACCAATGTCATCTATCTGGACTTCTAAGGCCTTCGACACAGTCCCCAACACAACCCTTCTCTAAATTGGAGAGATAGGTATTTCATGAGTGGACTGTGAAAAGGAT
Source organism: Phaethon aethereus (assembly GCF_964289735.1). Taxonomy (NCBI): domain Eukaryota; kingdom Metazoa; phylum Chordata; class Aves; order Phaethontiformes; family Phaethontidae; genus Phaethon; species Phaethon aethereus. The sequence continues at coordinate 97,164 of NC_138588.1, forward strand.
GAGGAATTGGTTGGATGGTCACATACTGGTGACCATTTGTAATGGTCAGCAGCTCAATGTCCAGATGGAGATTGGTGATGAATGGTGTCCCCCAGGGGTCCGTATTGGGACCAGTACTCTTTAAATAGGCAGTAGGATCAAGTGCATCCTCAGCAAGGTTGCAGACGACACCAAGCTAAGCGGTACAGTTGACACGCCTGAGGGACAGGATGCCATCCAGAGGGACCTGGACAAGCTTGATGAATGGGCATCTGTGAACCTCATGAGGTTCAACAAGGCCAAGTGCCGGGTCCTGCACCTGGGTCGAGGCAAGCCCCGGTATCAGCACAGGCTTGGGGATGAAGGGATGGAGAGCAGCCCCTGCCAAGAAGGACTTGGGGGTACTGGTGGATGAAAAGCTGGGCACGAGACAGCAGTGGGCACTCGCAGCCCAGAAGGCCAACCATATCCTGGGCTGCATCCAAAGCAGCGTGGCCAGCAGGTTGAGGGAGGGGATTCTGCCCCTCTACTCTGCTCTGGTGAGACCCGCCCTGCAATACTGCGTCCAGCTCTGGAGCTCTCAGTACAGGAAAGACAGTCCTGTTGGAGCAGGTCCAGGAGGGCCACAAAAATGATCAGAGGGCTGGAACGCCTCTCCTTGGAGGACAGGCTGAGAGTTGGGGTTGTTCAGCCTGGAGAAGAGAAGGCTCTGGGGGAGACCTTACTGCAGCCTTCCAGTACTTCAAGGGGGCCTATAAGAAAGGTGGCGACAGACTCTTTATCAGGGCCTGTAGTGATAGGACAAGGGGTAATAGTTTTGAACTACAAGACGGTAGATGTAGACTGGATATAAGGAAGAAGTTTTTCACAATGAGAGTGGTGAAACACTGGCAGAGGTTGTCCAGAGAGGTGGTAGATGCCTCATCCCTGGAAACATTCCAGGTCAGGTTGGATGGGGCTCTGAGCAACCTGCTCTAGTTGAAGATATCCCTGCTCACCGCAGAGGCATTGGACTAGATGATGTTTAAAGGCCCCTTCCAATCCAAAGATTCTATGATTCTAACACAAGCGGCCAATACTGGAAGTATCAATTCATTCAGATGTGCTGACAAGGTACTTTACTTTCTACTTATGGGAAGGTTCCTTGCTGTTTCCTATGAGCACAAAACAGCATTGCTCTTTCTGTAAAGGCAAGAGCAATTGACCCCAGCCCAGTTTAACATCATCTCACAAATTTATTTCCCCCCAAAATCCACTTACATCTGAAAACCTTGCCGCATACATGGCACAACGTCTCTCTGTCTAGCTCCCTCCTCAGTTACTTTCCTCTAATGACATTAAAAACATATTTCACTTATTTCGTAATCCCAGACCATCATAAATCTCTAAAATCTTCTTAAATCCCAGCAAGGCTCAACTAGTAAATCTCAACAAGTTATTTGAAAAAACTGTACCAAAAATGATGTGTTCAATTCACAAGCATGTATGCAAACAAAACATGTATCAGATTAAGTTATGTAATGCTGGTTTTGGTGAGACTAAGCGTAACATGGCTTACAAAAAAAAAAAAAGGTTAAAAAAATTTACCTACTATCCATGTATGCAACTTGACTATCAGCACAACACTACCACAGTTCCATATGTTTTCAGGCAACAGTGTTTATTAGCTCAGAGGAGTTTATCTGGCCATTCCCCTAGTGAAGCCAATGATTTATATTTGCTTAAACTACACTAGGAACATTTCAAATCAATGGGAAAATTTCATAGGTAAATCTGAAGAAATGGATAACATGGTATTGTCCGTGAGGCAAATAATTTATATTTGCTTAAGATACACCAGGAACATTTCAACTCGATGTGAAAATTTCATAGGGAAATCTGAAGAAATGGATAACACAGTATTCTGTTGTGCTGCTTCTTTTAGCACAGATTTCTAAAAGAACTTCCACAATCAAACCATAGCTCAGATATCGCTCAAAAGAATGTATGGCAAGGACAATGTAATGCAGATATTACGCAAGATTAGTGATATTAAGGATATGATACAGAAGGAGGAATTATTTTGCTCTTAATCATTCTCACACACATAGCAGAGTGAAATCTCTCAGCAAGTTTTAGGAGAGAATTTCTATAGGGACACAAATTAAGAACTAACTAGATGAAGTCTGTTGATTTTTGTACAACAGCAAATGCTTCCACGAAACGTAAAGTTTTTCTGAGAGTATTTATTTATCTGCCCATACAACAGAAATTACCTTCGGAAGACCAATCTCAGCCATGGCATTCAGCCACTGGATTACATTATCTGTGTGCCGGAAGTGGAGACCAGTTGCCTGAAATAAAAATAGGCAGGAACAAGGAGGAAGGCAGTAAGAAACAAAATATCACAGCTGCCAAGAACAGCAGAGAAGTTCATTAAGACGGATAGTGAAAACAGTACTTTTACAGAAAAGAAGTCTTCTATAGAAGATTATATTGATCGTTTATGACAAGTTCTTTCACATGAGTGCAAGCTCAGATATAAAGCTAAGAGTTCCCCTCATTTAACCAATGTACTAGAGTGAAGGTGGAGTTTCTCATGTAATACTATTATAACCTATTTTCTGCTTATTTCCTCACAGTGCATCCACGTGCACATTTCTCTATTTCAGATATCTACCTAAAGCAGTATCTATGGCCAACAGCTCTCACCTTATATCTAGTCTGTTCCCTATCATAGATTTTCTTCACAGAAACCACTTTAGGGGAGAAGAAGTTTCCAAGTTTGGCCAGGTAGACTCCATTTCTCAATCCTTCTTCCAGCTCTGTTGTGGGAGGCAGTTCCTCATTCAGGCAGGCCTCCATCCATCTGGAATTGCAAAAAGAACAAAGTTGGTCACCCGAGTATATTTCCAATCTGTGAACACAACCCTATGCTGAACAAGTTTTATGCTGTTACTGCTGTCATACTCTAGCATACTACTTAGCATTAGGGGTTGAATGTAGTTACAGCTCTACCACACAATTTGTGTCATTAAAATTCTAGTCAGTAACACTTCAGACAAAATATTAAGGAGAAGTACAGAGTCCAGTAGCCAGAGTTTCATAAATAATTAAGACACCATCTCACCATCATGTTTCTCCTTCAGCCCATGATTCAGCTGGTACTGGTGTAGACATAGTGGCCAACCTGTCCTTTTAACTAATTAACATCTTCCTCTTGAGTACAGTCTTTCTCAAAAGTGTTTCTTTACTCTCATTAAGTACCCGCTAGTTCACAGAATCACTAGGTTGGAAAGGACCTTCAAGATCATCAAGTCCAACCATTAATCCAGCGCCACCATGTCCCCTAAACCATGTCCTGAAGTGCCACATCCACACGTTTTTTGAACACTTCCAGAGATGGCGACTCCACCACCTCCCTGGGCAGCCTGTTCCAATGCCTGACCACTCTCTCAGTGAAGAAATTTTTCCTAATACCCAGTCTAAACCTCCCCTGGCACAACTTGAGGCCGTTTCCTCTTGTCCTATCGCTAGTTACTTGGGAGAAGAGGCCAACACCCTCGTCGTCACAACCCCCTTTCAGGTAGTTGTAGAGAGCGATAAGGTCTCCCCTCAGCCTCCTCCAGACTGAACAACCCCGGTTCCCTCAGCCGCTCCTCATAAGACTTGTGCTCCAGACCCCTCACCAGCTTCGTTGCCCTTCTCTGGACACGCTCCAGCCCCTCAACGTCCTTCTTGGCGTGAGGGGCCCGAAACTGAACACAGGATTCAAGCTGCAGCCTCACCAGTGCCGAGTACAGGGGCACGATCACTTCCCTACTCCTGCTGGCCACACTATTCCTGATACAGGCCAGGATGCTGTTGGCCTTCTTGGCCACCTGGGCACACTGCCGGCTCATGTTCAGCCGGCTGTCAACCAGCACCCCCAGGTCCCTTTCCGCCGGGCTGCTCTCTAGCCACTCCTCCCCAAGCCTGTAGCGTTGCATGGGGTTGTTGTGGCCAAAGCGCAGGACCCTGCACTTGGCCTTATTAAACCTCATACAGTTGACCTCTGCCCATCAATCCAGCCTGTCCAGATCCCTCTGCAGAGCCCTCCTACCCTCCAGCAGATCAACACTCCCACCCAGCTTGGTGTCATCTGCAAACTTACTGAGGGAGCACTCGATTCCCTCGTCCAGATCATCTATAAAGATATTGAATAAGACCGGCCCCAGAACCGAGCCCTGGGGAACACCGCTTGTGACTGGCCGCCAGCCAGATTTAACGCCGTTCACCACAACTCTCTGGGCTCGGCCATCCAGCCAGTTCCTCACCCAGCAAAGAATAAACTCGTCTAAGTCACGAGTCGCCAGTTTCTCCAGGAGAATGCTGTGGGAGACGCTGTCAAAGGCTTTACTGAAGTCCAGGTAGACAACATCCACAGCCTTTCCCTCATCCACTAGGCAGGTCACCTGGTCACAGAAGGAGATCAGGTTGGTCAAGCAGGACCTGCCTTTCATGAACCCATGCTGGCTGGGCCTGATCCCTTGGTTGTCCTGCAGATGCCCTGTGAGCACTCTCAAGACCAACCGCTCCATAATCTTCCCCGGTACGGAGGTCAGGCTGACAGGCCTGTAGTTCCCAGGATCCTCCTTCCGGCCTTTCTTGTAGATGGGCATCACACTGGCAAGCCTCCAGTCTTCTAGGACCTCCGCTGTTAACCAGGACTGCTGATAAATGATGCAGAGTGGCTTGGCCAAGCTCCTCCGCCAGCTCTCTCAGTACTCTCGCATGGATCCCATCAGGCCCCATAGACTTGTGGGTGTCCAGGTGGTTTAGCATGTCCTTGACTGCTTCCTCCTGGATTATAAGGAGTATATTGTGCTCTCCATCCCCATCTTCCAGCTCAGGGGGCTGAATACCCTGTGGATACCTGGACTGGCTATTAAAGACTGAGGCGAAGAAGGCATTAAGTACCTCAGCCTTGTCCTCGTCCTTGGAGACAATGTTCCCCGCCATATCCAGTAGGGGATGGAGATTCTCCTTGCCTCTCTTTTTGTTGTTAATATATTTGTAAAAACATTTTTTATTATCCTTTACAACTGTAGCCAGACTGAGCTCTAGCTGGGCTTTTGCCTTTCTAATTTTGTCCCTGCTTGACCTAACGAGATCCTTGTACTCTTCATGAGTTGCCTGCCCCTTCTTCCAGAGGCGATAAACTCTCCTCTTTTCCCTGAGTCCCAGCAAAATCTCCCTGTTCAGCCAGGCCAGTTGCCTTCCCCGCCAGCTCTTCTTACGGCACATGGGGACTGCCTGCTCCTGCGCCTTTAAGATTTCCTTCTTGAAGGCTGTCCAGCCTTCCTGGACCCCTTTGTCCTTCAGGACTGTCTCCCAAGGGACTCTCTCAACCAGTGACCTGAACAGGCCAAAGTCTGCCCTCCAGAAGTCCACGGTAGCAGTTTTACTGATCCCTCTCCTTACTTCACTCACAACTGAGAATTCTATCATGTCGTGGTCGCTAAGCCCAAGACGGCCTCTGACCACATCTCTCACCAGTCCTTCTCTGTTTGTAAACAGCAAGTCCAGCAAGGCACCTCCCCTGGTGGGCTCACTCACGAGCTGTGTCAGGAAGTTATCCTCCACACGCTCCAGAAACCTCCCAGATTGTTTCCTCTCTGCCGTGTTATACTTCCAACAGATGTCTGGTAGGTTGAAGTCCCCCACAAGAACAAGGGCCAGCGAATGTGAGACTTCTGCCAGTTAGTTATTTCGTTACTTTGTACTATTTATTCAAGCTCTGCTCAAGATCTCTTACTGAGGCCCTACAATGTTGTCATCAAGTCTACCTTCCTGACCTATATATTTTCTCCCACCCTACTATACATTTCAAAAAGAAAAGGGGGAGGGGGGTGGGGACAGACAAAAAGGGTATTCCCCTCCTCATAACAACTGATTTCCCCTCGTTTCCTTCCATCTCATTTAATGGTGTCATGGATCCTCATGACAAAAACAAAGATTACAACAACAAATAATTTGAAAAGTCACTGTTCTCAAACCGGAGGTGCACATTGATGTGTCTTCCGTACAGCACCACCAGAGGCTGTATACTGCAAGCTCAGTTATGCAGTTTCTTCCAAAGATGACACGCTCCCTGGCTGTTCTGTTCTCTGAAAGAGACCTGCACAGCCATGGGACACTTTTGAAAGCATTTTCCTTAGATCATGCATCACTTGCGGCTAAACCTTAAAGCTCTTGCAGGTCAGGTGAGCCTTGGATCAATAAAGATCACTGAAAAGTGGCTTTCAAGACAATCGTGGCCCAGAATAGCAGTAGCCCATACTACAAAACACAGCTGGCAGTATAACATAAGCAATGTTCATAATCTGGCTCGTGGGGATGAGTCCACATTACTAGAACTGATCTTGAAGATAGGCAAGTAGAGGATCCTGCTTGAACCCTATAAACAGAATTTTAATATTCAAAATACTGTTTCAGATGCATATATAACTAAAATATTTAGGTCCACGTTAATCCAAGAAAACACTGTTGTGTTATCACTGGATGCCAGTGATAACAGATTAAATTAGTAACTGTAGTAAGTTAACACAATTTCACACCAATCAGTTCTGTAAAACACACCTGGGAAAACTATGTGGCTCTGTTGAGCAACTAAAACTGCAGACATTTCACATCTGTGAGGTGTGAGGCTTCATGCCTCAGAATATTATGATTAAAATCAAGCACTGTACATACATGCAAAAGATAACCCACAAACACTAAGAACTAACAGACATCTCCAAGCAGTGCTTTCACAGGGATTCATTGAATGGTGTTGTTTCTAACACATTTTGGCATAGATGCATGCTATGGCCCCCTCTTTCAGTTTTCTGAGAGGTACACACAAAAATTGAGGCTGACAAAATTAGAGAATTAGAGGATAATACCAATATTAGCATAACTGTAACCTATAATTAGCACACCAGTGGTGACAGCTTGATTAAGAACAAGACTGTTCTAATAACCTAGGCTTTAGACATGGTTAAATATTAGGTCATTGATCTAACTTATCTACAGACTGGGGATTGTATCCTAAATGACAACCATGACACTGAAAAATGTGCAATGAGTACAGCAGACAATGAATTCAAAGTTTAAAGCTGTAAGACCTAACGTTATTGTGGAGTGTATACAAAGGGGAACAGTAAAGGCAGGCACACTACTATTCTTTTGGATACAACACTGATGAGACTAACCTTGTCACTGTGGTCTGCATTTTTTTCAAACTAGAGAGCAGGAATAGTTGATTAGCTAGGATAATACTTCAGTGAGAAGCCTGAACAACGCAGTGCATTCAGTTTGTTGAAATAAAATCTGAGAAGCAGCTCAGTGCTCTGACAGTCCTTTGGTAGCAGACTGAAATCAGATGACTGGAACTGTAGCCACTGACATCAGTCCGCTCTACCTTTTCTGATAAACAGCACCAAATCCAAGGAAGGAGCATCACGAATCAGCTTCTGAACCACCAGTTTTCAGCCCAGCACGCAAGGCTCAATGGAAAGAGCTAAAAAATATTTAACCTGTAATATGTGAGAAGATGACTGAATAAGTGGCCATTCTTTCTGACCTTAACAAGAAAATAATACATGATGATTTCTTTACAGTCATTTAGAAAAGTAGCATTATAAACTTAAAATTTAATTTGCATTTTGGGGATATTTTTGCACAGTTTACTCTCGATCTCAAATACAGAACACTGTAGCAGTACACAACAGAGATGAGATGCATTCAAATTCACCACAGCCAGTTTTTCATCTTCCCTGAGAGGGCGGCAAACTGCATTTCTAATTACAGAAGACAGATAGTTGTTTGTTCATCTTCACTATCTCACAGGCTGCAATATCTTAACAGTCAAAGGAAAGATAACTTTTGACTAGTGCAGATACGCAGTCTTAGACAATATTCTTAATTGTCCTGCCTGTATTCAGTTTCAACTATCTCTAAGGTTTACTTTTTTTAACCTACCACAGAGCTAGTATGTTACCATACCACAGCTCCTCCATTTTCATATCTGTTAGCATAAAGAGAATGCTTGCTAAAACATACATTTCAGGTAAATATACATCTTCACTACTCAAACTCAAGGGGAATGCCAGCCAAGTTCTCATGTCTGAGTCTTACTTATCCATCTCTCTCTACTTCAAATGTTAGTATACAGCGCAGTCTCACAGTACATAAAGTGGTCATCTGCCTTTTAAGATAAACAATCCAGTGTTCTTAAAACAACAAAAAAAGCGTAACACTAGTGCTTTGTTCTTTGCTCTAATTCCATATTTGCTTAAAGGTACAATTCAAAACACATCTACTTAGCTCAGCTGCCATTAATCTTCACATGGCCTTTTCTATTAACACAAGTCAAAACCAGCTGTAGCAATTCCAACACCTAGACCCAAGAAGTGCAAATCTTAAAGGGGGCTCATAAGAAAGATAGGGACAGACTTTTTAGCAGGGCCAGTAGCAATAGGACAAGGGATAATGGTTTTAAACTACAAGAGGGTAGATTTAGACTGGATATAAGGAAGAAATTTTTCACAATGAGGGCAGGGAAACACTGGCTCAGGTTGCCCAGAGAGGTGGTAGATGCCCCATCCCTGGAAACATTCCAGGTCAGGTTGGACAGGGCTCTGAGCAACCTGATCTAGTTGAAGATGTCCCTGCTCATGGCAGGGGGGGTTGGACTAGACAACCTTTAGAGGTCCCTTCCAACCCAAAGATTCTATGATTCTAAGAGCATCTAAAAACTGACTGTAGAGCAAATAAAGCATAAAGTCTCAAATTTTTAATTCATCCCTCTCGCACTTCTGTTTGAGGGGTTGTTTTTTTTTTAAGTTCTAATCCCTGATGCTGTTTTCCTATTTGTGGACTCTGCAACAGTTACGCTTGCAGCTCATTGTTGAAAGAGTACTTGGGATTCAACAGAGGTTTTACAAACAGCTTGCTTTCACCACTGTTTTTTTGGTTATTCAGATTGTTTTCATTCCTCTCTGGATAACACAGAAAAATTTGAGGTTATTTCAAAAGAAAAAAAAACTCACTAACATTCCATAGCTGCTCATCTTAAAGTACCTACAATCAAACACTATTACAGTCCCCAAATTGTGGTTCTACTGATTCTTCCATCTGAATGCAAACAACTTCTCAATTTTAAGACCCATCCCCTTTGCCCAGGAAAGCCTGTTCCTCGCACTTGGCTTCTCTACAGCTCCAAGCAGCAGATATGACACCTTTGAAAGGCTAAGAGAAGCAAGAAAAAGGTGCCAGTTTTTCCGTAAGGTTGCCACAGTAACTAATTACAGAAACAAGCCAGCACCCAGATGCCTCCAACAGACACAACGGTGGCGATTTCAGGAGAGCCTGGAAGGAGAGGGAAGAGCAAAGGGAAGCTACATGTTTCTTAGAAACGAGTGTTCACAAAAATCAACGGCAAGAAACAGTTCTATGTTCCTGCTAGCAGCCCTCCCACAACAGGGAGTGGTTTTCTGCAGGAAACAGGCAACACACCAGATTGTTCCAGCTTCTGCTGGCTTCTCATTCCCCAGTTCCAACCTTAGTGATTCTGTGATATTCTGGAGAAGCACCTAAAGCGCTATTTGGAAAGGTATATAAAAATGACATTTCCAAGCCTCACATCTCATGCACTCTTTGTGGGTTCTACTCGCTCTCCTAAAAAGCTGCGAGAAGTCAGAGGGCTGATTATGTGCCCTTTGATAGCACCCGACTAACTGGAAATGATAATTAGTTTCACTGCCTGGTTTATTCACGGCATCACAGAACAGCCCAAGTTGTAAGGGACCTCGAAAGATCATCTGGTTGAACCTCCTGTGGGAAAGGGAGCCTAGAGGAGATTATCTAGCACCCCATCCAGTCGTGTCTTGAAAACCTCAAGTCATAGGGACTTTACCACGTCCATGGGGAGGTTGTTACAGTGGTTGATCTCACTGAAAAAAAAATTTCTTTCCTGCATCAAGATGAAACCTCTCATGGTGCAATTTGCACCCATTGCCCCTCCTCCTCTCCATGTGGTTCCTCGTGAAGAGAGAGCCTCTATCCTCTTTGCCGCTGCCCTTTAAGTACTGGAAAACTGTGATGAGGTCCCCCCGAGACTTCTCTTCTCCAAGGTGAAAAGACCTAACTCCCTCAATGTTTCCTCATAATGGAGGTTCTCCAGCAGTTTGATTGTCTTCGTGGCCCTCCTTTGGACCCTCTATTCTCATATGAGAAAGCCACCAGTTAGCCACAAAACACCAGATGATGTGTAGGCATGTTCTCTTCCACCTTGTCTTTGAGCTCCTTGCCATCTAACTCAGGAAAACAATAGGAAGACTGGTTATACAAAGCCTGTAAGGTATAGAAAACAAATACAACCCGAAGGACATGTTAAGGGAGTAAGGAACCAAGCGAAAGCACAAGTTACAGAAAGCAAACCAGTTCAACAAGTTTTGACAGGAGTTCAGTATTCAATGTGAAAAGCTTACAAATTTTACGCAGTAAGGGGATAGCAGTGCAGAAGGCATCAGGGACACATACAAGTCATAGATGGCGAGGGCTGCATGTCAGAAGAGTTCCAAATAAGGTATAAACCAAAATACGCCATATTAGAGAAGCTTCTACAAAGCAAAGGATGTTCCGTCACTCTAGTCCAAGTAAAAACAGTATTAATAACCTCAGAAAGTCTCATTTAGTACTTCAGGTACAGTGCACTTAAACAGTAAGTAACAATTTTGAAGTGGAAAAAGTATATATAAGAAGTTGCTAATTTGAGTCTAGTTTAGCCTGAAAAGCATTAGCTTTCCTGCAAGCTTCTCAGTCTCCTGTAGTAAGAGGCTTCGTACCACACTTTCCTTTTTAATGTGACATAAATACCACGTTTTGTGACTTAGACTGTCATATTTCATCAGGTTAATTTTACAGCTAGGAATGCAAACACTCTCCTAAAGGGAGTAAAAATTAAGCTGGTTGCCACAGCTTCTTGAACAGAATGTTCTCAAAGAAGCCTCTATGGCAAATGAAGAATTGAGGATCACACACAGTTAAACTGGGAGAGCACTTTAAATCCCAAATGAGACACCACTACACTGTGGAACACAGCCTGAGCTAAAGAAAAGGGGGGCTTGCAACCCAAAGCAGGATGGGGGTCTGGAAAAGCAACAAGGAGTAGTGTCCCTTCAACAGGAGGAAAGGGTTTCTGGGAACACCTGGCCGACCTCTGTGCATGAGCTACAAAATGAAACTCATTCTTCTACAAACTATTTTCTCGGGTTTTGCTGCTTTCCTCTCAAAAAACTTAGTTCTTTAAGATCTAGAAAAAATGCAGATAGCAACTGAGTGATAGAAAAAACATAAGTTTAAAAATTCTGGACCATTATCCAAAAGATACTGTAAAGCAAGTCAAATGCTATCATTCAAATCATGCTCTTCCCCTATCCCACATGGCTGCATTTCCTGTCCTGCTTCAAGCCAACCCTTCACAGAATCTGAGGCTGGAAGAGATCTCTTAAGATCTAGTCCAACTCTCCCCCATCTCCATAAGCAACCCTTTCCCCCCTTTCTTCCGAGTGGGGCAAGAGCTTTCTGTAATATCACTTGCATGCCTTAGGAGTCTTTGGTTGTAATGATCTGAGAGGACACAGAGCTGCTCAAATGCTGGAAGTGTCCAAATGCTAGGAATAGTGTTCGTAATACCGTCCCAAGAACCTTATTATGGCAACAAAAAAAACTCACCCACTTTGTTCAACCTAGGAAGACCTAAAATTAAAATCGAGGGGACATGCAACCGAATCATTTAATGCCTTACCAAAGGACATAGAGGCAGTGAGTTCTGTTTTAAGCATCTCCATTAAGATAAATAGGCCATAATTAGAACATAAGCTGTCTCAATGTACTCGTACCTGTTTCAACAGGTTCCTAAGTGGGTGTTAATGTAACTACAAAACTAGGGCAATTTACATACAATAACGCTCTCACTTCATGCAGAATTGCTTAACCATTTGCTAGGCCAGAGGACAAAGTGATGTTTTCAGAAAGCATTACACAGTACCTTTTATATTTAAAAGCTCACATACTCATATTAAAATTAACACCTGTCATCCTTAAAAGGCAGAAATAAATGTGGAATTTCCAGATGAACAAGAGGAAAGCATTTCTCAAGTCTCAGGAGGCCAAGGGGGAAACAAGGACCTGGCTCATGGGCAGCAACCTCTACTCCCTTTAGGCATTAAAACACGCCATCAATAAGCTTTCCACAGAAACCTTTAATCCTTTTTTGCTACTTCAGCAGTTTCCACCACGCTCCCTCCCTCTCACCAGCACAGAAAAGACAATTTTTAACGCAGAATTAATTCAATCAAGTTTCATCACATGACTGCGTAGGTAATGTTGGACTCTCCTATTTCACTGAAGCTAGCTCAAATTAAAGTAGTAATTGCACCTTTCTAATCAGTCAGTCCTACCACTATGAAATGCAGCTACTATCACCAGCTGCAATTTAGAGCCAGGCCTTCCTTGAGAAGACACAACAGTAAAGATCTAATATCAGGTATTGTCAGGCATCCAGTCTCTCAAGTAATGCTGTCTTCAAACTTTTACAGGAAACGTTGCTCCACGGGCAAGGATTGGAAAAAATTAACATCAGTCATCTCAATTACCAACTTGTTTACTCTCCCCCAATACAGCATTATCATACAGAATCACAGAATCATTAAGATTGGAAAAGACCTTTAAGATCATCAAGACCAACCACCAATCCAACACCACCAAGCCCACTAAACCATATCCTGAAGTCCACATGTTTTTTGAACACTTCCAGTGATGACGACTCCACCACCATCCTGGGCAGCCTATTCCAATGTTTGACCACTCTCTCCATGAAGAAATTGTTCCTAATAGCCAATCTAAACCTCTCCTGGTGCAACTTGAGGCCGTTTCCTCTCATTCTGGAAATTCCTCTAGTTACTTGGAAGAAGAGACCAACACCCACCTCACCACAACCCCCTTTCAGGTAGTTGTAGAGAGCGATAAGGTCTCCCCTCAGCCTCCTCTTCTCCAGACTAAACAACCCCAGTTCCCTCAGCCGCTCCTCATAAGACTCATGCTCCAGACCCCTCACCAGCTTTGCTGCCCTTCTCTGGACACGTTCGAGCACCTCAATGTCCTTCTTGTAGTGAGGGGCCCAACACTGAATAGGCCTCACCAGTGCCGAGTACAGGGGCACAATCACTTCCCTACTCCTGCTGGCCACACTATTTCTGATGCAGGCCAGGATGCTGTTGGCCACCTGGGCACACTGCTGGCTCATGTTCAGCCGGCTGTCAACCAGCACCCCCAAGTAAGGTATTCCTTGGGATAAGACGGTACAAGATCAAAATGACCTGAGTTAATGGACATCAAATACTGCCACCTGAGAGACATCCAGTATTCTAATCCGCCATACTGTGGTGCTGGCCTGAGGTGAGAAGTATTACACATACATCCCAAATTACAGATGCTAGAAGCCAGAATCATTGCCAGGTGGTACTCTTCTTAATTTGTCTTAAGTACATGAAGAAAGCTATGCATCATTACACTTCTTCAGACCTCTATTTTATGCTGTCTGTGCCTGCATCAATAATAAATCCACCTGATAATGAAACAACTTCTCCAACTGCTTGATCACCATTTGGGGGGTGGCGGGGGGAGAACCCTACATTTTTCAACAACCTTGAACAGAAGATGCATTTCTAGTATCAGTTCCAAGAAACTGTAAAAATAAACTCCAATCTCCACAGTCTATTGCTGTAGAGCCAACAGACTGCCTCTCCCCTGGGCACCTGGCATGGCAGAACCTACAAAAACCTCTACTGAGGGCTCATCTTTTTTAAAGTCTTTTAGTGAAAACAATTTTTAAAACAAGCGGAAGACCTGATGCCTCCAGATATAGGTTCTGGTATCTCCCTGAAGATTTGTCTTTGATTCAGTTGTCTAGAACTTTAGGTTCTTACCTTTGGGGGCGCTAGCACAGCTGAAGTCCAGCCTCTTAAAATGTCTGACCCTAACAGTATGCATGTGCCTCTATCCTCAAGCACCTCACATCATTGTTGAAATTCCAGAAATGGTACCAAGAAAATCCATCTTTCTTTGTAAACCTGGAAAATGGAGCTCTCCCACGGGGGCTGCTATTCTTCACACGATTTTTGTGGGGGTACAGTTCATATCAGCTACCTAATTAAATCTCTGTTCTACCTGCCTTATTCTGAGGCTGTCAGCTTCTGTGAAATAAGAATACATCTAAAATCTGCTCTGTCACAGGCATCTAGCACTTTGTGCACACCTTTTCTGGCAAGCAGCATTGACGTTCCCCACAGTATGGCTATTTGTTATTATTTTTGTGGTAGCAGAAGTATGCTAGATGCTAATGAAGTACTTATATTTAGGAAGTGCACTGTTATCAAGCATTATGACAAGTTACACAAAGGTGTCCTATTTTTCCTACAGTATCGCAGGCCAATTTTAACCAGAACGGGAGTTTAGACACAGCAGAAACTTAACATTGATCACATGGCATATATTTTGCTCTTACACTTGCAAGAATGTCAAAAAAGTCTAGCTGACCCCGAGACGATGGAAAAAATGAAAAACCAGAAAAGAAAGAAAAAGTCACTCTCTTTCTCTCAGACCGATTATAGAGATTCTTGAGGAAGAAGAACTAGCAACTCATCTCTCCAGAAATTGTTGCAATACCCAATTAAATAAAAATAGTATAGCAGACAATAAAAAAAAAAAGTGGACAAAACCCGTAAGGAACATTGCTAATTTAGTGACAGGACTACCATGCCATATGTTCCAGCACAAAAAGAAAACAGAACACAGCACAAAAAAAACAGAAGGCATTAACAGTCAAAAAAAAAAAGTTATCTTTATCAACCAATGAGGAAAGCTCACTTCTTGGTCATCACTAAGTAGCAGTAATTTCAAAGTAAAATCATTTATTCGCGGAGGCCAGAAATAATTTTTCTGAACCTTCAGCTAGCCTAGAATTTTGAGACAATGGCTATCTTTTTTTTTTTTTTTTTTTTTTTTAACACAGGCCTAGCCAGAGAAATGTTTCAACTCTTGAGACCAGACTGTGGCCCAGCACACTGTCTGGGTCTGCACCTGGTGGTCACTTCCACCGTATTTGCCTCAGGAGCAATGCTTCGGTACTTCTAGCCATTAAGAACTCTAAGAAGATAAAGTACATAACACTAACGCATCATGCTAAAGCATAACCAGTGCCACTCATATCCGAGTCTGGTAACAATGTTAAGTGTTGGCTCAAACTCAGTTGTCCACGAGATCACATCACAGTCTGCTTATTGCACACCTCACCATTTTATTAGCAGAAAAGCTACAAACAGAACCTCAATGCAAACTTCTGAGCCCCTAGTTTGGGAGCACTGGCCACACTTCTTGATCACGGGACTCTTCTCTTTGTAAGCATGTCAGTACCACAGCACCCCTTGCTTGCTTCTAGTGGTCCCCTACCAATTACATTTCAGAACAGTGTTATCTCTTTCTTCAAGGAGGCTGAATTTGCTTTATTTCCTCCTGAAGGAGGTCAAGAGGTGAACTGGAGGAACATAGAGCTTGATTCTCTTTCCAAGCGCATCTAATATTACCTTCCAGTGTTTGTAACACTGTCTGTATACTATATCAGTGTATTTTAATCAGCAAAATAAGCCTGCCTAAACCTGTGCTCTACACACACAGACTGCCTTACACATCTCCTTCTCGTAGCCATGAAATAGGCAGGCTATTTGCCCAAAATAAAGTTCTTCAAACACATCTTCAAGATGTCATCTCCATATGCATACTCCCACTGTGGAAACAAATTCTTGAAACGAGATGATCTTTTCATGCTTTCAAAGTAATCCTATGGGTATTCATCCCTTGCCTGTTGCTATCCATATAGAGACAAAGAGTGCATCTTACACTCCTAATTTCCTCAAATTTCACAATACCCAAAATTAAATTGAAAAGATGCAATTGGAATGGATGTACTGAAAATGCCATGAAGAACTTAAGAATTATTTCCAGTTGTTTCCATTTCTGAGTGTTCACCCCCTAACATTTAAAATGTAGGCAACTCCAAGCAACACTGTTCAGCCTACAAGGGATCTGGAGAGGTACCTGGATACTATCAGAAGAGTGACTGAAGAGCTACTCAACCATTAACTACGGTTGGCACTTGGAAGCTGTGCAAAAGCTACATGTAGAGCTTAGTGAAACTGCTGACAAAGCTTCAAAGATCTTTCTCAAAAACACCAAAGTAATTTGTGCTCTCAGAAGGCATTCACAACACAATGAATACTGGCACCCTTTATAGAAGGTTCTTAAGAGCCCAACACTGAGTGCAACAAACACCTGTGTGTCAACATGAACAGTATAGGTGCCCTCTGCTATGAAAACAAAGACAAGAGATCACATTGGAGTCCTTCAACCTATTGAAGATAAAGCATTCACAGCGTCCAAGACTATGAACTTATAAATCCTGAACGCATATAGTTCACAAAAGAACATTATTTCATGCTAAAAAACACAGCTCGGGAAAAAAGATTTTAAGTGGTGAGAGCCTTACAACTCATCCCACTGTTGAAACGACATCCTGTTGACCTCCAAGAGAGGCTCCTACTCCAAATGTACCCCACACTCAGTCAGCTAAGGAGCTGCCGACATATTTCCCAAGGAAATAACCATCTTGATTTTAAGCAGAGGCAAAAGTCTAGGAAGGGCATGGAATTGTGATACACAAACACCAGCATCCTTTCTCCTAATGCTGCACGTGATCCCTAATGCTAGGATTCTACAGGAGCTCTTACAAGAGCAGGCCTTCAAGTGATGGTTAGAGCTAATCCCAGAACATCAAGGCTGGGATCACTGGGCATATTGTTACCTCACAGGGAACTAACACAGTTCTTTACAAAGAATAATCATCTACAGAAGACTGGGACGCCCATCCCTCAAACTATTACAGTACACCATGTCTTAAAATAAAACCCTGCAATTCCAGGCTCTACACAGGCCCTACAGCACTGCATTTTCTCCCACTTCCTTTATCAGAATCAGAAATCTATTTGCTTACTGCTTTCAAAGAAAAAGGTTCCTGCAAGAGTTTATTGCTCACATCTCCAGACTAGCTAGTAAAAATTACCAAAGTTTAACTTCATCCAAACAGTACAGCTACCACCATGTATTAAGTAAGCTTCACTGTTGACTCCCTGCTCTTCCCTTACATTGAAATACAGCAGCCAGGCAGCAAAAACTAGCAAGGCAGTCAGGTGGCACGCCCAAGCACTTACTGTAACTGTACATTTTCCTGCCAATGTAGAATTGGGATGGGGAAAGGAGATCACAGAATCACGGGATGGTAGGGGTTGGAAGGGACCTCTGAAGATCATCTGGTCCAAGCCCCCTGCCAAGGCAGGGTCACCTAGGGCAGGCTGCACAGGAACGCATCCAGTCGGGTTTTGAAGGTCTCCAGAGAAGGAGACTCCACAACCTCTCTGGGCAGCCTGTTCCAGTGCTCCATCACCCTCATAGTGAAGAAGTTTTTCCTCATGTTGAGGTGGAACTTCCTGTGCTGCAGTTTGTGCCCATTGATCCTCATCCTATCACTGGGCACTACTGAAAAGAGACTGGCTCTATCCTCCTGACAGCCACCCTGCAGATATTTATACGCATTGAGAAGGTCTCCTCTCAGCCTTCTCTTCTCCAGACAAACAGCCCCAGGTCTCTCAGGCTGTCCTCATACAAGAGGTGTTCCAGTCCCTTAATCATCCTCGTAGCCCTTCATTGCACTCTCTAGAAGTTCCCTGTCTCTCTTGAACTGGGGAGCACAGAACTGGGCACAATACTCCAGATGAGGACTTACCAGAGCAGAGTAGAGGGGGAGGATAACCTCTCTCAACCTGCTGGTCACACTCATCTTAGTGCACCCCAGGATACCATTGGCCCTCTCAGCCACCAGGGCACATTGCTGTCCCATGGATAACACTGTCTACCAGGACTCCAAGGTCCTTCTCCATGGAGCTGCTTTCCAGCAGGTCAACTCCTAACCTGTACTGATGCATGGGGTTGTTCCTCCCCAGGTGCAGAACTCTACACTTGTCCTTGTCAAATTTCATGAGGTTCCCCCCTGCCCAACTCTCCAGTCTGTCCAGATCCCGCTAAACAGCAACACAGCCTCCTGGTGTACCAGCCACTCCTCCCAGTTTTGTATCATCAGCAAACTTGCTGAGGGTACATTCCAACCCTTCATCTAGGTCACTGATGAAGATGTTGAACAAGACTGGACCCAGTACTGATCCCTGGGAAACACTACTAGCTACAGGCCTCCAACTGGACTCTGCGCTGCTGACCACAACCCTCTGAGCTCTGTTTCTTAGCCAGTTCTCGATTCATCTCACAGTCCACTCATCCAACCCATACTTCCTGAGCTTCACCATGAGAATGTTATGGGAGACAGTGCCAAAAGCCTTACTGAAGCCAAGGTAAGCCACATTCCCTGCCCTCCCTTCATCTACCCAGCTAGTCACTCCTTCATAGAAGGCTATCAGGTTGGTCAAGCATGATCTCCCCTTGGTGAATCCATGCTAACTACTCCTGATAACTTTCTTTTCATCCATGTGCCTAGAGATGGCCTCCAGAAGGAGCTGTTCCATCTCCTTCCCCTGCAGCCTGTGGTGAAGACCATGGTGAGGCAGGGTGTCCCCTTGCAGTTCATGTAAGTTAATGGGGGAGCAGATATCCACCTGCAGCCCATGGAGGACCCCACGCCAGAGCAGGTGGATGTGCCTGAAGGAAGCTGTGACCCTGTGGAGAGCCCATGCTGGAGCAGGTTCCTGGCAGAACCTGCAGCCCCATGGAGAAGCCCATGCTGGAGCAATTTTTCTGGCAGGACCTGTGGCTCTGCAAGGGACCCATGCTGGAGCAGTCCATTCCTGAAGGACTGCATCCTGTGGAAAGAACCCATAGTGGAGCAGTTTTTCACAAACTGCAGCCTGTGGGAAGGACCCACATTTGAGAAGTTTGTGAATAACTGTCTCCTGTGGAAGGCAGTCCACACTGGAGCAGAAAGAAGAGCATGAGGAGGAAGGAGTGGCAGAGACAATGCATAATGAAGTAACTGCAACCCCCATTCCCTGTCCCCCTGAGCGACTCAGGGGGAAGAGACAGAGAATTTGGGAGTGAAGTTGAGCCCAGAGAAGAAGGGAAGGATGAGAGGAAGGCGATTTAAGATTTGTTCTTATTTCTCATTACCCTACTCTGATTTGATTGGAAATAAATTATTTTTCCCAAGTCTGTTTGTCCCACGATAGTCATTGGTGAGTGCTCTCTCCCTGTCCTTATCTCAACCCATGACTCTTTCAGGCTATTGTCTCTTCCCCTGTCCGGCTGAGGAAGTGGAGTAGAGTACAGCTTGGTGGGCACCTAGCAGCCAGCCAAAGTCAACCCACCACAACAGGAAAAGAATCCTCTGAAACCCCTCCCATTCACTAGACATAAGGTAGTCCTCCAGAGCAGCCAGACAAGGAAATTACTATGTACTGTAGTACACAGAAACACCAATTATGCGCAAGCCATTCATTGTGCTTCAGCACATTATTGTCCAAGCCACGCCTTGCCCCAGACAGCTCACAATATGCCACAGAATGTGCAACACAACAAAAAAAGAAACAAAAGCGAGAACTGGACAAAAAAGCATAATCCGGAAAGGAAAAAAACCCTACCTTGGCACTTTCAAATCCAGTGAAGGATAGTAGACACTGCTGCAGAAGGCATTAAACAGAGGAAAAGGCAGAAGCTTTACACCAGCTGGGGGTAAAAGAAATCATCTTCAGGAGGGATCTTATTTGAGGAAGATACACAGCAGGAATTGATCAAAGCTACCGTCCTTGGCCAAGTGGAAGTAGTGATCAGCAAATGAAAAAATTATTACTTATAACAAAGCTAAATAACATGCGTTAAAAACAAAAACAAGCTTCAATTCGATGTACTGGAAAAAGGAGACTAGACAGGGGAAACCAAAGAGACAGCCACGTGACCAGAATAATAAACTAGCAGGCAGCAAGAACAGGCATAACTGTCTAGGCACAGGTGATAAATTTAAAACTGCACAGAGGAAAAAGTGGCAGTACCAGGGCATAGCTACAAAGATAAATATCTTTGCAGCAACAGACTCCATCTGCTCCCCTTGCATTCTAGAGGCCCACGTGTCTCAGCAAGCAGATTCAGCCCAACTGCCTGACAGAATGTCCCCACCCCCTATCCCAAGAACAGATTATTTTTGCTGGGTCAGCAAAACTGGCTATTAGAGAATATTTACTCACATTTAACCAGTACCAATATACATAAGAGTATCTGCAAAAGCATGAGTCTCAACTAGACAAAGACAATAAGAAACAACAGCTAAAAGCTGAAGCACGAAAAACTCTTTATTGGAAAACACACATGAATTTTAATCCCTTGGAACGATCCACCTAGGTACTGGCTGACCTCTCACTACCTGGAGCCTCAAAAAAAAAAAATCAATATGGGATACCTTTATGGTCTAACTCCCTCAAATGTCATAATGCTGATGCAAAAGTCACAAAGGCAAAAGTCACACAGCAAAAGTTGCCTAGTCTGGGTACAAAAAAAAAGCTGTCACAGCATGTATTGCTGATGTACAGGCTTTTTTAATACTTTAAAGGAGTGCCTGGAGAAAGGCTGAAAAAAGTTTCATTCTCCTCCTTTCAGTAGGTTGGAGGACAGGGGAAAGGTAAAATAACAGTTTTGTCCACAAGAAAATCAATGGAAAATTTGCACCTGATCTAAAAAAAGCCAAAATGAAAAATAGACTGCAGCAAAGCCCCAAAAATGTTCATATGCTTCAGGTTTTGGCAGTTAATTAGCTAGTTTCACCCTTCCTGGATACCTACATTTTGAAAAACCAAGCCCTGTAATGTAACATGTGTTGAAAAGGACTTTTATTCTAGTGGAGAGTAGTTTGTTTCAAAGGATTTCTGACATGCAGTAAATGATATCATCTTTCTCAAGCAATAGCGGTTGTGGTAACATCTTATTCATGCGACTGCTGTAACAGGAAAATTTGGCAAGAATTTGGTAGATGGTAGAAAAACTGCAAGGAGACCAGGGCAAAACCCTCTGCCAAACTGTGTTTCAGTGATCACAGTATAACCACCAATCAGAAGCTAGAAACAAGCCAGTGAACACTGCAGACCAGCTATTCAATTCATACCACAAAAATGACAAATTACATCATGCATAGATTTTCAGAATACCAAGCATTCCACTCAGAACAACAAAACCTCAAGAAAGAAAAAAAATCTCCCTTTCCCTAACTCCCTACCAAGGTTGCCCACCCTCAGGGTCAATATTTGTGTACCATATCATTCGCTTTCCCTCATCTTGTCTAATATCCTGCATGGACACACAGAATTTCAAGCATTACCATCCTTTGCCTGACAACTCATCCTACAGAAACAAGGCTCACAAAAGTGGACTGAGGGATACCAGCACATTCCAGACAGCAGGTGTCCAAGCTGAAGGAAGGCACCAACAATACTTATTTAGAATTCCACTCTTCAAAGAACATACTCAACTCCACAGGGAGGTGGAGGGAAGGCAAGTTGGCTTCCGCGGTGGTGTAACAATCGACATCCTGGGATATGAGATCATCATCAAGAGATACAGTGTTCAAGATCAGCCCCTTAATGTCTTCCAAAGCAGGTAAATCTGAAGTCACACCTGTAAACACACAGGGCTTTGCTCAAATCAGTATGACATATTAAGTCAGGTACCTTTCTAACTATTAAAGTTACACTACAAAACGATCAGAATTGCAATTTGAAATATTCTGTTGAGCAAGATGTTTCCTAAAGCACATTTTGACTGTCCATTGGTTTATCATTCTCTTCTCTAGTTCTCCATCAAAAGCAGCATTCTTAATTTCAATTTCAACTCAAATAGTTTTGAGATATCTAACGAGCTGAAATAGAAATTTCAATCTTTGTCATCTGCCCCAGAAAACAAAAAGCTCTTACATTGAACTTGGGTCTAAAGCCAGTGTCTATTGAACCTGTAAGGTGGCAAACGGTGGAAACGCAGTTACACCCTTGTACCAACAATGTAGAAAAATCCAGCAGACCTTACAGAAGGGACAAGCTGACTGTATTTGACATGAAAACTGAAAACAAAACAGGTTTCACTCAGTCTCATAAGCACCAGCAAGCATTTGGTGCCCCACAAGTCTATCCAGCAATCAGGCAACCAGAAGGATGTCCAAGCTGTCCGCCCAACAGTGGGCCGTTACACCTGGCCCAGTAAAAAGCATTAGGAGGTCCAGGGTCTGTAGCCCTGACATGGAAGGTGATGGATGCCAGTTGTCAAGTTCTCCTCTCATCTCCTGGGCTCTTCCTCAGTTGGCAACCACATGCAGATTTTACAGGTTACAGACAGGCCTTTTCATACTCTTTTATAGCTGACAGTGATTACTATCTCTGTCCTGTGCCACCTCCATGACTCATCAGGATTTGTTCATTGTGCTCTGCCTCCAAAGGGTGTCTCCTGAAACTGAATGTAAACATGCTGGGGTCTTGATGACTAGCTTCTAATCTGGGCATTTTTAAAACACAGGTCATTCCAACAGCCCTCCCCCTGTTGCACGTGGTGCCTCCACATATAGATGCTTCCATTTACATGCATTTAGCCCTTCTATTGCTATTCCTTGGTGTGCCAAGGAACACATGCATGGCTGCAGCAGCATCACAGCAGAAGAAAAAGCGAACAGAGCAAAAAGGGCAGCAATTTTTTGTTTTCCCCCAACAGTGTCCACATAAACCATCTGGAAGAATGTACGAAGCTACAGCTTTTGCACCACTCAGTATTGCCAACACCACAGGTATGGCATTTTTTTGACAAATCATACTATTTATTTTATTGAAACAAGAGAGATCTCGTACTCCAGCAGATCATTGCCTCTGCGTATAAATCCCAAACACTTTTAGTTCAGTTACAAGCAGAGACTTGGCACATGTTCTCACAGAGGATCACAGGAGAAAACTTGCATACAGCCTCAGCTCTTCATCCAGTTCACCTGAGCAAGGGCATTAGACAGCCATGCAAAAATCCCAAACAAAAAACTTCTCTGAAATAACTCATTCTACCAACTCTGAATAAATCTAGGAATCACCTGAAAAGACAAAAGACCACCTCTCAGAGAGGTGACAACAACAAAGTAAAATAAATTTATCACATCAGAGGAGTATGCTCTTCTAGAGATGTAGATATAAATTTAAACACATTTCAGTACAGTTTGTGCAGGAAAAGGCACAGCCTCTCAAATGAAGAGCTAGGAAAAAAAGTGCTGCCCACAGCTAAAAGGTTCCAGAACATTCTCATCATCCACTGAGACATTTTCAATTCAAAGATACCAAAAACCAAAGGATTAGCGAGTAACATAGGCCAGATTTTTCGCAATGATTGATGTACCTTCCCTGACAACATGCAGCTGAACCAAAGACCATATTAATATTCTGGCATTGAAATCCCTTTTTTACACCCCCCCCCACCCCGTAAAAGTAAATATGAGGTTCCTCTTTGTTCCATTGCAAACACCGCCAACAACTGGTAAAAATTACCTTAGCTGCTTTTGCTGATGGGGATCGTATCACATTTGCCACATTTGCCAAAAGGATTGGTCCTGAAGAGCTTTCAGATGACTACTAAGAACACAGTCATGAGGAACTTAATATCACATATGCAAAAATCTTCTTCAAGGCACATTTAACCATTCCATTGCCAAAGCTAATTGCCTTGATCACTTCCATTAGAAACTAAATAGGCTTAAATGCTTGGAAGGTATAGCATCGCTAAAGCTATCATACCTCAAAATTAAGTTGATTTCTTGCAAACAAGGGTTATAAGAAGCATTCCACAGTACAATAGTCAAGAACTGTTACGTGACTACTACTTGCTTTGGTTATTTTGGGCTGCTCTCTTCTTGCATTACATACAATATTCCTTAAGAAACCACCATCCAAACAGCAAAACCCTCGTCTCTGAATTGAGTTCTGTGCAAACAGCTGTTTCTGTCTTTCTGGCCTGCCTTTCATTACTATTTCCAGTGAGTCACAAAAAAAGTATTCAGAGCAAGGCAAAGATGGTGGTACTCCACCACTGTCCTCCCCCCACCTCTCTCCACCCACTTCTCAGAAAAATACAGTTCTGAATGTGTGTTCCAAGACACTTCCAGTCCAGACAGCCACTCCCTGCCAGCTGCATGAGATCATCAACAAAACAGTACAGGAACTGTAGAGAAATACCTCCTCAAGTCCAAACAGGAGCTGGTAAGAAGCCCCAGATGAAGTGGTGAGAGCTAAACAGCAGCTACTTCAACTTACAACTATTGATAATAAAATATTTACTATGAACATACATGGATTACAGTCTAACATGGGACTTGCATCATATCTGACAGAAGCAGACAACAAAAAAAAAACCAAAAACACACACACCAAAAAAAACAACCCAAAGAAATGTACCCGACCCAATTTACAAGTGGGAATAAAATGGAAATACAAGGAAATAAAGAAAAAGTCTTGATTAACCTAGAATAAAAAGAGGAATCCTGTTTATGCCACATAAGAGTAAGTTCTGCTACGTCAATTAGCGACTTTCTGATCCACTCACCTGATCTAGAGGGGCCACTTTTGGTGGGAATTGTGCAAGTCATTTTCAGCCAAATGCCAGTTCCTGCAATTTTGTAATTTGGAATATACATTAAGATAACAGGATTCCTCACATACAAATATCTCTACAAATACATCCATTTATGAATAAGCTTATTCCTCTCTTGACCCTGCAACTGTAAAAATCCAATCATACTTCCACATTACAAATTGTTTAAAAAAAAAAAAAAAAGAAAAAAGGCCTCATTCTAAAGTTAGAAAATGAAAACAAAATATCTCCAAAAAGTAGTTATACATTTGAAATAAAACATGGGCAAACCAGACAGACATCATTCAGAAGTCTCAGATTGCCTCCCATCTAAGTCTGAAGACCTCATCAATAAGAGGAACACTTTCTTAGGTTCTACATTACAGGCTACTGACTAAATTACTGCAGCTGTTTTTCTAAACGTGACTAATTCCATCTTTAGATCTTTTCCAGCATGCAATATTGACCAGCAATTATTAAAGAGGGAACCATTATGATCTGATGGATTAAATATAGATGCAGGCTCACCTGCATAAGGCAAAACAGTATTCTCATATCATAACTACACAATATGTTTCATATCTAGTATGTGAACACTTTAAGATCCACTGCATTATCTTCCCTTCTTCTGTTATTTGCAAAGTTGCAATAACTTCCTATGCTTCTGAGGCAATAGAATGTTTCCTTTAAACATTAGATTTCTTCTAGGAAACATAACTTAACTGGGTCACCTGGCAAATAGTTTATGTGTATTTGTTGCTTAAAGACACTGACAAGCCATCCCAATCAAAAAAAAATTGCTCCAACTTTAAAGAGAAAGAGCATGCATGACAGAGAGGGGAAAAGTAATTCTTACAGAAAAGTAACCAATGGGAAAGACCCTTCAGACTTTACCACAAAGGCACAAAATACT
Source organism: Phaethon aethereus (assembly GCF_964289735.1). Lineage (NCBI taxonomy): Eukaryota > Metazoa > Chordata > Aves > Phaethontiformes > Phaethontidae > Phaethon > Phaethon aethereus. Next base: position 122,806 of record NC_138588.1, read on the forward strand.
AAATTTCTCTTTGTGGTATCATCAGTTCACACTAAACTATCTTCCAATCTGTCAGAAAGAAGGAGATTACCACACGATCACAAACAGTACACTTCAATCCTGAACAGATTAAATCAGCAATAAAGAACAAGCAGCACCCTTTTTTTTGCTCAATAGAGAACATCTTCTGCAAGAAACCCCCCAAAAAAAAGAGAAAAAAAACCAACCCAAATCATCAGATTCCATCCTGATGCATACAAGAAGAAACACACTGCTTAGGCACAATGGAAGTTATACAGTTATTAGAAGCCACATAATCTGGACACTAGAATGCTTACACCATGCTAGGTCATAACCCAGAATGAAAATATTTCCTACTATCCCAGGGGAAAAGCATGGTACCATCACCCAGCAAGCCAGATAAGGAAACAAGAGAGCCAACAACACGCTAGTTTCCAACTTGGAAAACCTAAAATATTCCACATTGAAAGACAAAGCTTGAAGCAGCCTTTGCCAAATTGGTAAGTGAAAAATCCTGAAAATGCTACAATACACCAACAAGCAACCCATGTAGAAAGAAAGGCTGTTGTACAACACAAAGAGTATTACACTAGTGCACCAGCCTGACTTCTAGATAAGGACCACAAAAAGAAGTTGTCTCGGGTTGCTTCTATTCCAGGTAAGTATACACCCTTACACTTCTGTGAGCACAAGCTGCCATGTCACAACAGAACAGAGTACTTCCCACAGTTTCATCTGCACTGCCACAGCTTTTCTGTATAGACTACTGTGATTTGGAGACAACAAAAAAAAAAAAAACAAAACACACACCAACCTACAAACAACCAAACACCAAACTTGAAGTATTAAACAACACTTATTCATAAAGCTATTTTTATTCAAGAAACAGGTATCTGGTCCAAGCACAGGACAGGGCTCCTTCTATTCACAATCCTCATTTTAGCTCCAATTTTCCTTTCAATGACTTTCACAATCTTGAGCAACTTAGTTGCACACATGCCTCCCTTTCTCCAACTAGCAAGAATAACGCCTGTTTGACAAAACTGTTGCACATCAGTAGCTAAAGCCAAAAACTGCTAAACAACAATAGAACAACAGTGACAGCTCAAGAAAAAACAAAACAGGCGGGAATACCATTAAATAAGTACAAGTTATTGATATT
>NC_138588.1:124167-365887 GCF_964289735.1 Phaethon aethereus
GCAATGTTTACTAACTGTCTTGGTTATGTGTGGAAAGCTGGAGCTTGTATACCAGTGGCCAACAGAAGCTGTTGCACAACGTGGAGTTACTGTGCTGGAGAACTAGAACTGTGGTAACTGGGAATGATACCTCCATGAAAAATCAACATGCTTCACTTGAAAGAAGGCAAATATCAGATGCAATAAAACTTTGTTTTATGCAAGAGAGGACATGTGTCCAGAAGATGGTGGAAGACCTCTCAGTGAGGACCCCATCAATGAACACTGGGGCTGAAATTCTTGGAAGTCTGTGGCATTTGCCTTCAACACCTGTACTTCATCAGGCAGCAGCACAAGAGGCTGGAGTGGAGATTCATGCTGGTATCCTAGTTTTGTTCATGCTGCCAAAGTGTAGTATCGCACCATCCAGGAGAGGCTGCTCCTTGCTGGGATGTGAGGATGTGTGATCTGTAGGGTTTTGTGTCATCCAGAATGTTACAGCTGCTCACACTGAGGTCTGAAGGTGACTTCCCCAGCATGGCATGGTGCCACTTGCTCTGGGAGCAGATGCTGCTTCCTGCTGTGATATGAAGGCGATTAGCTTACAAAGATTACATAGATTAAAGAGAAAACTCAAAGGGTCTTGGTGGGATTGGGGGCTTTGAAGGAGTGATTAGGCAGAGTGAGTTGTGGGGGGGCTTTTGTGACTTGGAGGATACACAGACTATAAGAGCAGAGAAGCTGGTGTCTCTGAGCTGTTTAGTAGTCTGACCATCTAGTGGGCCATCTCTACTAGTGACCAATGCTGGATAATGCAGAAGATGTAAAACTAACATAATATATTTGCTTGGCAGTAGGGTAATTTATTTAGCCTCAATCCCTTGTAGCTTGTTAGTTTCACTTGTGTGAAACCCAAGTTGAATCAAGACTTGCTTACTGCACGTACTTCAGGGATAGATGTTTTATGGAGGGTAAGCATCATATGGCCTGCTTCTGAAGACTTCCTCCATCCTAAGTGTGCTCTTTTGGAAGAGCATCACTGGCTCTTGTGTGTCCTGTTAACTTCTCTATCTCCACTTCTGTTTCTGGAGTAAATGCAATAACAACTCACTGTTCTTTTTTCTTTTTTTTTTTTCTTCTTTTTTTTTTTGTTGGGCAGGAATTCGTTCGTGGAACATTAACATTCTGTCCTGTGACCTGAATCAGCAACTGCGACTCTTTGTAACCCGACACCTGGCTCAGTTTTCTTCAGAAGTCAAAGGTCAGCTTTTTGTTTATCAGCATTAACTTTTAACTTCTTTTGTGTTTGAAAAAAACCCATAGAATAAACCTGATTGTGATTTAGAATGTCAAATTATATTGTTTGCCCAGGATTCTGCAGACATTAATACTAAAGAAGAAAAAACATCTCAAGGATCTGTTGGATGCAAGGAATTTAACTTAAAATTACATATCTTACTACTGAGAATAGAGTGAATAGAAACATATGCTGTTTAAAAACCTATTAAACTAGTAAGTTAGAATTTGTCTATCTGTCTTCTGTACCTTATTCAGGTGGCACAATATACTTTTACTCCATATGCTATTTATTATCTATCTCTTCCTTGTGGGTTTTAGAATGTACTTTTGTATGCACAAAACGTGTCACAAGTAGTGTGTAAGGCTAATCAAATGACTTTTGTAATCCCTTTTTTGAAGGCCTATCTCTCTTTCCTGAGAAGAACAATAAATAAGAGCATTATGAAAATGACATTAACAGTTAGAAAGTATGTTTGCTTAGCTTGTGAAAAGCTTGAACTCTGGTTAGGCTGCTTATAATACTTTATGTAATGTATATTAGAGTTATTATAGTAAGCACAGATGACACTGTTGCAAAGTCTTTTTTTGTATAAGACTGTCTTATAGCTCACTGTATGTTTTACACTCTTGTCAAAGTTTCTGAATATATTTTCCAGTTGTGGAAACTGTTCCCCTAATGGATAGCTGTGAAATAAGGTATCTGGACTCTTGTCAAATGTTCCAGTGATTGAGAGGTCTCTTTTCTATCCCTATGTTAAAAAGTCACAGCAAAGTTAGTCTCTCTCCTTGCAAAGCAGTGCATGTGTGTATACACACACACTTACAGGTTTAAAATACTCTGTATGAAAGATACCAGTTGAAACACTCAGCAGAAGATCTGTCCAAATTTGAAGAAATTATAACAGTCTATGGTACAAATAGACTAAGCACTAACAAGTCGCCATGAGTATAACATTTGCCCAAGAATTCTTCTTTCAACTTGGGGCTGAAATATCTGGATTAATATTAGCAACATGTATCCCCCTCACTTCCCTTGCTTTGTTCCTGGGGAGCAGAGGGTGATAAATATGATGCCAGTCTATAAAGAAGGTTCCATGAGGGATCTGGGGAATTGCAGGTCTGTTAACCAACTGTCAGGTCTACTGGGCAAATGAGTAGTAACTATAACAAAAGGAAGAATTGGTGTCTACCTGGCAAGGGTTGATTCTGCAAAGGGAAGCCCTGCTTTTCAAGTGTCTTGGAGGTCTTTGAAGAGATCAGCAAACATATAGGTGAGTGATTTAGTCTACCAGCCAAAAATGTTTTGGAAATCTAAGTCCATGAAATCTGTTTAAGGAAGCCTGTTAGCCATAGGAGTAGGGGCCAGGCTTTGATATGCAGAAGTTACTGAGAGGAGGATGGGTAAACAGAAGTTCTGAATTAAATAGCAGCCCTGTCAATGGAGATGGATTGCCAGTTGAGTTCAGCAAGATACATGCTGCTTAACATAGTTATTTAAACATTAAAGGGTGAGCAGTGAGGCAAGCTTGATAATCCAAAGTCATTCAGGACTTGGAAATGCTGAGTTCTGACTGAAGAATTTAAGCTATGTAAGGTAAATGCCCATATGCAAAACCAACCACCAAATGTAGCTTCAAATTAAAAAAAAAAAAAGGTGGGTTCTGAACCGACCATTACCATGGAGGAATGAAATCCTGTAGTTATGATACAGTTTATGGAAGCATCAATTCAGTGCTTGGCAGCAAACAAAACAGATAAAATGTTAAGAATTATTGGGTAAGAACAGAGAACAAAACAAGGAGCATCATGGCACTGTATATTAGATCCCAGATCTTGAATACTGTACAGTTTTGGTCCCCCTATCTGAAATGTAGTGGAACTGCAGTAGAGCTGAAAGGGGTAATGAGGATGGTCAGAGGTCTAGAGGAGCTTGCTTTCAAGAAATATCAAGCAAGCTGAGATGCTTCAGTTTGGAAAAGAATTGACTAAAGAGATGAACAAGAATTAGGGGGAATTAAATTAAATTGGTGGAGGTCATGTCTGAAAGAAAATATGGTGATAACGTTGCACATTCAACCAGTAGTGGAGCCATAGAATTTATCTCCACAACATCCTTTAGCAAGAAGCTTGTGTGCTTCAGAAAGGAAATTGAATAAATATTTGAAAGAGATCCTTTGGGGGGTTACTAAATAGATGAGCCAAAACAGGGGGACTTTATTGTCCCTTCTAACCTTACTTAAGGCTGCCTATTATAGAACACTCAATACATATTTCAAACCATTAAATCTTGAATGAGGCAGAACAGAAGAAGAAATTAACTATAGAAGCAAATAGCTCAAATGAAGGATTTCTATTGATGGGCCTCCCCAGTGTGCAGTTACATAAATTTAGTTCTGATTAGTTAATTTCTGTAGCTAATGACATAGATCAGCTGGCATCTTGTTGCGTGTCCAACACAGACTTATGATCTGGGTCTGACAGACTTGATCTCACCCCTAGAAGAACATCTGACATGAATGTTATTTTTAGTGGCCATTCACAGCCACTTCTGTTCTGAGAAACAGAGATGCCTTGTGGAAAAACTTAGCTGACTCTTCTAGTGGGACTGGGAAAGGGTAGAGCAACATATGAGGCAATCATATTTCACTCAGGTTGTCTCCTACTATTGCAACTAGTTAAGCAATGACCTGTTATCTGCCCAGTTTTCTACAAGTGTTCTGAGGATTTAAACTCTACAGCCCCTAACTATCTGAAGAGTTTATGCAATGAAGAGTTTTGTTGTTTGTAGCTGTCACTGTAGCTGAATACCAGTGCAAGGGGTAGTTGAAAGAGAAGTCCAGGATCCAAACATGTCTAATCTATTTTGCATTAAGGAAAAAAAATCTCAAATTTGAAAGGAATTAACTGGAGAGGAAAATATCTAACTGAAACTCATCACTAGCTCCTGTTGAAGGGTTGTGTTTCTGTTAGGTATAATGTGGATCTGGAAGCTCTCATATCTATATGGAAGAGACTACTAGAGCAACAGTTGAACGGCTTCTGGCTGGCAGGTTTTATTTAGAAAGAGCAAACAATGATTATTGCTAGTTAAGAAGAAACCCGTGAACTGAGCCGATAGCATCCCTTTCTATTGAAGCTTTTCTTGACTGGTATAACCTTAACTTTGGACAATCAAACCCACTGAAAGTATAGAATTTCTGATTCTTTGTCTTGCTTTTGCTTTTTGTTATGATCTAGTCTTTATCTGGGATAATGGTGATGTCTGTGTTTGTCACCTCCAGGTTATTCTTCTGCATCCCATTATGTTTAGGTCTGAAAACAAGAAATAACAAAACTCCAGCATGTGTAGGAGATAGTAGACAGTTCAGTGTTACCCTGTAGGGCATCTGGCTACCAGTTCTTTGTGCGCTGTTTTAACTTTCAAGCTCTTCATGAGTTGGCAAATAGCTACTCTGTTAAAGCCTCTGTCATGGCTGTGGCCTTGTGGTTCCATAGGTGAACAAGACCTAAAAGTTGACTTAATCTTTTAAACCATTTCTCCATTTGTGTACGGTAAGAAAGCTCTAACTCTAGAGCAATGTAACTGGAGACTGAAGCATTATCTTAACTCAGACTCTAAAGTAAGAAACTGAATTAGATAGACCATCTGTAAAGCATGGCAGGTCCTCTTGTCTGAAGGCTTTCCCCTATAATTGCAAATATTTAATGTAGTAAACATTTAAAAATGCTCCCTATCATCTTCTCAGAAATTATTTCTGTAAGAGTCCTATAAGGTTCCGTGAAACCTCCTGTGGGCTTCCTCACTCAAGTCTAATTACCTGGAAAATGTGAAATATGAGTCATGTGGTGTAAAAAATTGTAGGTTCTTGCTATTCATCTATTGTGATCTTAAGGACTCGGGTTCTTTTTGCTAACATTGCATTTGCAAGATAATGGCTAGGCTAACATTATTAAACAGATTAAAGTGCTGTGTTTATCACTGGACCTGAAAAATCCTTGCCTCATCACACTAGGATCTAAAGAACCTGACCTGTTTTCCTGTTAGCACTTAGCATTAGACAGGCATGTGATAAGAAGTGTTCAATATTTGCTCAGGAAAGAGCTAAGGCATGTATTGGGATGGATAGGTCCAGTAACATGAACATGAACAATTCTATGGTCTGTTTGCATGCTTCACTGACAAACTTCCTGATCAGTAGCAGTAATTTTACCTCATCTATATAGAAATACAGATTAATTGCTATAGTTATACTTTAATTTGATGGATATTGGTGGTCTCAACTAAGCAACAGAACAATGGCCTGTCACTTTAGTAGAACAGTTTGTGATCTGCAAGTCTGCTTTCTGTCTTCTGACAGTGCAAAGTAGGAAATAGATAGCAATTTTCCTTTCTACAATAACGGTTCTAATACCACTGTGCAGACTTTAAGCAGACATAGCTATCTGCAGGATCTAGTAGAGCTGAAGAAACACGTGTTCATGCTCTTCCTTGAGTTAGGGATTTCATATGTTGCTATGTATTAACTGGTGTGTGATGGAGAAAGTTCTGGAGTTGTCTCAGCCAAATTGTTCCTTAAGATGCTGGTGCTGCTGTACTTTGGTAACACTGTGGAGAAAAAGTGACAGACTTTAGACACCAACAGGATGCGGTCTGTATTCTAGGACAATTCCCAGCTTCTCCTGGCGAAATTTGCCTGCAAACTGTCCCTGACCAGTCTGTCCCTGTGTCTGTTCAACAAAACACTTGTTACCTGGGATCAAGTGCAATTCTAGTTCATCCTATAGCAAATATTGATGCAGGATATATTGAAGAATAGTCTATATATGGCTTCTTGAGGTGCTGCAATTCAAGATTAGGTTTTGTTTATGCAGGTGTAGCTCTTGCAGTGTAAGACATTTACCAGATACTGTTATCTCTTCAAGAGCGATATGCCAAATAAGTTGTTTTCTATCAAATTTAGTAAACTAAACTGAGGGAGGCTGCTATTCTCCTCTAAGCTGTAAAAGTAATCCTGGCATGGCTTCCTAACCCCATTTAGTATGAACAGCACTGTTGTAGCTGTGATGAGTCAGTTACAACTTAGGCAACAAGCTACAGGAAGTGCTAATGTCAGTGCTCAGTTGGAACAGGGCAGGCAAGTTTTGAGTGACACACTGTCTAAAAAGGTTGGATTTTTGTCCTAACTTAGACCTTTTATTTACATAGAGATCCCCCAAACAGACAAGTCTCTAAAGCCCCTTAGCAGGTCTTGCCTTTGCGCTTGAGTTTGTCCTGTGGGTCTGTTGATAAAGGTATCCTTATGCTTCAGGATGGTTTGAGGTGACTATTTGGACAAGTATCTTTCCAGATCTTTCCAGAAAGACTTCTGCAAGAGAAATTTCAAGTCATGACTGATAATATAATCTAGAAGAAGCTCTAAATGTAAAATGGGAACAGTCTTGACTGCATTCCATATGTATGATCAGATAATACCCTTTGGAAGATAGTTGCAGTCTTAAACAAATGCTCTTTTAGCTATGGTGTTTGAGCAGCTATTCTATTCTGATTATTTTCATGGAATCTTTCTAATTTATCTTTTTAACTTCTGTTGCAACTTGCTGCAAATTCATTGCTGCATACCCTATAAGAGCCCTATGAAGATGTCTGTTCATCACCATTTTGCTCCAGATGGACATACATAAAACCAGAAACTTTTTAACAGTAGGAGTTATTCAGCTTTACACTGTACATGCCCTCTTGTTCCTGCTGTGGGCATAAAGAAGAGCAGCTGCAACTGATTTTCCACTTAGTATTCATAGCTTGGTGTTAGCTCTTCTGAGCAGAAGGATGTTCTAGAGATCTCCTGAAATCCTTTCCAGTTAATGTTTTTATGATTCCATACTACTTGAAAGATCCCAGTCTAGCTTGGATGAGGGACATGTACCTCCACACTGGTATGCTTAGCAGTGTCTCTGGAGGATAAAACTATTCTTTTAAGAAGTATGTGCATTAATCTCTGAATATCATTCCCTTAATGGTTGATGTTTGCGCTCTGTGATTAGGGAAAAGTCAGCTGGAGCACAGCAGTTACTGTAAAGCCGGAGTAGTTCTTTGACCTTCTACTTAATGCAAAAGGCTTCTCACTCTACAGACTTGTAACAAACAGTAAAAGTTTGACATCACTGCCAAGAAACAAAAGATGAAGGCTGGTAATACAATATGACTAAGTAAAGCAATTTACCTAACAGAATAGAATTTTGTGGCTATCGACGGCTACAGGCTGTTCACAAGGGACAGGTGAGGAAGGAAGGGTGGAGGCATTGCCCTCTGTGTCAAGAAATGGATAGAATGCAAAGAGCTGTCTCTGAGGAATAGCCACAAGCAGGTTGAAAGCTTATGGGTAAGAATTGGGAATCAAGGTAACAAAGGGAACCTTGTGGTTGGTGTCTGCTACAGGCTGCCTGATCAAGGGGAATCTATTGACGAAGCTTTCTCAATCCAGCTACAGGAGGCATCGTGCTCGCAGGCTCTTGTCCTGCTTGGGACTTCAACCACTCTGACAGCTGCTGGCAAAGTAGCACAGCGAGCTGTAGACAATCTGGGAGTCTCCTGGGATGCCTGCAGGATAACTTCCTATGCCAGGTAACAGACAGCCCTACCAGAGGGGATGTCATACTGGACCTGTTGGTCACCAACGCATGTAAGCTAATTGGTGATGTCAAGACTGAAGGCAGCCTGGGCTGCAGTGATCATGCACTGGTGGGGTTTGCAGTCCTGAGGAATATGAGGCAGGCAAAGAGTAAAGTCAGGACCGTGAATTTTAGGAAAGCAAACTTCCAGCTCTTCAGGGAGTTAGTCAATAGGACGCCGTGGGAAACTGCCCTCGGGTACAAGGGAGCAGAACAGAGCTGGCAGATCTTTAAGGATGCTTTTCATAGAGAGCAAGAGCTCTTGATCACCAAGTGTAAGATATCTAGAAAGGAGATATCTGGAAAACGCAAGAGGCCAGCATGGCTGAGTCATGACCTGCTGGGCAAACTAAAGGGCAAGAAGGAAATGCACAGGCAATGGAAGCAGCGACAGGTATCCTGGAATGAGAACAGGGATGCTGCCTGGTTGTGTAGGGATGAGGTCAGGAGGGCCAAGGCATAGCTGGAGCTGAAGTTGGCAAGGGATGCAAAGAATAATAAGAAGGGCTTCTACCTGAGACCACCTGAGGAACCTGAACATGCAGAAGTCTATGGGACCTAACAAGATGCATCCCAGAGTCCTGAGGGAACTGGCTGATGTAGTTGCCAAGCCACTCTCCATGATATTTGAAAAGTCATGGCAGTCAGGTGAAGTCCCTGGAGACTGGAAAAACGGAAACATTGCACCTATTTTTAAAAAGGTTAGAAAGGGGGACCCTGGGAACTACCGACTCGTCAGCCTCACCTCTGTGCCTGGGAAGATCATGGAGCAGGTCCTCCTAGAAGCTGTGCTAAGGCACATGGAGGGCAGGGAGGGGATTCAAGACAGCCAGCATGGCTTCGCCAAGAGCAAGTCCTGCCTGACCAACCTAGTGGCCTTCTGTGATGGAGTGACCACATCAGTGGACAAGGGAAGAGCTACCGATGTTGACTACCTGGGCTTCTGTAAGGCCTTTGACAGGGACCCCCACAACACCCTTCTCTCTAAATTGGCGAGTTAGCGATTTGATGGGTGGACTGTTCAGTGGATGAGGAATTGGTTGGATGGTCACATATAGAGGGTAGTGGTCAACGGCTCAATGTTCAGGTGGAGATTGGTGATGAGTGGTGTCCCCCAGGGGTCCGTACTGGGACCAGTACTCTTTAATGTCTTCATCAATGACATAGGCAGTGGGATCGAGTGTGCCCTCAGCAAGGTTGCAGTCGACACCAAGCTGAGTGGTGCGGTTGACATGCCTGAGGGACGGGATGCCATCCAGAGGGACCTGGACAAGCTTGATGAATGGGCATCTGTGAACCTCATGAGGTTCAACAAGGCCAAGTGCTGGGTCCTGCACCTGGGTCAGGGCAACCCCCGGTACCAGTACGGGCTTGGGGATGAAGGGATGGAGAGCAGCCGTGCCAAGAAGGACTTAGGGGTACTGGTGGATGAAAAGCTGGACATGAGCCGGCAATGTGCGCTCACAGCCCAGAAGGCCCACCGTATCCTGGGCTGCATCAAAAGCAGCGTGACCAGCAAGTTGAGGGAGGGGATTCTGCCCCTCTACTCCGATGTCCTGAGACACCCCCCCTGCAGTGCTGTTTCCAGCTCTGGAGCCCTCAGCACAGGAAAGACGTGGACCCGCTGAAGCTGGTCCAGAGGAGGGCCACGAAAACGATCAGAGGGCTAGAACACCACTGCTATGAGGACAGGCTGAGAGAGTTGGGGTTATTCAGCCTGGAAAAGAGAGGGCTCCGGGGAGACTTCATTGCAGCCTTTCTGTACTTAAAGGGGGCCTATAGGAAAGATGGGGACAGACTTTTTAGCAGGGCCCGTAGCGATAGGACAAGGGGTGATGGTTTTAAACTAAAAGAGGGCAGATTTAGACTGGATATAAGGAAGATATTTTTCACAATGAGGGCGGTGAAACGCTGGCTCAGGTTGCCCAGAGAGGTGGTAGATGCCCCATCCCTGGAAACATTCCAGGCCAGGTTGGACTGGGCTCTGAGCAACCTGATCTAGTTGAAGATGTCCCTGCTCATTGCAGGGTGGTTGGACTAGATAACCTTAAAAGGTGCTTTTCAACCTAAAGATTCTATGATTCTATGAATATTCCAGGACTTTCCTATCTGCAGTTTCTCACTCTGTCACAGTAGTTATTTGCAAAACATGTTTGTATTATGCTAATGCTTAGTGTTTGAAGCTGAAATCCAAATTTAACTGCAGTATTCTGGGAACAGAGAGGGCACAGCTATCCCTCTGAGAAGTTTTTTAGTCTGTTTAGAGATCTTGAGGAACAAATGAGTCTCAAATGTGATTCAAACAAGAGGAGAAAAGCTGGTAATGGTGAGGTGGTCATACAAGTGATACCTAATATACCTTATGAAAGTTGATTTGTTGGGGTTTTTTTCTGTGGGCTTTGGGTTTCTTTTTTTCTACACTAACTTGCTGGCTCTTTTCTGAGTATCACAAATAACATGACTCTTGCTGTAGGGGTAATCTCACAGTAAAGTTTACAGGGTATGGATGGTAGGGACAGCAAGAAACTAAGCATGGATGTAATGATGACCTGCCCAAAGTGAAAAGGGGTAGTCCTGGGTGACAGCAGCAGAACAGAAAAAGGTAGGACCAGTTATGGAAGACCTTGCATGACAAACTTTGTTTGTGTTATGGAGAATCTGGACGCTAGTAAATGATCTGAAGGAGAGAGAGGGTGATGTGATGAGAAAAATGAACAGAAGCGTCAAACTAATTCAAGGTGAAATACTGAAGGCTTTATGTGCTCTTATATGGTGAGGGTAGCCCCATGTGTGCTTTTGCACAGTTGTCAGTTGCCACTGGCTGCCATAGAAGCTTAAGATCATGTACAGAATCTCCTTGTGCTAGATGTTAATAGTTCTTTAGAGTTGAGAGGGACTGTCTCTTTCCAATAAAAACTGACATGGTGCAAGATGAAATACTCAAAATAATTATTTCTCAGCACAAGGGAATTATGCTTTCTGATGTTTGTTCTGATGTTCAGAGAAAACAGCTGCTTTTCGTGAAAACAGTTCTCTCTACATGAATATTAGCAGCTGCTTTCAGTCTGACTAGGGGATTTTAAATAGCTCAACAGTCATCCCAGTGATATTTCCTCTCAAATTGTACTTTGTGCTAGTCTTCAGAAAACATTTTATAAATAACTAATGACATAATTGAAAATCAAGCAATTAAGAACAACATTCAGGTTGAATTTGATGGAACAAAATAATGAAACATTGATGAGATACTTTTTTTGCCTCTGTATAAGTAGTATCAGAAATATTAAACGCTTTCAAGTATTAGCTTGTGTGTTTCTTTGCAAACTTAATGTTTTATGCTGAAAGCCAGCAGGATTTGTGTAACAGTAATAACTATCTGCCTTGCAGGCAGATGGCCTTCAGGCTCAGAAGCCTTTCATATTCGACCTAATACACATTTCACATCCTACTGATGCCTTTGTTTTACACTTAATGCCAACTGAGGATATAGATATATCTGCCACAACCCACTGAGGATGTAGCAAAGTTGCGTTATAGTTCCTGAAGGCAGCTGTCCTCTTGGATGAGTACTCCTAGAATGCTATTAACTCAAGCTAGGAGAAGAAGAATTTTTTTTACTGCCTCTCTAGAATTTATGGGCAGCTACAAAGAGGATGGAGGCTTTCTCTTCACAAGGGGCAATGAGTGCAGGTTGCATTGGGAGAGTTTCAACTCAAGGTAAGAAAGAAAATTTTTTTTACTGTGAGAACAATCAGTCACAGGAACAACCTCCCCAGGGACATGGTAGAGTCCTCATCACTGGAGGTTTTCAAGATGTGATTGGACAGGGTGCTAGATAATATCATCTATGTTCCTTTTCCCATGCAAAGTTGGACCAGATGATCTTTTGAGGTCCCTTCCAACCTGGACTGTTCTGTGTTTCTATGAATTCAACTTTGTAACAGTTAAAGAACAGGGAGTTTTACTAGTGGCACAAATCAGGTTGTGTTAAGTTACAAACCTGATAAGAAGCAAAGACAAATGCACGAGTCCACTATGCACATCTTGGTCTCAAAGTCTACATTTGATCCTCCTTTTGCAGTAACAAGTATCTCATAGGTTAATGTTTTTACTTGTACAAGTGACTCTTCTTCATGGAACTTGGAACAGCTTTGACTGTCAGCTTGTGACATATACTTTTTTCCACTACACTGCTTAGTTAGTTTTTTAGTGATCAATCTCAAGTGCATGACAGTAAAAAAAGCTGCCTTGTTTATTCAAATTATAGTTCCCAGATAGTACAGATGACAAGTTTGTGTGTTCAAGCAAAAACTGTTCTAGACAACAGGCAAAAGACCAATTGCTTGTGAAAAGTATATTATAGTGAAAATGTATGTTCCCCACAGCTGTGACCTCTTGCTAGAGAGACTTCTGTAACATAGGTCATCCAGTGATGGATTTTGTTCAGCTCATAGCTGTTAGTAAAAGGACTACTATGTCCTAAATTTGCATGTTTAGCTAGTAAAAAAAGTCAGTGGTTAATATTTTTTTTTCCCGGACGCAATAATGATTCTTTGGACTTTTAGGTATGATTTCTAGTCCTTGAGCCATTAACTTTCTGCAGGAAATGCATGACATGTTGCAGGAAGAAACCTGCAACCTCTTCTTATTTCCTTGGATTCTCATTCCTGTCTGGTCTCATTTTGAGGTACCTTCCTACATCGGACAATTCCTGTTCAATCTAGTTATGTTATAGGTTTGGCATATTTGCCTTCTCATTTCTTGAGATTTGAACAGGCCTGGCTTACGTAATGGTTCCTTACAGGGAAGCTGTTCCATACCTTTCATCCTTGTTGTTTTATTAATGTTTTCCAGATCTACCTCTTTGAGATGCTAGGATCAGAAGTATGTAGTGCTCAAAGTGGGGTAGAGCTATGTATTTACACAGTATCACAAGATTTTTTTCTTTTTTTCCTGATTTCTAACGTATCTATTCACTTTCTGACTGCTGCTAAGCAGTGAGCTGACTCCTGAATAGAACTAAGAGTATCATAACCTCAAGATCTCTCGCCAGTAGTAGTAGTTAGCTCTAGTTAGCTATAGTTAGTGTCATTTCATGTGTGATTTATACTGATAAATAAAATGGCCAACAAAACTCAGCATTGTGAAGTCTCTCTCAGTAGTTCATCCTCAGCCATGCTAATAAGCTTTGCCACCGGTCTGCCTTCCTCCTTTTCAGGTTGTTTATGAATATGGCAAACAGCACGAATCCTGGTGTAGACTTATGTGACATGCCTTATGAAATAATAATTACACTATATCAATACAACCTTTGAGATTTTGACAAGCTTATTTGGTTTTTATTAAGTAGTAAGGTCATATTTTCTATAATGGCATGCTGATTGGCATTCATTTTGTATTCTGTTTGAATCTTTACTGCTGATGGGTTTTCCAGTCTTCTAGGACTTAAATGCCAGAGCACTGGAGCTCAGATTGGAAGCTGAGAGCTTCTTAGTCAACTGCTTAGCTCTTGTACAGAAATTGTATGTTTGTATAGGCTTAGTCTGATTGCAACCTCCCACCACCATTACTGTTAAAATAGAAATAATTTCATTGTCTCTAAAATATATTCTTCATTTTTTCCAAATACAGAACAGAAATATTTACTGAATATTTCTGGCTTTATTTGACCTGCAGACCTAAATTTTAAAACAAGAGATAGCACAAAAGTAAAACTTGTAAGATCATATATAAACCTTTATTTCAAAATGCTGCTTTTACTGTCTTTAACAGACATTTTTAATGCTAAGAGAGCTTCTCTGCAAACTACACATCTTCAGAGTTCTCTTTGATGACAATATTGGGCTGCATTTTGTGCTTTTGAAGCCAGCGTACTGAACCTTCTTTGGTAGGCCGGGCTAGGAAGTTACTAGGATTAATCTTCATTTTCCTTTTGTTTGTTTCAAAATGTTCCTTTGTTTAGGTACACATTATGCTTCTCACTGTGAAACCCGAAAGGCTATTTGGTGGAGATAAGAAACTAGAGCTCCAATAGCTATTTTGCACTTCAGCTAAGCAAAGGTTAATTTAACATCAGTTTCTTGCTTTCATTATGTTCTGTACAAATGTTGATTACTGACTGAAAGGGCAAATGCTGCTTCTCTCACTCCAAAATTCACATAAGCATTAAACCGACCGTGTGCCACTGACACTTATGTGCATATTTGTTATATGTTTGAAACTGCTAAGGCTTCAGTAAAATCATGTAGGAACTACTCACGTGAAGCATCATTCCTATGAAAGGAACAATTTTACATAGATGTTCTGGTTCTGTTAAGCTCCTCTACTGAATAGTAAGGTGAAAATACTGTTCAGCTTTTTAAAAGCAAGATCAAAGGAAATACCTTACTGAATCAGATCAATGATCTATCTAGCCCAGTAATCTGTGTCCAGAAGTAGCAGTTAAGAGATGCAATTCAGAGAAGGACATCAGCCTAATGGCTTTTGATTGCCCTTTTTACCCCTCATAGGTCACTCACTATGCATAATGCGCGGATTAGGGATGTTAAAGGGCACACAACAAGCAACTCCTTTTACTAGAAGTTGTTTAATCCCTCTTGAATCTACAAATGCTGTCTGCCTCCACAGTCAGGTGTAGCAGCAAGTTCCTGAAACTCACTGACTGCTATGTAAAGAAATTCCTCTTCTGTTTTAAGTTGATTTAGCTTTACTGAGTGCTCCCTAGCTTTTATCATTTTAGGATTTGGTAAGTAATAACCTGACCTACTAGCTTTGACTTTTTTTTTTTTTTTACTTTTTTTTTTAATAAGCTCCTCTCTAAATTGAAGAGTCCTGGACTTTGAAGAGTCCTGGACTTGGAAGACTCTTATGATAATGCCACTGTTCAAATCTCTTAATCATTTTGATTATCTAAGCTAAACCTGAATCAGTAGACACAACACTTTACATTATCTTCATAACGAGCAACAGCGTGCAGTGCTATCCTAGATCATCTTTTACGCTCATAAAGATAATAAAGAGTTCATGAAGCTGTACGTCCAAAGAATGGAAAAAACACATAACCTTTGAACAAGGTCCATCACATAAGAACTTTAGCAAAATACTGGATTCCCTGTTCTAACACTCAGTGTTGCTGTCTGTCCATAATAGTGGGCCCTATTTATGGTATGGTGCTTATATGATTTCTTGTAGTACTTGAAAATAAGTAAAAGACTTCCAATTCTCATCCACTGCTGTTGTTCATGAGTGACATCACCACAAAATAAACCCTCCTACCTGCACTCCAGACTTCAGCATCCTCTGCAATCTGACTGGCTTCCATAAAATTTGGCTGAGGTCACTGTACTACCAGCCCAGGTTCTGGAAGGTGGGGTCTCTTGCTGGGAAGCTGAAGTCGCTGTTAGGACTCAGCATTTGAGTACGCAGAGCCATGTCTTTTATGACCTTCGTGAACACCTAGTTCCATTGTTCTGATAACTCAGGCATTTCAAGGAATGCAGGCACTGTTTTTAGTACCTTACGTAAGATTTTTTTTTTCCTCAGCAGACACCTGCTATCTTTTAGTGTGTAACCCATTTTAATTCTTTCTATTTTTTGCCTAGAATAGCATTTTCTATTCTTTCATTGTCTGTCTGGCCTTATTGTCTTATCTCTACTTTTTCTGATAAGCTGTTAATGTTGTTTTTTTTTTTTAAATAAGAAGTGCTCAATAGCTCTGAGTGAGCCAGTTAAGAACAACAAAAAAAAAAAAAAAAAGAAAGAAGGGGCATATGCTTCCACTCAATGCCAGCAGAAAAATAACAAAGGCTATTGAAGACACCATTTTCTCCATCTTATAAAATTAGCAGCTTTTGGTCGCTGCATAACAGCTTATGGAGGATCTGTATGATGCAGAACAGTTCTTTAAACAGTTTTCTGATAACTATTTCATGTTGTGCATCACAGTAGTTGCACACAGAATAACTTGGGGGGGAGGGTTGGTGTTTGTGATTTTGGGGTTTTGTGTTCGTTTTTTAGTGTTGCAGGGACATATCTTTAACTTGACAAAGGCAGCATTCTCTTGGTGGCCATGGGCATTGTAAGCATGGCAGCTGCAATAACAGATAGACTTCCTAAAGAAGGCTAGTTCTAATACACACTTCTTTTAGAGCCTTCATGTTCCACGTTTAGCAGAGATGCTGAAACTAGAGATACTTATTACAGGCTAATATAAGCTTTGGGTGACTTTTTTTTAGTCATATTTAGAGATTGGTATCAAAAGCCTTGTTAATGTATTATTAGTGTATCATTATTTCACTGTGGCTCCATACACTTTTCTCCTCTAGTGTCCCTGGCCTCAGTGGCTTAAAGTAGGCTTTTCCAATCCTTGTCAACTGGACCTTGCTAAGACAAACAAGATGAGCAAACGGGAAGGAGGATTAAGTAGGAAAATAGTCTTTAACATGTGACAGTTTCAACAGCTGTGTATAATTTTCTGACAGATTTCTTGGTCTGTTTCCTTCTACCGTGCTATGAATGCAGTTCGCCAATTCTCTTCCTTTGCTTTTAAAGCATCCCTAGTATTGGCTTGGGCTTAGGGACGGAGTCTCTGACCAGCTGCTCTCAGTTCCTGTTTACCTGAGCGTTGCACTTAAACAGTTGGAGGTAAGTGGCTTTGGTTGTTCCAGTGCCAGCCTCTTTCTGGGGCTGAGGACCCTGGCCTGAGTCAGCTGAGCCGTTACTTGTGCATGAGCTTATGGATACGTCTAGAAAGGTTTGGCCATCAGTTTCTGCAGTACTTCCCAAGATGGCTTCATGAAGTGGAAAGCCTTTTTTCATTTATAGCCAGCAAATGTGCACTATCTATCTCACCGCTCCAGTGTAAAGTAGAGCAACTAGTGGCATTAATGTGCTAGGTGCAAGAGAAATGGGCTATGTCATCAGCTTCCCATACTAGTGCAGAAAGTGCACATGCATCACTGAAAAGGTGGCAGGCCCCCAGCCTGAGGAAGATAACACTGCTTCTGCATCCAGCTTGGGCAAAGGAACTGAACAGAATTCTCCTGAAGTGATCTCGTCTAGGTTCTTAGCTGCTATTTCAGGAAATAAATTCTACCACTAGGTGCAGATTCAGAAGAATGAAAAACAGTGTGGAAGGAGCCTGTTAATCCTATTTTGCCATGAGATTAATTGTTGTCATGTGCTATTGTAATTTTGATGCCATAATTCCTACCTCCTTAGAAAACAGATGTCCCTCAGTCTGACTGGCTCTGTTCCAGGATTTTGTCTTGCCCTATTAACCATGGCATTGCTAGAAGACATGCCTTTTTCCTCCCTCTGTAAGAACTTAAAATTGCGGACTGGAGGCACTGTTTTCCTTTCCTGATCTGGTGTTACTTCTTTCCTGGGGAATCTGAGATTACATGCTTTCTATTTGATACTGAGAAATTGTAATAGTCTTTGTGCTTCATGAATTCTGAAGTGGAGTTAAGAGGGATCATTAAGGGCTTGTGTCTAGAGGCATCTTTCTTTTGAAGTACCAACTTGTTTTTACTCTGTTCTGTGTAATGGAATGCCTTGCTGCTAGATTTGGAAACTTTAGGGGACTGTGCAAAAGCAATCAGCTTTTCCTGATTTCTTGCTAGAGCGAATGTGCTACTGCAGAGGATCCACACCAGATCCCTATTGCATCTGTAATTTTTTTACTTTTTGCTTTATCCTCCTAGCCTGTATGAAGTAGTAATGGAACAAATTATCAATTCCTGAGTTCAAGCTATGGAAAACTAAGAACACTGCAAAGAAAATAAATTCACTGCCTGAAGACAGTCTTCTCTTTTTATTTTAAACCAAACAAATTTATTAACTATTGTTTGTGTTTGGTTTTTGGCGGGTGTTATGATTTTTGTGTTATACAGACTTTTTAAGGTGAGACATTGTTTTTTATTTGAATTCATTAGGTGTCAAGCAGCCTGCTATAAGTCATGGGTAATTAGTTTCAGTGGTTAATTTCCTGTGGTTAAAACTGTGCCTCACTTCTAGGTTGAATTTGTTTATTGTGCTTTACAGCCACTATATTGCATTCTGCCAGTATCTACCAGGCCTGAGTTCTCTTCTGGAAGAAATCTTACTACCTTCAGCTGTCTTCTCACCTCATAATGCATTCTGTTATATAAATCAGACTAATTTTGGGTGTATTGATCTTAAACAGTGCTCGTAACTGTGTTAGGATCTTTTCAGTTTTAGAATCTTAGAATCTGCCTTTCAAAAATTAAAACCCTAGACCCCCCAAAAAACAACAAAAGACATCAAGTGGTCTCTATAATGACCACGTTGTTGATCACTCTATTAGTCTAAATGAATAGCCTGTAATACATCCACAGCTAGCACCCTACACTGAGCTGAGCTCATGTGCACGGTTCTCAGCGGTGAAGTTACTGTTTTCTGAATATAACCAATATTGCACAAGTATGGTGTAAATTTCTCGCTCTTGTCTGTAACGTGTCTCATCCAGTAGACAAATCAGATTAATGACTTTAGTATCAATCATGAGTTTCAGTTAACAACTAGTGTAATTTCTAGTAATTGATTCCTTGATAACAACAGTTACATGAAATGCCCTTAGAAATATCTTGAACAAATACCTGCTCATCAGCTGCCCATCATTTAATACCGATTTTAAGCTTCCCAATGTAAGCTAACAGTCTCCTAGAATGTGTAACTGCTTGCTTTCTCTCTGCCTGACAATACAGCCTGTCCTTGGCTGCCTGAACAGGCTTCCTCATAGAACCATCAGTCACAGTCAAGATCTTAATTCTTGCTTCAGGATGGTCGATGACTTGAGTTCAGGGATAGGATGGCTCCTAAAATTGCAGGGTATAGCTTGCAAGAAAAAACTTAATGGGGAGTTGGTCTGTGCCGCATGCATGAAAATGACAGATACAGATGTGGTTTCTTGGAAGCTAAATTTGGTAATATAGGAGTTCCTACATGGTCCAGTGGTCACCACAAGCTCATCTCTTGTGAGGGAAGGCAACTCACAAAGAGTACAAGGATCTCATTAGGTCAAGCAGGGACAACATTAGAAAGGCAAAAGCCCAGCTAGAGCTCAGTCTGGCCACAGTTGTAAAGGATAATAAAAAATGCTTCTACAAATATATTAACAACAAAAAGAGAGGCAAGGAGAATCTCCATCCCTTACTGAATATGGCGGGGAACATTGTCTCCAAGGACGAGGACAAGGTTGAGGTACTTAATGCCACCTATCCCTCAGTCTTTAATAGCCAGTCCAGGTATCCGCAGGGTATTCAGCCCCCTGAGCTGGAAGATGGGGATGGAGAGCACAATAACCTGCCTATAATCCAGGAGGAAGCAGTTAAGGACCTGTTAAGCCACCTGGACACACACAAGTCTATGGGACGTGATGGGATCCACCCGAGAGTACTGAGGGAGCTGGCAAAGGAGCTTGCCAAGCCACTCTCCATCATTTATCAGCAGTCCTGGTTAACAGGGGAGGTCCCAGAAGACTGGAGGCTTGCCAATGTGACACCCATCTACAAGAAAGGCCGGAAGGAGGATCCTGGGAACTAG
The DNA here is from genome assembly GCF_964289735.1 of Phaethon aethereus. Classification (NCBI taxonomy): domain Eukaryota; kingdom Metazoa; phylum Chordata; class Aves; order Phaethontiformes; family Phaethontidae; genus Phaethon; species Phaethon aethereus. The sequence goes on from NC_138588.1 coordinate 143,680, forward strand.
AGGCCTGTCAGCCTGACCTCCGTACTGGGGAAGATCATGGAGCAGTTCGTCTTGAGAGTGCTCACAGGGCACGTGCAGGACAACCAAGGGATCAGGCCCAGCCAGCATGGGTTCATGAAAGGCAGGTCTTCCTTGACCAACCTGATCTCCTTCTATGACCAGGTGACTCGCCTAGTGGATGAGGGAAAGGCTGTGGATATTGTCTGCCTGGACTTTAGTAAAGCCTTTGACAGCATCTCCCACGGCATTCTCCTGGAGAAACTGGCAGCTCGTGGCTTAGACAAGTTTGCTCTTCGCTGGGTAAAGAACTGGCTGGAAGGCTGAGCCCAGAGAGTTGTGGTGAATGGCCTTAAATCCAGCTGGCAGCTGGTCACAAGCGGTGTTCCCCAGGGCTCGGTTCTTCTGGGGTTGGTCTTATTCAATATCTTTATCGATGATCTGGATGAGGGGATTGAATGCTCCCTCAGTAAGTTTGCAGATGACACCAAGCTGGGTGGGAGTGTTGATCTGCTGGAGGGTAGGAGGGCTCTGCAGAGGGATCTGGACAGGCTGAATCGATGGGCAGAGGTCAACTGTATGAGGGTTAACAAGGCCAAGTGCTGGGTTCTGCACTTTGGCCACAACAACCCCATGCAACGCTACAGGCTTGGGGAGGAGTGGCTGGAGAGCAGCCTGACAGAAAGTGACCTGGGGGTGCTGGTTGACAGCCAGCTGAACATGAGCCGGCAGTGTGCCCAGGTGGCCAAGAAGGCCAACAGCGTCCTGGCCTGTATCAGAAATAGTGTGGCCAGCAGGAGTAGGGAAGTGATCGTGCCCCTGTACTCGGCACTGGTGAGGCTGCAGCTTGAATACTGTGTTCAGTTTTGGGCCTCTCACTGCAAGAAGGATGCTGAGGTGCTGGAGCGTGTCCAGAGAAGGGCAACAAAGCTGGTGAGGGGTCTGGAGCACAAGTCGTATGGGGAGTGGCTGAGCGAACCAAGGTTGTTTAGTCTGGAGAAAAGGAGGCTGAGAGGAGACCTTATCGCTCTCTACAACTACCTGAAAGGGGGTTGTGGCGAGGTGGGTGTTGGTCTCTTCTCCCAACTAACTAGTGATAGGATGAGAGGAAATGGCCTCAAGTTGCACCAGGGGAGGTTTAGATTGGATATTAGGAAAAATTTCACCGAGGTGGTCATCAAGCATTGGAACAGGCTGCCCAGGGAGGTGGTGGAGTCACCATCTCTGGAAATGTTCAAAAAACATGTGGATGTGGCACTTCAGGACATAGTTTAGGGGACACGGTGGTGCTGGATTAATGGTTGGACTTGATGATCTTGAAGGTCCTTTCCAACCTTAGTGATTCTGTGATTCTTGTTTTGTGTGTAAGTGTGATTCTTTGATCTGCTGTCTCTAAATGGACTATTACAGGCATACATGTTCATTAAAGAAAAATGTTCAGTACAGCCAAAGATTTCTGCTGTCTTGGGGGGAAATGGTAGAGAATGAGCTATCTGCCATAGGTGTTATGTGCGGGGCTCATTTGCTGCAGAGAGGCAGTAAGACACTGCTATGACAGAAACCCTAGCCAGTACAGGTAACTATTGTGCTCCACCCCTCTCTTTAGTTATCACTTAGGACTGGTGTGTATGGGAAGTCTACTGGCACAACTGTCAATACAATGCTAGTGGTAGAATTCCTGATGCAGGCGTACTTAGTCGAGAGTAAGTCTTCACAAACATATATATGTTGATATAATTATTTAACTAGAAATAAACTGATATAGTTATTTTCTACTCAGAATTAATCCTTATAGAAAACAGACAAAAATATGCTTGATGAAGTTTTTCCTTTGTTTTTTGTGTTTTATCTCCACAGATAACTAACTTTTCAATTTTGCAAGTTTCTTAGATCAAAGCTCCTAGAGTTGAAATCACCACATTCATGAATTCACAGGTAGCTTTTCTAAAGTTAGAACTTGCCCTATTAAATTATTACTCTTGCTTCTAAACCAGACATTGTGGCTAAATGTTGTTGGCAGTTCATGGAACTCAAATTCTTCAAGTATATGTGGAGGTAAAGAGTAAGTGGGTTTGTCCTGGAACAGTCTTGAATCCTTCAAGGAAAGTGGAGGTAGCGCATTGTGCTGGACCAGTTCTGCTGTGCTATCTTTCAGATATAAAGATTCAAGGTGTCTGGATCTGTTTGAATGGACCTTGAGACAAGATTAACCCTTTAATTTGATATAAAAGGAAAATGATGATGAGTTTGTTGGGGAAGGGTTGGACCTTTTTTCAGGACACAGAATAATAGAAGCATATTTTGTTGTTTTGGTTTCTTTAGTACTTTGTGTCCTGGTAAATGTGGATGTTTTCTTGTTTGTTTTCTTTTTAAAGGAATACTAAGTCTACACTGGTCTGTCCTTGAGGTAATAGCTTGTGAATAACTCAATGATTTTGATTTCCAGTCCTTTGTTAAATGGATTTGCTGGAATGCAAATTTGAATCCATTTAAAACAGTGGGTTTTTTTCCCAGTGATACTGATCTTTATCTGTAGAACTTTCTGGGACAGACAAGTTGGATGAGACTTAAATTCCTCATGGTTAAAAAAAGACAGGAAAAAATCCCTAAACAACACAGTAGGACAAGGCCATATTTTTCTTTCAGATGACATGTTCTCAGTAGTTTTACTCATGTTTTTGTAAACTGAGGCCTGTTCTGGATTTTGTCTGCTTTTGCTTTGACAGTAATTGTTGTGGAAATTGGTTATGGCTATTCACAATGTTACTTTGCCTTCAGGTAGGTGAATGGTTGTGTTTGACCTAATCCTACCTCTTTGCCTCTGAAATTTTACTGAGTTCTAATGACTCTGCAGGAAAATCTGCAGTAGACAGTTTGACTCCTATAAAGAAAATTCTCCTGGGATCACTGTTCTAAAGATGGAATTTGCTTGCGTTTTTATTCCTATTTCACGGAGATGAATAATTCAAAGTGGCTATTGATTTTTTTAATTATTACTTTTTTCTTTTTTTCCTCCCCTCCATTTGTTTTTCATCTCTGGTTTCATCTGAACTACATCCTTGCAAGAAAGCATGTGTTGCAGTGCTGATCTCATCCTACAGGAGGACATAAGCCTGGGAGGGAATAGTGCCTAAAATGGACATCCTATCTGATCAATGTCTAAAGAACATTTGGTTATTTCACATGTTTTTTCCATTTCTCGACCCGTAGACCTTATAAGCAGCAAATGGCTGGTAACTGTAATATCCCAAACATACATACACACAATTTACAAGCACTAGTTTGGAGAGACTAACATTTCATCTCTTAAAATTTAAAATATGCCTGGAAGAACAGTTCCTGTTCTGTAAACGTAGCGTATGGTAATTGCTTGTGGTATCTTTGCATGTAGTAGCAACTAGATTTAGATACATTGTGACAGAAGCCTCCATATAATGCCAGTTAAACCTGTATGAACCTGACAGGTTATGGGTTCTGTAGCTTCAAGGAATGTGGCAGAGCTGTTTTGCATTGCTTACCGAAAAATGTCTGCATTTCAACATCTTGGTTTCCGATTCTAAATATCATACTGAGGAGGAAAATGGAACAAGACTGGTATGGGTTAATAAAAACTGTACCTTTTGTAAGCAAGTCCTCTACAGTCTTTGACACAGTGTCACATAAACATGGCAGTATATCCAGAGCATTGTCAACTTTCCCAAATGTATTTTATCTTGGAAATTTTACCTGTGCCACTGCCAATTCTAAATCCTACTCTACCCGCTCCCCAGCCTTTCTTCTGGTTTGTTGGCCAGGCTCAGCTCCCCACCTTCCATTTGCATCATCTTCACCGTTGCCACTGATGCTTGTTGCCTGTCTCCTAGGATCCTGTTGTGATTTTGTCAGAACTATCTTACTATATATTATAGAACTGTCCTACTATATATTATATCCGCTCTATAACGCAGCATGGCATCTGTTACCTGCACAACTAACATGGCATCTGGTGAATCAGTGCCTCTGGACTGACACTCTCCCTTATAAGGATGTTAGAAGCCTTTTTGCCTCTGTTCAGGCCTTGGAGACAGTTAAAACAGCAAGTTCCTAGGAATCTGACCCTTCTCAGGGAAACTGGTGCCTTTTACAAGAGATTACTGGCTGGTTCAGAGAAAGAATGTGATCCAAGGCAGTTAAACATGTCTGGAATAAAAAGATACCTTCTGCAGGAAGAGGAATCTTGCACCATATTTTGGCTCTTGTAGCTTCTCTCACATTACCTTGGTTGCATTTCTTACTCTCAGTGCTAGACCTGGCTTGTATCGTCTCTTTTGTTCTTTGTCTGCTGGGACATGTGGAACGCTTTTTTGTGCCTCTGGCTGGAGCAGTCCTGTGGGTGCTAATTGTGTACTAATGCTGGCAAAAGCTGCTGAGGAGGTAAAGCCAACCTGAACACTCTGTAAAAGGCAAGAGTTTTTCTTCAGGTAGATGTATGCTGCTTTTTGGAAACAGTTTTGGAGAAGCCTTTCCTTGGACTCAGTGTTAGTCTCATTAGGAAAACACTAGGGTTTGATCCCAGTGTCACTAAAAAAACACTAGGATTTGATCCTAGTCCCTCTTTCTCCTCTGCCACATTAAGCCACCCTTTTGGGTGCTCAGGAGTCATGCTGCACTCATGCAGGGGACACACTGCTGTTCTTACTGTGCCCCAGTATTTGCCTCTATCCCTCTTTTCATGTTCCTTCTGGTCTTTTTAGTACTGCTCATGTTTGCTCCAGTTTTGCAGCCTTGATTTATAAACCTCTTTATCCTTTCCACTGAGAGTTCTAGACAGGTCATCTTCTGTCATTTTCCCTAAAGCTTTTGAGTTGCTGTGTTAAATTAGGATCACCATTTTAAAAAACTTCTTTTCTGGGACAAGAGAGACCAGAGTGTTGCCACAGAAAACTCACAGAGTTCATGAATTTGTTTAAAGGAGGAATTGGAAAAGAGGCTGGTAGTAGGTGCTGACAGTCTCTCTGGACCTGCATTAGGGATGCAGTTAACACAAAAGTAAAACCTTAATTGGTGAAGAAAACGATCAAGAGCTGAATGGAATGGATGACTTGGGCTATCCACCTATAAATTTGTCAAATACCACAGCAAGTTTAGAGAAGCTAATATGGCTCAAAATATCTCAGATACTTCAGGGCCTAAGGAGTCATTATCAGAAAGATGAAAAGATTCTCAAATTAAGGAAGAGAAGCCTAAATGCGTTACTGTATTGGACTTGCAAAACAGATGGAAGAATAAAATACTTAAGGGATCAAAGGTTCCTTGAAATAGAAGTATTCAAACAACTAACAAGGTGTCGCTTCATTTCAGAAATGGTTATTTAAAAAATAAGGAAACTTGACAAAAGTGAGAAATAAATCTTTAGTCAGAATTTTTAAGCAACCGTACAGAATAAGAAGGTACAAATATCTGTAAATAAGAAAGGAGATAGGAAGTAGGGAAGACTCATTAAATGGCTGCACAGAAAGATGCAAGGTGGGAACTGGAGGAGGCGAAGTCCCTCCCACTGTAAGAGAAGGTAAGTTTCAAGACCACCTGAGGAACCTGAACATGCAGAAGAGAAGGTAAGTTTCAAGACCACCTGAGGAACCTGAACATGCAGAAGTCTATGGGACTTGACAAGATGCATCCCAGAGTCCTGAGGGAACTGGCTGATGTAGTTGCCAAGCCACCCTCCATGATATTTGAAAAGTCATGGCAGTCAGGTGAAGTCCCTGGAGACTGGAAAAACGGAAACATTGCACCTATTTTTAAAAAGGTTAGAAAGGGGGACCCTGGGAACTACCGACCCATCAGCCTCACCTCTGTGCCTGGGAAGATCATGGAGCAGGTCCTCCTAGAAGCTGTGCTAAGGCACATGGAGGGCAAGGAGGGGATTCAAGACAGCCAGCATGGCTTTGCCAAGAGCAAGTCCTGCCTGACTAACCTAGTGGCCTTCTGTGATGGAGTGACCACATCAGTGGACAAGGAAAGAGCTACCGATGTTGACTACCTGGGCTTCTGTAAGGCCTTTGACAGGGACCCCCACAACACCCTTCTCTCTAAATTGGCGAGTTAGCGATTTGATGGGTGGACTGTTCAGTGGATGAGGAATTGGTTGGATGGTCACATATAGAGGGTAGTGGTCAACGGCTCAATGTTCAGGTGGAGATTGGTGATGAGTGGTGTCCCCCAGGGGTCCGTACTGGGACCAGTACTCTTTAATGTCTTCATCAATGACATAGGCAGTGGGATCGAGTGTGCCCTCAGCAAGGTTGCAGTCGACACCAAGCTGAGTGGTGCGGTTGACATGCCTGAGGGACGGGATGCCATCCAGAGGGACCTGGACAAGCTTGATGAATGGGCATCTGTGAACCTCATGAGGTTCAACAAGGCCAAGTGCCGGGTCCTGCACCTGGGTCAGGGCAACCCCCGGTACCAGTACGGGCTTGGGGATGAAGGGATGGAGAGCAGCCGTGCCAAGAAGGACTTAGGGGTACTGGTGGATGAAAAGCTGGACATGAGCCGGCAATGTGCACTCACAGCCCAGAAGGCCCACCGTATCCTGGGCTGCATCAAAAGCAGCGTGACCAGCAAGTTGAGGGAGGGGATTCTGCCCCTCTACTCCGATGTCCTGAGACACCCCCCCTGCAGTGCTGTTTCCAGCTCTGGAGCCCTCAGCACAGGAAAGACGTGGACCCGCTGAAGCTGGTCCAGAGGAGGGCCACGAAAATGATCAGAGGGCTAGAACACCACTGCTATGAGGACAGGCTGAGAGAGTTGGGGTTATTCAGCCTGGAAAAGAGAGGGCTCCGGGGAGACTTCATTGCAGCCTTTCTGTACTTAAAGGGGGCCTATAGGAAAGATGGGGACAGACTTTTTAGCAGGGCCCGTAGCGATAGGACAAGGGGTGATGGTTTTAAACTAAAAGAGGGCAGATTTAGACTGGATATAAGGAAGATATTTTTCACAATGAGGGCGGTGAAACGCTGGCTCAGGTTGCCCAGAGAGGTGGTAGATGCCCCATCCCTGGAAACATTCCAGGCCAGGTTGGACGGGGCTCTGAGCAACCTGATCTAGTTGAAGATGTCCCTGCTCATTGCAGGGTGGTTGGACTAGATAACCTTAAAAGGTGCTTTTCAACCTAAAGATTCTATGATTCTATGAAATTATCCTGTAGGCCAGGCCACCTGGACATTTCTTATACTTGAGTGGGTGATGTTAACTCAAATATCAAGAGGCCTGGTTTATATGCAGCATGTAGCAAATGCATCCTTTTGCTTTGTTCTCAGCACTGCTGTAAAGCAGCACCTTTTAGGTAATATCCTTTGCTCACATTGTGTATCTTTAAGCTGAAAAAGGGGACGACATGTTTGTTTTGCAGTCACTCTGCATCCCCACCCGTTTACTTTGCTCTTTACTTCTGAGTCCTTATTCACTTTGACTCTGCAAACCTCTGTAGCTTGTGTTATACTGGTTATAGTGGGATGACAAGCACAACAGGTGGTTATAATGATCTCCTCTGTTTCTAAGAATGCCTGTTGTGCACAGGGGATGAAAAAATGAGTTTGAAGTGATGATGAGCAGAGAAGGCTGGGAGCACAGACAACAAAGGTAATATATTCATGTTTGGGGGATAAGAGGGGGACAAATATAGCCTGTATACATATGCAAAAGGAAAAAAAAAAACCATCAGTGTGAACCCAGCCCACTTCTGTCTTGTGCATGGGTAGTAGTGTACAGGAAGTAGAGTACAACAGATATCCTTTTCTATGATTTCATGAAAATCAGGAAGCTTTTGCTAAGTGGTGGCTAAAACATATTCTAATCACAGAACCACTAGGTTGGAAAGGACCTTCAAGATCATTAAGTCCAACCAGTAATCCAGCGCCACCATGTTCCCTAAACCATGTCCTGAAGTGCCACATCCATACGTTTTTTGAACACTTCCAGAGATGGCGACTCCAGCACCTCCCTGGGCAGCCTGTTCCAAAGCCTGACCACCCTCTCAGTGAAGAAATTTTTCCTAATATCCAATCTAAACCTCCCCTGGCGCAACTTGAGGCCATTTTCTCTCGTCCTATCACTAGTTAGTTGGGAGAAGAGACCAACACCCACCTCGCCACCACCCCCTTTCAGGTAGTTGTAGAGAGCGATGAGGTCTCCCCTCAGCCTCCTCTTCTCCAGACTGAACAACCCCAGTTCTCTCAGCCGCTCCTCATAAGACTTGTGCTCCAGACCCCTCACCAGCTTTGTTGCCCTTCTCTGGACATGCTCCAGCCCCTCAACGTCCTTCTTGGCGTGAGGGGCCCAAAACTGAACACAGTATTCAAGCTGCAGCCTCACCAGTGCCGAGTACAGGGGCACGATCACTTCCCTACTCCTGCTGGCCACACTATTTCTGATACAGGCCAGGACGCTGTTGGCCTTCTTGGCCACCTGGGCACACTGCCGGCTCATGTTCAGCTGGCTGTCAACCAGCACCCCCAGGTCACTTTCTGTCAGGCTGCTCTCCAGCCACTCCTCCCCAAGCCTGTAGCGTTGCATGGGGTTGTTGTGGCCAAAGTGCAGAACCCAGCACTTGGCCTTGTTAACCCTCATACAGTTGACCTCTGCCCATCGATTCAGCCTGTCCAGATCCCTCTGCAGAGCCCTCCTACCCTCCAGCAGATCAACACTCCCACCCAGCTTGGTGTCATCTGCAAACTTACTGAGGGAGCATTCAATCCCCTCATCCAGATCATCGATAAAGATATTGAATAAGACCAACCCCAGAAGAACCGAGCCCTGGGGAACACCGCTTGTGACTGGCCGCCAGCCGGATTTAACGCTGTTCACCACAACTCTCTGGGCTCAGCCTTCCAGCCAGTTCTTTACCCAGCGAAGAGCAAACTTGTCTAAGCCACGAGCTGCCAGTTTCTCCAGGAGAATGCCGTGGGAGACGCTGTCAAAGGCTTTACTGAAGTCCAGGTAGACAATATCCACAGCCTTTCCCTCATCCACTAGGCGGGTCACCTGGTCATAGAAGGAGATCAGGTTGGTCAAGCAGGACCTGCCTTTCATGAACCCATGCTGGCTGGGCCTGATCCCTTGGTTGTCCTGCAGATGCCCTGTGAGCACTCTCAAGACGAACCGCTCCATAGTCTTTCCCGGTACGGAGGTCAGGCTGACAGGCCTCTAGTTCCCAGGATCCTCCTTCCGGCCTTTCTTGTAGATGGGCATCACATTGGCAAGCCTCCAGTCTTCTGGGACCTCCCCTGTTAACCAGGACTGCTGATAAATGATGGAGAGTGGCTTGGCAAGCTCCTCCACCAGCTCTCTCAGTACTCTCGGGTGGATCCCAATACGTCCCATAAACTTGTGGGTGTCCAGGTGGTTTAGCATGTCCTTGACTGCTTCCTCCTGGATTATGAGGAGTATATTGTGCTCTCCATCCCCATCTTCCAGCTCAGGGGGCTGAATACCCTGTGGATACCTGGACTGGCTATTAAAGACTGAGGCAAAGAAGGCATTAAGTACCTCAACCTTGTCCTCGTCCTTGGAGACAATGTTCCCCGCCATATCCAGTAGGGGATGGAGATTCTCCTTGCCTCTCTTTTTGTTGTTGATATATTTGTAAAAACATTTTTTATTATCCTTTACGACTGTGGCCAGACTGAGCTCTAGCTGGGCTTTTGCCTTTCTAATGTTGTCCCTGCTTGACCTAACGAGATCCTTGTACACTTCGTGAGTTGCCTGCCCCTTCTTCCAGAGGTGATAAAACTCTCCTCTTTTCCCAGCAAAATCTCCCTGTTCAGCCAGGCCGGTCGCCTTCCCCGCCAGCTCTTCTTACGGCACATGGGGACCGCCTGCTCCTGTGCCTTTAAAATGCTAGATTGAATATGCTATTCCACAGTTGTTATATTAAGGATCAACACACAAATGTCTTCAGGATACCAAAGGAAAAAACCTGGAATATGGGACACTTTTAAAAAGGACTTGGAAGGACCTGGGGACCACTAAGATCAGTGTTATACTTGTGTTCTCAGTGAATAGATGGATACTGGCAGATGTTATCCTGATGCTGTTCTTTATCATGGTGAGGGAGGTTCTTACCAGCATCACTGTCACAAGCAACATGCCCTGGATCTATGTGGGGCCTGTGCTATTCAACATGTTCATAAATGGAGTATAGTGTCAATGCTGAAATAACAGAGCTGGCTGCTGATTTGAAGTTATTGATGATTACTACATCAAGGGCTGGCTCTAAAGAATAGCAGCAATCTCAATGCTTAGCTACATTCAAAAAGCAAATGGAATGTTAGGAAGTAGAACAGTAGAAAACATCATTATGCCCTTATGTTGGTGTATAGCGCTCTCAATTCTTGAATGTGTTGTGCAGTTCTGGTCCCTCTCCCTCTTTCCCTATCTCAGAAAAAATATTGTAACATCAGAAAAGTGATAAGGATGATCAAAAAGGCTTCACTACAAGAGGAGACTTAAAAACCAACCACCCAACCAAATAAAAAAAAAAGAAACCTAGCAGTTCTCTACTTTATAGAAAAGGCAGTGGAAGAGCAATGTCTCAGATATGAGAATACAAATGCTCTAGTGAAGGTTAATGGGGAATTATTCTTTTTTTTCCCTAAGAATTAGGGAATATCAAATGAAATCACTAAGCAGAAGTTAGAAACCAAATATACAAGAAGAAGTAATCTTTACACGATACATCGCTAAACAATTGCCACAGAGTTCAAAAGTATACACAGCTTCAGAAAGCAATAGAGAAGCTCATGAAATTTCTATGTAAAGATGCAGAAACAACCTTTGTTGGTGAGTGAGGGCATCTGCCAGGAGCTGAGAGGTGTAATTGGAGGTATATCAAAATGTCATGTATTTTATACGCTTTCTCTAGCTGTCCACTCATGGCTGTGGGCTACATGGGCTCATGGCCTGACCCAGTGTTCCCATTCTGAAGTTCTTATGGATTAAGGGTTATGAGAAGGTTTTTGAGGGCAGACTTTGTCAGATAAGGGAGCAGGGATGCACAGGTATGCTATGGAATGGGTTTTTCTGTGTCTTCTCCATTCTTTGCAGGCAGGAATAAAGAATACATGGAGGTGTGGTGGGCTGTGTTCTGCCTGCTGTCCCAAAAGTTTTAATTAAAACTATCAAACAAAATTGACTGAAATGATATATGAAATGATAGATCATTACCTTACAACTAACAGAACTAGTTATAACAGCACCAAGAAAAAGCAGCATGAAAGAACCTAGGACCAGCAAGCAGGCTTGCTTCTGCTCTTTGAGGCAAATGTTTCACAGAAGTGAAACTTGGAATTCTTCCGTTCCATGTGATTGACTGCGGGGTGGGGAGCTGAGCCTTTCTGCAGCCAAAGATGGGACACCTCCAGTCTGATCTATGCAGTGATTTACCTTTCCACATTGCTATGATCATTTGTTTCATAGTCCTGGCTACTGGTCAGAATCCATGAATTCCATGACGACAAGACTTTGAAGGAGCATGTAGTGCTCAATAGATACTGAACTTAACGTTAAGATCCTAGTGTCAATGGGTGGCTGTAGCCATTCAGCCGTGGCCCCTTCTTCAGCATATATAGAACTGTTCTTCATTGTAATCCCTGGTTGGTTTTTTTAGGTAGTCTTTGTAGTTTCCAGTAGACTCCACCCATTAGTTTCTGAATTAAATCTAAATCTATAGAAAATCTATCTTTTTTCTATTTTGAAAAAACCTTTCACTTTCCACCAAAACTGAGCTCTACTCAGTTAATATTAGCACTATGCTTTCTTTCAAAGAAGGTAGAGGAACTTGTACTCTTTTTCAGAGCCCAGGTTTCTTCACCCACAAAGGCTGGCTTCAGACTAAACCCTCATTTTCTTTCCAAAGATTAAACCCTTTTAACTATCTCAGTTGAGAATCATGCTTGGAAGTGTTGATTGTTATCTGTGTTTGTCTACGTTGGTGACCAGAACCAGCGGCTCCTGTGGGTCACTGGAAGGTCAGTGTGCCTTGCTGCAGATCTTTCAGAGAACATTACAACACTTTGTTCCAGGATTTAATAATCCAAAGGCATATAGTAAAAAGAAGCACTTGATCACTTCATAGCAGTTGTTGCCGTATTCCTGTGGCTGGGAGGTTATGCTGTACTGATGATTCTTGTGACTGGAAAAGAACTGTCTCTCTTACCATATTAGTTGTCCAGTTTGACTGTCAAGTGAGTGGTTGGGTGTGGATCTACAGAACTGTTCCCTGCAGTGACTTTTGTCACTGTTGGAGATGAAAGCAGAACCCAGAAGGCTCTGTTCTCTCCCAGGGCTCACCACAGAGGTTCCAGCCCATTGGGAGTGGTTCCCAGCCATCACAGCAGACTAACTAACACTGGCATCATCAAGTAACTGGTGTTACTGCCTGTGTGTTGGAAATTTCAAGCAGAAGACTGGGATGTGACAAATGTAATGGAGCAGTTCAGCAGCTTCCATAGCATAGAACTATTTTTTCCTATAGTTTGTCCCTTGGGAATTTTTTAATCTTTGCTCTTTTTAAATAGGGTGTTAAGATGAGGATGTGTTACCTGTTTGAAACATACAGTAATCAATTATGTTTGATTCCAGTGTGTTAATTTTTCCTGAGTTTCACAGATATTTGCCACTGATCGGCATCATCTGAAAGCTACAGAAGAGAAGGTTCTAATTTTTTTTTTAATAATCAAAATTCTGTGGTATTTTTATTCCTGAGCATTCCATTGTCTCTGAGAGCCCTTGGAAGATCACTGAGAGAGAGACTTGCTGTAGGGCAGGCAGGACATCTCCAGCTTTCACAGTTAATTCTGGAATCTAAAAGTAAGCCAGGGTCTATGTGAGGCAAGCAGGGCACCGGTAGTGGTTTCTGAGTTTGCTATGAAAAAAAGTCATTTATTGGCAACTAGCATGCCATGGAGTAATTTATATATTCCAATGTTCGACTGACAGGCCTAAGCCCAGCAGAGCAGTAACACGGAAACATGTTTCTCTGTCAAGTGCCTTGGAGGTCAAATGAGCCATACACTGATACTGGTTATGAAATGAGTTGCAAGGTTCTTTGAAAATTATTTAAAAATTTATCTGAAAACAGTGCTGAAAATAGGTCTCCAGAGGTCAGGTTACTGGTGTTCTTGCATTGCTCATTCAAGTTCTGTTATCTGTTCAATGGGATCTGAGATCATCTCTGCTCACTAGCAGCCAGACACCAGGTACATGATATTAGGCACAACTATCCCCAGCCAGGCTGCTGGTGCTATGCCTGGTATTTCATGTTGCTTTTCTTTAACTGGAGGAGCTGCTCTGCAGTTAGAGCCAGGCATGAGGTTCTAGTTTAAGAGTAACTTAAACCAAAGGCCCCCCTCAGATGAGATGGGGAATGTCCCTCTGCGGCACTCCTGTGAGGAGCAGCCTGACTGTAGGGTGTTGGAACAAAGTGTTCTGATAGCATGGGAAGCCATACGTTTGCAGGAGTTTGCCCAGTTTCACGTATTCTGGAGCGCTGGCCAGAGTCCTGGTGTTCACAGTTGCCCAGACCGCGTCAAAGTCAGCCTGCCTTAGTGCAGGAGCGGCCCTGAGCTGGCTGCGGCGCACCGGGCTTAGCGGATGCCCACCAGCGCGCGACGCTTGCCTGTCGGGACGGTCTAGGGGCCGTGTCTCCGGGATGCTTCAGGAGCCCGCAGCCCGGAGAGGGTTAAGTCAGCCTTGCGCACTGTGGCTGGCTGTCGCTGGGGAGCTGGCAGCTCCTCCCCCAGCTCGCGTTGACACAGCAGCTGCTCTCCGCAGCCCCGGCTGTGCCCGTGCATCTGCGGCTCTCCAGGCACCCCTGTAACGGCTGCTGCTCCATGGGCCGCTCACCCCGGGACAGGATGGTATGTGCACGTTCCTTTCCTACCCTGTCAGCCCGACCTGGAGGCTCCAAGACTCTGAATGGGCAGTGGAGGGTGTTGGCAGTGGTCAGAAACAACAAGCCCCTAATACTTGTTCGGGGTGGGGCTGTGTGCAGGACTGAGACAGACAGCACTGGCTTTGTTTTTGCTCTGATGCTGTTTGTTGCTTTGAAGAAAGCTGGTCGACCAGGGGAGGACGGGTTATTCTGGGGGAGGTGACTGTAAATTTAGGTACCTGGCAAGCAGACTTAGCCCTGACCAGGCTGTCTTGCTCTCCTTTGCCTTGTCTTGGGGGTGAGTTGCTGGGTCTGCTCTGCCCTTGCTGTCTATAGCAGAAGCGTTTTTCTTTCCTTGGAATTTGATCCTATTGGAGGGGGCGGGGGGGCTGTGGCTGACTGGTGGCTGAAGGGGGAAAGGGCTAGTGACAAGAGGGGAAGGTGGCTGCAGACAGAACTTATTTTTATTATGATCTGAGGACCTCGCCCCTTCTCAGCTGCTTGTGTCCTGATTATAGGAACAGGAACCAAATTCCCTAGCTGCTCAGCTGTTTATTGCACTTGTGTCATTAGCTCAAACACAGAGAAGGATGTATGAAGATGGGTCTAGAGAAGAATCTGGAGAAGATATTCTGCCTGTCAGGGACTTAAGAGTCTTGCAGCATTATGATTTATCCCAGTACGGTCTTTCCTGAAGATGATGTGCTACTGGGGAAGGGAGGAGGTGGTACAAGGCATCTCACAGACACTCCCTTTGGGCAAGGCATGGTGAAAGCCAGTATTAATGTCTGTATCGCTGTTCAGCTCAGTGCTGATGCTGGAATGAGGGTAATGCCAATCAGGAGGGGGGAGGGTTTTTAAGGTGGACTGTCATGCTGCTGGTTAGATGGAAGAGAGATACAGGGCCCCTTTATGCCATTTCTCTTTCCTTTGGTGCTGCACACCCACCCATGAGTAGTCTTGAAGTAGCTGAAGTCTGGCTTCGAGCTGCTCAACACTACATTCTTCCACTACAGGAAACCAAAAAGCATCCAAATGCATCCAGTTAGTGGGGGAGGAAAAAGGGAAGATTCTTGTAAAATGTGAGTGATGCAGCCCTTCTAGGGCAGCAGAGGAAAGGAGATGTGGCCAGGCTTGGAGCTGATTTTCATCTAGTAGGCTATAGGGATTTTGTGCTTTAGAAATGAGAATAAAAAAGTGCTTTTTTTTTCTAGCAGTGGTCCTTTTCATCCCTTACCCTGCTATATTTCCCGTGTAGCACAGAGGTGTAATGGGCCAGCTTCTCCCTTTATGATTAGCTCTCCTGCATTCACCAGTGTTACAGTGTGACGATGACACCTTTGCAGTCCACAGACACACGGGGTTCTATTTTCACAGGGTATCTTTGGCATCCTTTAGTGTTGCCATCAGGAAACATCTTGTTAAAAGTGTTAAATCTGTACGCTAATGTGAAAATGTGTTGAAGTATTTCAAAATAAGGCCTTTTATCTATAGGGTCCAGAGCTAGAGGAGCTGTAGCCGGGTTTGGCACGTTGCACAGACCAGGGTACATGACTATGAATATCCATCAGACACTGTTATTTTGGGTAAGAGAGAGAAGGAGGAGAGGCAAACCTCATTGACCAGGGAGGGAGCAATGAAAAGAAGTCAGTAGTGATGCCAACAAAAGCTTTCTTAATAAAGAAGAGAGGAGGCTGAGAGCAATCAGACTGTCAGTGATGTAGGGAGGGGGAAAAGGAGGGAGCTGGACACATTTATCACACTGAGCTTGGAGGGGAGGAGCGTGGCTGCTGCACACTCGCACACGCAGAAACACACGCGCGCGCACACACACTGCGGCAAATTCTGCAGCTGGTGCCTGCTGGCTTATGACTGCAGAAAAACAAGCTCTGGTTTAAACTCTCTGATCTGAGAGATGAGGCTGTTTCTATTCCAAGTAGCTCTGGTTCCACTGTGAAAAGCCCTGCAGGCTGGGCACTGTTCCAGAATGACAAGGGGATTCCTCTTTCTTCTGATGAGGCAGGGGGTCTTTCACTGTATAAGTTCAGGACCCTCCCTGTCTCCGTGATGGCTCCATACTGGTTGGCTGTATCCAGACTGCATGTCTGTTCTTACACTTTCTCCAGCAAGTAGCTATTGTATACAGGCCGGGAACCATTTTTTTCCTCCTCTCCTTTCCTTTCCTGCGATCTGACAAGGTCAGGCTGTCAGATCCTCCACCCCGCTCTCATTCTGCAGAGATGTGTAGCTTTGCAGTAGTTTCTTTCCTGACAAAACAATCCATGTCCTGTCATGTCTTTTTGCCACTCTTCCTCATGTCTATGTTGTTGGCATACCTGAGTCATGTCCTCAGCAGATACGGTGGTAAACAGATGATGGACTTGAGCATAGGAGTATGGTGAGCAATAGCCAGCACAGGCTGTCTTTGAAAGCAAGGAAGCCATGTGTACATGAGTAAGAGGTGCAGTGCATCTCATTCAAAGGAGCATGGCTGGACATCAGAGTAAAGGTGGAAGAGAGGTTCGTCAGCATGAGCTTCTATGGGACATGGCCTTGTGCTCTTTGTACATGTACATAAACAGACCATCCTAGGTAACTCCTGGGATGGCTGCATCTCACAAAAGAAGAAGAAACTGAGAGCCAAATAAGGATCCAGCAACATATCTTTGTGATAGGTGTCTGAGTGTAGAGCTCCTAGTGGGTACTACTTCTGGCCACTTGGCTAGCACAGCCAAGTGTGCTATGTGCATTGTCACAGGCTTTCCACTACTAATTGATGGGTAGAAGACAGAGACCTCCAGGCCTTTGAAAGTAGATGCTATGGGGAGGCATTGTCTGCGTAGTATACAGGGACAGTAGTAGCTAGCTAAAACTGAAGGGTCTATCTGCTAGCCTGTGAAGTGTTCATTAGGCAAAAGTACCTGGGGAAGAAAGGGAGGTGATAGACTATCAATCAGCCCAGTAACTGTATATGGGAGGTAAGAAAGTAAGTTATGTGTAAATGAATGCTTAGAAATTATTCTGGGGAGAATTTACTGAGATGGAAAAAGAGGATTTATTTTTCTTAACCCTCAAAAACCCTGAATTAGCTACAGACCATGTCTTTCTGGACTCCAGCAAAAGCCTTGTAGCTGTTGACATGAAAGACTAGAGAAGGTATTGAGCTACTTTGCTTCTAACTTCTCAGTTTGTATTATTTTACAAAAAACCTTATATATTAGTTTTTTCTCCATTCCCTTTGAGGTGCTTGGTTGAGTAGCATGAATTCCTATTACAAATACACATGCTTTGTGTTTGTCTGGAGTAAACGCTTTCCCTTCTGCTAAAGCATTAAAAGTAACAAGTTTCTACCAGTTTTGTGAAAACTGGTGGGACAGTACAGGAGAGTGCTCCAAATTGGTGCCTTCACTGGGACAGTACACATTCTGTATAGCCTGCCATCTGGGCAGTCACCCACCCCTTACGCTCCAGCCGTCAGACAATGCACTTCTATCTCTGAGCATGCTGCCGCTGACCAGTTGGTAGTTATGACTCATGAGAGGAACTAAGGATATTGCAGTGGACTGCAGGGAACATGGAGGAAGCTAGGATTGTTGCAGGGTGGATGCACAAAAAGCGGTCTTCGTTACCTCCATACCTTGCTGTGCCTAAGCTCTGTGGCTTGTTTTCAGCTTTGCTTCACACTAAAGAAATGGAGATAAATTTCTACATGTGCTCACTGGTGACTATAGATCAGGTCTCCTCTCATGCCTTCCTCTCCAGCATCTCAAAACTTAGTTCTAATGGAACAATTATTTACGTATCCAGCTTTTCAGGAAACCTCTTTACTTTCAAGGCTTTATTCACAGATGAACTTGAGCATTGGTGTCCTTGGCCAGCAGGTTCTTAGTTCTCCTGAGATAGGCCTTTAAGTGTTCCTGGACTGATCTCTCAATGTATAGAATAGTACTGGGTTGAATTTTCTTTTTGGTGGGGAATGCAATTTTGATTCACTTCTACCTTTCTGAAAAGCATCATCGTCCCAGTTTCTGTGTTTTGAAAGAAAGAAATGAACCCTTTCTTTTTGCTTTTGAAAGTAAAGGCTTGGACATTTCCTCTAAGAGGACAAAGGTTGAGAATTTCAAATGGAAGGAGGCATGTAAGTCACAGAGGGGGTAGGATTTAATATGCATGTCTGTTATTGGTATGTCCTACTAAATAACTTGTGTGTCTCTTTGCACATATTATTGACTTTCATGAGCTTTCTTGTGAAGCACCGAAGTGTCTGTCAATTTACTAGAACCTGCCTCAGGACTCTGGGTTCAGGCTGTTGAGCCTGACCTGAAACTCTTGTAGCTGTTTTGAAGTTGGACGAGAGAGTCCATTCCTGCCTCTGGGATACTGGCTAAGGTAATAAAATAGAAATACCAGCTGGCAGGACATAAGCAGCACAAGCTATAGCCTTAACTCTCACCTGGAGACTTGTCCAGAAGCTGCATAGTACCACTGCATAGGTAGGCTGGCATTTGCTAGCTCTGTTTTTCATGTATTTTGGTAGTCTCAAGAAAAGTTCTTTTGGTTGTTTCCAGTGAAAAGATGAAGGCTTAGTGCTGTTTTTCACAACATGCTATAGCTACAAATAAGCTGTGCTAAAAAAGCATGGCAGCGTAACTGGCAAGTCTGGATCCTTTGCTTCCTCCTTTGACTTTCAAGTTAAGAGATTAAGTTAATTGCTTTTGCACTTGCTGTAGCTAACCATTATTTCACTGGGATCCAACCAACTTGCCTATGCCATTCTCTATTAAGCTCCAGTGCCAAATTCTTAAATAACTAAGGAGAAATCTGAAAGGAAAAGGCCATTAATATCTCTCTTTTGAATGTTGCCTGAGGAATGTCAGTCTGTCATCAGGCACTCAGGTTGCTAATAGCTATCTTAGAGGAGAAGCGGGCAAGAAGCCAATGATTTACCTTCTGGTTGACTAGGTTTATGTTCTGAAAAGTTTCCTAAAATTGTTTAAGAGGGGTAAGTTGCAGTACTTGGACAGAAATACAAACGCTGCCCAGGCCATATAAGAAGTAAATGGCTTCAAATAAATATGACTCCTTTCCATTGTAGCAAAACATTGGATAGGGTGGTTCTCTGTGGCTTTGGTCTGTGTGGCATCTTTTTGAAGAAACAGCTTGCAGGCTCGTAGATATAAGCACAATGTGTATTTTGGCCCAGTTCCTGGTTTTCTAGATTTGTATGGGAGTTTTAATTGTTATGGGATCTCTTTCTTGCTGTTGGTCCATATTCAAAGGCAAAGACAATTGTTGAGGAAGAGGGAGGCATGGGAGCATGGAAGGCTTCTATGCCTGCATGGCTGTGACAGAGCTGAACAAGTGAGAGGTCCTGAGACAAAAGTGTTTGTGGTGGTGGAGGCCTCTTCTAGTCCTTCTTCTTCTCGCAAGTCAGTAAATTCAGTCCCTGATTCCGCTGTGTAATCTGCAAGCTGAAAGAGACTTGACTAGACTGGGTAGCATTACGAAGTAGGGGCTCCTGTTATGAGACGAGACTTCACTGGTGAGAGGCAGTGGCCGAGTTGACTTGTCACCAGTATTGAGAGAAGAAGCTGTCCCTACTATGCTAGAAACCTCCTTGGTTTCTCCCAAATGCCTTGCTTTTCAATGCTGAACGGACAAGGCCTGCATTTGCCAGCAGAAGGAACAGGAGGCCTTGAAGCTCTGCACTTTGAAATAACTTTCTATACCCCATTCATTGTCACTGTACTCCATGCTGTAAACCAAATCCCAGGAATGCAGACCATGCAGAGAATCTATCAAGTGGCAACTAGATCCAACAGTGCAAAGTCAAAATGCAGCAAAGAAAGATGTCGGCAGAGGACAGCTGCGTTTTCTCAAGGGCTGGCAGAATGCAGTCCTGCGCTTTACCACCCCAACCACACAGAGTCCACAGCTGGTTTAGTATCTGTGTCTTAAACAGAGATGACATTCAGCAGGTCATCTTCAAAACAAGCAGGTGAGAGGGAAGAAAAGCTATTTAAAATTACGCTGTTAACAGTAGGGAATAGGAAGGAGGGTTGAGGAGTCTAAACAGATGCCAGAAATCAGAGGCAGGAGCCTCTTGCCAGAAATTTGGCATCTCAATATGCAAACAGGAGGAAATCTCAGAATCATTTCCTTATTTGTGACAGCCATCCTCTCCTTGATATAACTAAGTTCTCTCTGCCTCAGGTAGCTTGCTTACACTTTCATATTGATCAGTTGTGCAAAAGAAAAAAAAAATCAGAGAGAAATAGGGCAGATCATGGGCTGTACCTTCAAGTCAGAGTCGGCATCACCCAGATACTTCAAAACTAGGAGAAACATGCGGTTTTCTTGAATCCGTGCTGTGTTCTGATTGTAAGAACACATATCCTGCAATGCATATTCTTATTAAAATTAAGAAATCGGAACCTGTCCAGCTCTGTGACTTACAGGAGTCTTCAGCCCTGGAATGTGGAACAGGGCATCTGCCTCAGTGCCAACAGGAAGAGTTTTGTGGCAGCCTCTGTTCAGGGACTGTCAGCAAATCACAGCTGAAATGCCAGTGACAAGAAAAACATGAAACATTAATTTGGTTTCCAAAGTCTGCCAGGGGTTGGTGGAATGAGGGCACCAGATAAGAGCGTATCTTAAGGTGTGTTTATCTCCACACAGCTGGAGGTAATGCCCCTGTACAGAGCTGTGTTCTTGATTCATGTGAATGCCATACACGAATTGTATGGCATATACATTGCTTGTTCCGCAGCAAAAGGATGCAAGGCTACCTTGAGCCAGCAAAGCTGATGAAAGGAACAGAATCTCTCATGGCCAATTCTGCACCTGGCAAACCAGATAGAAGTGTATCCGTTAATGTAGCTCAGTGGTGGTGTAACTTCCAGTTGAGGGACATTTAATGAACAGTTAGGAACAGTAACTTCTGGAAATAGATACAACTGCTTCCAAAGTGAACCTCTGTGTCTTCAATTAGTGATCTAAAATGGCTGAGCTATCAAATTGCTCTTTAGCATAAAAGTGAGACAGTATGTGCAATTAGGAAGCAATGAGATGGTTGCTATGGTTGGCACAGTATAGAAATAGAAGTTGCCTGGGAGAAGAGCTGTAGCTGGCATGAAAATATCACAGGGAGGAGGGAAGATAGGAAGACAGAGGCAAATGGTTAGGAGGAGTATCTCCTGGGATGCGGCAAGTGCCCACAACCTCCCATACCTTAAAGAATATTTTGCCTCCTTCTCTTGCCCTGCTGCTGGTTCACCTTTGTAGTAATTCCCCAGGAGGTGGTCAGTCATTTTGCAGAGCCTGTCCTTACCTTAAAGCATGATCAGTTCTCCTGACATGCAGTAATAGAAAGGTAAGGTATTTAATATCTCCAGCTAGTTCCACAAAAGGAAACCTGAACGTGCCTTCAGATGCCTCAATCCTCTCCATCCTGACAGACTCAGCAATGGTTCTGGAAACCAGACTTTGTTCTTCTTCACCCCAGGCCATTCTGTGCCCCTCCTGCTTTGTGTAGGTCTCCACACCACACACTACTGTTTTTGACAGTAGTTAATTTAATCTGTTGTGTTTTCCCATGTTTTAAAATCTGTTGCTCTCTGGTCCTCCTAGAGATAGTCTTCTTTTGACCCTTATGACTGGTTACTGCTGTGTTTTTCCTTTTTCTGTCCTGCTGTGGTTCTCAATTAATTTCACGCTTTGACTCTGCTCCTGTCGAGAAACTTATCTCCTTGTTGGAGTGGTCTTGCTGATGTTGTCTTCTTTCTGTACCTTTTTACACCAAGTTATCTACTTGCAGAGGTCTGCAGCTTTTAAGGCTTTTTCTCTGCCTCTGAGCTGTTCTAAAGTTAGTGCCTATTCTGTCCCAAATTGGCTGCTCTCTTTTTTCCTGATCTTGGCACTTCATGGCTCCATGTACACTGAGGGGGTTAGGTTGTACAGGTGTTTCTTGGAAGCATATCTGTGGCCAGTTGTCCTGTTTGTCCTCCTGATGACAACTGGGTAGATGTTCTGGTTGGAAACTCTCCATCTGAAGCCCTAGAAGGAGTACAGAATGTGTCACCAGCTCTACTCCGGCTCACCTGATGCTCTTGCATGTGCTGCAGCCTTCTCCATTCAATCTTCTGTGTGCTGTACTGCCAAGTCTCCCATCAGGGTTGGATGCAATGCCTGTCACCATCTTCTCCCCACGTACAGAGCCACACGTCATGAAACACTTGAACTCTAAGGGGGTTTTAGTGCATGTGTTGTTTTATTCCTGAGTGGGTGCTCTTCTACCTTCTGCCCAGCTTCAGTCTAACTGCAATATGGGTAATAATGGTAAATATACCACGGGTACTCAAAATTCCCATCAGTCTGTGGCTGGGATGTTAACTAAATCTAAAACCAATACCTGGAGATTTCCCCTTGTTAACAGACCGGAGTCAATGTGGGTGTGCTTTCAGGCCTACAGTCCCTAGGGGATGCTTTGTTTTGTAGAGATGTTTGAATTATCTTCACTGTCTCTGCACACTGCTTTGTGTTTTCCTGTCCTTTGTAATTGTTTGTTTAGTTCCTCCACATAAGGCGTGTCTCCTATTGCGCATTCACAGCGCTTTATTTCAGTGGTGCTATGATTTTAACTATGTGACTCAGTATCCCAATACGAAAAATCATCACAGACTATTTTGAAACTTCTGTAAAAAATAAAAACTCATACATACAGTAATACTTTCCCACTCAAAGACCATTGGCTTCCCCTTCTTTTCTAGGAGAAGTTTAAAATCCTTCATTTTATGTCCCATGTGGTTTCATCTGTGACTTGTTTGGTGATCGCTTGTATGCTCCATTCCATTGCTCCACGGGACAGCACATAGCTCTGCCCTAACCTCCTCTTACAGGGACTCAGCACTTTGCTACAGCTTCTTGCCTCTCAATTTTCAGCCGATTTTCATATTCCCACAAAAAATATATTTTCCCTTTGCTAGTACACAATGATTTTCTTTAGCCAAGAAAAAGATCACTAAAGAAAATCTCTAAGGAGATAGATCTTTAGATTTAGCCATTGTTAAATAAATAGATACTTATTTATATCTATTTCTGCAGAGTGTTTGAGGACTAAAAATAGAAAGTATATGAAATAAATCTTTACTGTAGACTTCTTAAGACTATGAGAGGCCACAAAGCACTTGCCACAAAGCACTGCCTGAAGCCAATTACTCATCGCTCTCAGCTGTTGAATCACACTAGAAAGCTAAAACCACAGCACTTTCCTGATAATGTTTTTATTATAATAATTAGTTACTGTAGCTCTCACATGTTGTGAATACAAGTTGGGGGAGGAGGCTGTGGGACAGCCCTTTCAGCTGTGATCATTCAGTGAGCTGGCTATGCCCTTTGCTCTGCTCATCTCTGGAAAAGAAACAAAGAGCTGGATGTGCCCAGAATTGCTGGGATCACTGCATCTCTCCAGGCATCTGGATCCAACAGTTAGGCACCAGTTTGCACTGCAGCCTCTCACCTAGCACTCAAAATGTCTCTTAGTCTTTTCTAGGCAGTTTACGCAAAGCTCCAACTGTAGCCCTCACCTGGTATTTCTCCACTTATCTTGCCTGAAAGTCTCATCTCATCTGACACACTGCTACCATTAAAAGGTAAGAAGCAATAGAGTGGGAAATGTGTTGTTCTGGTAAACACATCCAAGTGGGAAACACTCCACTGGGTGTTAGAGATCATGTTTGAATTCCTGAGCTGGAATCAGCACATAGATTTAGGACTGCACAAAAGCAAAGATGCCTCCTTAACCACAGAGTGCTGCCAGTCCAAGGGCGTTCTTTGTGTCCCCTGTTGAGATAGCTATAGCTTGCATAATTAACTAATTATTCCTTAGAGTTGTTGAGGGAGGAAGCAATGACACTCACTGTACAGACTGCTGTTTGGGATGCAGATGTGTGAAGAACCCATTCATATCTCTTTTCTAGTGGGTGTTTCAACTGTACACAAAAGAGACAAGTTTCAGCCCAGAAGGGTTAAAAGCAATCCTGCTCTGTCTCTGTCAGGGAGGGAGTCAGAGGTCACCCATCTCCTGAGTGAATGTGCCAATGAACAGGTTACTGTTGCATCTTCTTTTGGGTTCTCTGTCGTCCTCTGAGTGGATGGTGACTGGATATAGGCCTCCAGTTGTCCACCCAGACTGTAAGGGAGGAGCTGCAGGTGAGAATCTCTTGTCTTAGGAGTGCAGAAGTGATGGCGTAGTGTTGGGGCCCAGTTTTTGTTTCTCAGTGGTTGCCTCTGCAGCTGCTCAGCCGGTTGGTGTCTGTGGAGTCCCCACCAGGGGCTGGTCGCCCTGCAGGAGCCTCGGCTCAGGGTTGTGAGAGCTGAGGCAGCTGGCAGCTGAGCCTCCCATGTCCTGGGAGAGCTGTGCTGAGATATGCTTTTCCAGGTCCCTTAATAGTCCTTTAAGGCAAAGCAGAATTGGGATGTAAACAGCATGTTGATCGTAGGCATGGACAATAGCAAATTGGAAGGTGTTTTGAACAGTCAAGGTGAATGAAAAATAATCCCAAGAGACCAGAGAGCAAAGTGGTCATGGCAAGAAAGATCAAAGAGACTTAAAATGAGGAAGTGCAGTGACCTTATCATATCTTCGCAATCAAAACATACGCTGAATCTAAAACAGCTATTGTTGTCTGAAAAAAAATAAGAACTGGGAGCCTGGGATTCTGTGTACGTAAATAAATAGAGTATACTGAAAATAATTTTCTCAAAGTTTTTAGGGAAAAGAAAGAGAATATAATTGATGCATCACTGCAAGTTTAAGAAAAAATCTTGAATTGCTTTTATCAATAACTTTAGACATTATTTCACGCTAACAAAGATGTTCTGTTGTAATCTAAAAACCTTAATATTTTGCTTTGAAATAAATTTTTTTCAAGGACAGTTAGTTAGTAAAACAATTTACTGTTGCAGACAACATAAGCACTACATCATCTTTGGAATCTAATTTACAGCCTGTGGAAACTAGCTGAGACTCTGGGTCATCCTCTCTCTCTGGAGAGGAACTGGCCAAGCTGCTTTCCTTGCGTCTGGGTGATCTAGTTTGGAAGTGGACTGCTACTCAGAATGTGGTGGTGGCTCTCTCCTACATGACTAAGCTCCCAGAACTGGAGACAGCTTGTTTCCCTTGGCCAGGGCAGAAGCTGATGCTAGCATGTTCTAGACTCCTGTTTATCCTCTAAAGGTCAAGCCAGAGGGAGACATAGCCGTTTGCTTTCTGTGCTGCATTTATGGCAGTGGCAGCTACTGCTGCTTGCACAGCGCCGGGCCCTGTACTGACAGTCCTCTGCTTAAGGCAGCTGCCTCCCTCTGCCAAGAGAAGGAAATGACAATTTTCTTTAAAATTGAATTTGCCCAGAATCTTTCCTTTCTAGAACCCACCATAAATGCCCCCATACTGTTCAGAATCTCTCCAGCCCACCCCTCTGTGGAGCGGGTTCTTTTTAAACTTATTGAGGACTCGCCTCTTGAATGGTTTGAGCACACAGCAGGAAGGCTGTGTGCAAACTTGCCTTGTGCCACTGTAGCACATTCCAGTTCATACTGCTGGTGCTGTGGTTGCCCACAGATTGCCCACACTTCTGCCTACAGCTATAAAATCACCTAATCATGTCTCAAGGGTTGATATATCCCTCTGATTGGTTATAATGGGTCAGGGCTGTTACTCCAGCAGTACAGCAAGGGTGCCCGGGTACAGAGAAGCTAAGAGATGTTTCTGAGATGCCCGAGTCTGTGGGTGAGAAGGAGCTAAATGGTGGAGTCACAGCTGCTGCCTTGTGTACTGGCTGCCAAAGTAATCTTTGTGTTTATTTTTTAACTCCTGAGCCCATCTGACTAGCTGGCAGAGCTTCCAAACGTCCACCAGCCAAAGCTGGTCCTACCAGCTGTATGCTGTTCAGTTTGCATGCTGGAGGAAGGAGCTTCAGCAGCTGTGTGCCCTTCAGGTACGGGGTGTAGGACACTGCTTCCAGCAGGAGTACGTTCACTCCTCCCCCTAACTGCTAAACAACACAGGGCTTCCTTGGTCTTGCAGAGGGGTGGGTCCATATTGCAGTAGGAGATAGGAAGGTGTATTTGCACAGATGGGGTAAGAGGCAGGACCCTGCTCAGAATTCTGTGCAGGACCTTTCCCCCTTTCCTTTGTTCTTTATAATCTCTCTCCCAAGGAGCTGTAGCTTGCTGTACTCAGTACAGTCCTGGAGTGTTTGTGAATTAATGCATTGTTTCATTTTCTCTGAATGGACACCATTTGGGGCTGGATCCTTTTTCTCCCACTGGCACTGAAGAAGCTGCAGTTGGAGACTTCACAGCCTCAGAATGAGAGAGTCAGTTACTATCTCAGCATCATGATGTCATTTCAGAACGAAGGAAATGGCAGTCTTTCAGCTTGCACTAGCTCATGTTAATTACGCAAATATATGCCCTTGAAGAACCCTCATGCACGGTTTGACTGTGTTCAGAGGTGGACTTTTTTCAGCAGAGCATCAGGAAGACCATCTAATACAAGGCTCAGCTTTTTGCTGAAGTGTAGCAAAAGCACTGAACCATAGTGATATCTAGGATCTTGTAAGAGTTTTTTCAGAAGTGCCACCCTGAAGTGATATGTTCATAACATCAGCTAAGAGATCAGAAAGTTAGGAAGAGTCGTTTTTTAATCACTGTGGCTTGTGTGCCTTGAGAACATGTCCAGACTGTGAAACTTTGGTATTTTTTTAATTAATGTACTATTGGTGTTTGCTTTACCGGTAGAACCTGACCTGGTAAGCCCAAATAATCTTAGGGACAAGGGAGGCAAAGGGTGTGGGAAGGACAAAGGAGGTAATGAGGAATAAAGAATGCTCCCTGGATGGGGAGAGGATTGGTTTCTACATGGTCAGATGAACAGTCTCCATCCTCTGTACGGCAAGGTCCTGAGATCTCTGCAGCCCAGACTTCACATCCTGCTATCGGATACATACAAACATTGGTAAGACTCCTCCCCTGAGCTTTCTCTTTTCCAGGCTAAACAGTCCCATCCCTCAGCCCTCCTCTCATCAGAAGTGTGCCAGTCCTTTAATCATCTTTGTGGCCCTTATGTTCATTATGACTTGGTGTATGAGTCTGAGTATCATGACTGACTTCAGCACAGTCTCTCCCTCAAAAGGTGACTTTTTAGTGCTCTGGCTTAGATGATCATATTTCACAAAGATGAGAATCAGGGTCCCACTGCTCTGACAACTGGTCTCTGATTTCAGCACAGTGAGTTGTAACCATGATTCTTCCAGTTCTGATCAACAGAACAAGATGACCTCTGAGGTTTGATGGTCTGAAAGATTAAAGCAAATGACAAGCAGCAGCTCTTGTAGCTATCCTTGCCAGATCTTCTAACCAGCCCAGAATTTATTATTCAACTACAGGGATTTTTAGGTGCTTTCAATTTGAGTGGCAAAACACATTGCATACAAGGATCTGTATTGGCAGCATGACCTCCTTTTCTGCCTCCACAACCATCTGTCTGCTTCTAGGATCATCTCTTTCTTGGGCATCCTGTTTGTCACATAGTTACTCTACAGCTCTGCCCTTTGCTTTAGCCTAGACCGACCGCTTCACGTAGTCCTCTTTGCTTAACTGCTAATCACTGAAACTGCAGTGTCTGATCCTTCGTTCTCTCGCCCTCTAGCTCTCTGCACATGTAGATAGCTCTGTATGGTTAATTCACACCAACTCCAAAATATATGTGGCTGTGCTCATCACTTGCTATCTTCCACCATAACCAAATTAATTCTACACTCAATGGGCCATATAATCACGGAATATCTTATGGGAAGGAACCCATAAGGATCATCGAGTCCAACTCGCGCTCATCGCAGGACTAGCTAAAACTAAACCATATGACTACAAGCATCATCCAGACACTCCTTGAACTCTGATGGGCTTGGTGCCATGACCACTTCCCTAGAGAGCCTGTTCCAGTGACTGACTGCCCTCTCAATGAAGAACCTTTTCCTAATGTCCAGTGTGAACTTCCCCTGAGGCAGCTTCATTCCATTTCCTTGTGTCCTATCACTGTTCACCAGAGCGAGGAGATCAGAACCTCCCCCTTTGTTGCCTGCCTTGAGGAACCTGTAGACTGCGTTGAGGTCACACCTCAGCCTTTCGTGTATGTAAGCTATACATACTCCTAAAAAAAAAATAAATCAGACTTTTCCTCCCTCCCCACTAATGATCCATGAGTGCAGCCTGCACATCCTGAAATGCCCCTTTAGTATTAGCCATGGAAGTTCCTCTAGCATTGCCTGGAGATGCTGTTGTTCATCACCTGTGGGACATTTTTGTGTAATGCCTCCATGGGCAGTTCCTGCTGACTGCCATCCAAGAGGTGGCTGCCCTGTGGAAAGAGAGCTTTATGTGTGCCCTCTGTGGCCCTTCAGGATGGTGATACTACTTCTGCGCAATGGTAAGTAGCATGATCTATGTGGAGGAGAATGCCCCGTCTGTCTTCTGAAATTTCAGTGAGGTCATCAATGAGGCATTTGTGTATTAAATCTTTACATACGCTATGCAGTAAGCACTCTGTGTGGGTAAAAGGTAACTAATGCCATGAGTCAAAAACTACCTAAGAGACAGAAAACCAATTAGAAAGCAAATATATGGTCCAGTTTGTGCAGCATCCAGAGGTAAAATATAA
This sequence comes from Phaethon aethereus, assembly GCF_964289735.1. NCBI lineage: Eukaryota > Metazoa > Chordata > Aves > Phaethontiformes > Phaethontidae > Phaethon > Phaethon aethereus. Next base: position 172,308 of record NC_138588.1, read on the forward strand.
GGGCTTCATGATTTCCTACTAAATATAAAACTGATCAATACAGTAATGATGAGGAAGGTGGTTGGAATAAACATGGAGATGGCTAAATTTGTAGATGACTCGCTTATATCTAGAAAAGACTGTGAGGAGCTTCTGCAACTAAATTGAACAGTCATCGTGATGTCTCAACGCAAAATCAAGCACACTAGAAAAATTAAACCTTCCAGACTCCTTATAAGGGCTCAGTTAATAGTGTCATGGCAGGGTGAAAATTGCATGTCACTGTATACCTGTAACTGAAGATCTTTATTTGGTGCAAAGCTAGTGTCAGGTTATGTTATGGTGCATAAAAAAATAGGATGGGGAATGATACAGAGAATACAATAATGCAACCCTGTGAATCTTCTGTGTTGCTTCTCATCTTGTATACTTCTACTCTTAATGGCCATAGCAGAACTAGAAGAGTTTATGGGATACATGACAGTGGTTATGAGGGACTAGAGAAACTCTCCACTTAAGGAACAGATGGTAAAGACTGGGGGCTTTCTGCCTTGGTGGGGACACGATGGATAGAAACATTCTCTGGAAGTGCACAGACATTGTGATGACTGCAGTAATCAGAATGTGCCTGAACGCACAAAGTGAAGATTTGTACAAAATGAGAAATTCAATGCTAATGAAGTTTACTCCCACAGTTACTGGGGGAGAGGAGATTTCATTGAATGCAGCAGCTTGTGAGCATAGTTTGAGAGGGCTGAGCAGGGTCAGGGATCTACGTTCCGAATGCACCTGGAGATCTGTGGTCAGAGAGCTTTTTTCAGATGTTTTTTCCAGGCAAGTTGAAGCCAGCAGTCTTCAGGAGCCTGAGAAGGATATTCCTCATACTGGTAAATGTAATTAAGGGATTTTGCCATTTGCAGTGTTATTTCCAGGCATGCATTTCACTGTCATAGGGCTTTTGTAAAGACAAATATCTGGCAATGACCTGAACAGTGTGTTTTCAATCACTGTGTCTGCAATGTCAGTCACACCACTACTCATTTCTGTTGCACATAATTTTTATGAGTAAGAAGAAGAATGCCCCAGTCTACGTGTTTAAATCCTTTGTCCGTGCAGCTGCTTCTGCATGCCTGTATAGAGGAAGCAGCCAGCAAAGGGCTTCTCAGACTGATGAGCACTTGGATTCAAGGAGGCCTTGGGATGATGGATATTCCCTCAGCTGGGCACAGCCCAGCGTTTGCTCTGTCACATACTGTCACGGAGCTGCGGGAGCTGTTACTGGCCCAGGTGTGAGCAGGGGCTGGGGCACTCGCCTGGTGAGTTAACAGGTTGGTTAGGTCACCGTGTTGCCGTCTCGCTCACAGTTTGCAGTTCAGCCTGGAGTTTGCGTGCTGTTCTGCTTTATCTCTGAACTAAGCTGAAGAACAGTTTGGGGTTTTGGCATGTATGTGTGTGTGTGCAGAGATTCAGTGTTTCCGGAAATGCCCTGTCTGTATGGCTGTGCTACTGTATCCTGCTGAGAACCAACTGCTGCAACTGAAGAAAGAATATCTGCCCAACAGTGGGTCAGGAGCAAAGCTCTGGAGGGCTGCACTGCTTCACAGAGTCATAGAATCACCAAATCGTAGGCTAGAAGGGACCTCTTGAGATTGTCTAGTCCAATCCCCCCCAGCTCAAGAAGGGTTAGCTAGCACAGGTTTCCCAGGACTGTGTCCAGTTGGGTTTTGAGTATCTCTGAGGATGGATACTCCATAACCTCTTTGTACAACCTATTCCAATGTTTTAACACCCTCACAGTATAAAAAGTGTTTTTTTGTGTTCAGATGGAATTGCATGTGTTTTAATTTGTGCCTCTTGCCTCTTGTCCTGTCACTGGACACTACTGAGGAGAGAGTCAAACTTCCTCTTCTCCATTCCCTCTTATCAGGTATTCTTTTTTCCAGCCTAAACAGTCTTAGCGTGCTTAGCCTTGCCTCATATGAAAATGATTCAGTCTCTTAATCATCTTCATGGCCCTTCACAAGACTCAGTACTTCACCATTCCTACCTTCCATTTGCCAGCAGCTGCTGGCCCCACAGCTTGAGCCCTTCTCTTTCTTTCAAGTATGAAGGGGACAGCCCCTCCGGGGGGTGAGAGGATGCAAGCAGAATGCTAACCAGCCACGCTTTGTTTACCAGTCTCAGCAGTGACAGCTCAGCTGCTTGGGTGTGAACAACAGAAATGGCAAAGAGCAGCAGTATTTTCATGCCTGTTCGTCCTGCAGAGGGGCCTCTTTCCCTGTACAGCTGGCATTGTCCACGAAGTGCTGCCCAGCCTGCAGCCCTCAGGCTGGCATTGCCTCTGCAGCGCTGTGGCACCTGATGCCTGGAAGGATGCCTGCATGCTGGCCACCAGTGACTACAGTGTGCCTGAGAGCCCTCCTTTCACGTAGCACAAGAGACTGCTGGTACTGGTTCTGTACAAGCAAGCTGTGTTCTCGAAGTGACGTGGGTAACAACTACCAAAACAGTCTGCCTGGCATGTATAGGCAGCAAGGTGGCAGAAGTTGAAGCCTGGGGAATGGCATTGGTTTCACTTTATCCCAGACCTACTGTAGAAAAATGTGAGCAGGTCGCTTCTGTTCTGGATGCTCTGAGCAGCGTGCGAGTGCAGGTCCTGGTGTGGGGTGAGCTGTGTGAAAACTGCACAGTGCAATCAGTGAGGAAACGAGGTACTTGTGTTTGCTGCTGGGATCGAAGCAATGTCAAGGTATCAGCAATGCCTTTACAATTACCATTACCTTGAGGATGAGTGGGGTTTTTCTTCTTTTGGTTGCAGTGCATGCCCCAGAACACTTTCTGGGCCCTCCTCATCTGTACCACCTGCCACCCTCCCACACTGCTCCTCACAGGCTCACTTGCAGCATTCCTTGTTTGTGTGTGAAGGGTTTGGTTCCCAGCCTCTCCCATCCATAAACCACATCCCACATCAAGTGGCAGAAGTGCCACTGAACTCAGTACAAGCATTTCCTTTGCACAGTGGTGGTTTTGTTTTCATCTGGAGGGACTGTTTTTAGACAAACTGAAAGAACACAAGTTCAGCGAGCAGCTAGAGATGCAGACTGTAAGTAGTTCTGCTGAGAGCTTAGAGCTGCTCTCATTTTGGGCTGAAAGTTGCCTTCTGGGCATATCTATCTGGTCTATACTTAATTGCTGGCAGCCAGAGTAAAACATCACAGTAAACTGAGTTTGATTAAAGCTATACTAAATACTGGCCTTTCTCTGACTTCATTCTTTTTGAGTCCTTTTGGTGTCTTTCTTTGAAATACCAGTTTGATCAAGCTAGTTTAGAAGGATTGAGATCTGCTTAGAAAGAGAGCTGATGGGAGGTTGTGGAATAGAGAGGGTGGAAAGAACAACATTGTCAGAGAGCAACAGTTGTCTGGAGTTCAAAAAATAGAAATAGATGTCCATTTTCAGTGAAGAACTATGGCCTTCAAGTCTATATGAGGTGTTAAAGCCTATGAAAGATTTAAAGCCTATAAATTATACATTCCAACAGTTAAGTTCTATCTGCCTGGCTTGTAGAGTGAATGCAATGTCCAGAGGTAGGTATATGCAAAGACCAGAATCCAAAAAATTATGTGCCGCCTGCAATGTCAAGGGAAATGCTGCAGGAGGGCCCTGTACATCGCCCTGCTTCCCAGAGCTGTTTGACATGGGCACACAATGATCGCTTTAGCCCCGCCTTTCAGGATGGCAGGCACTCACCACTGTCCTTTCTAATAAATTAATAGGGCCCAGGCATTATGGCAATATTTTACCAAATATCCCTGTAATGCCCATGCCAAGGTGAGCACACAAACTGCTTTTTTGCACTACCAGGCTCTTGCTTGCTCTTCTTTGGTTCCTCCTTTTTTCCCTAAATATATACACAGAGAGAGAGCAGAGTCCTCTCTGGGTGCCTATTTGTGACTCTCACAGGAGGGAGATAGAACAAGCATTCTTGTCATCTAAATGGTTCCCATAGCAGCAGTTCACCTCTAGGAGTGCACTTTTGGTTTAAAGAAAAGCACTTCATAAGAGAAAAAACTTGCTAGGAATGATGAGAGATTCATTATTAGTGCTTCACCACTGTACTGAAGGATGAGTTGGCATGCATCAGCTGGCTCACAAAGCCCTATGGTGACTAAGGCTTGGACAACATCCAGAGATACCTCTCCATAGTAGCTGCGATGAGGCAAGATATTTCCGTCTGGAGAGGATAATTGGTCTGTGCCAGCTTTTGCGGGGCACAGCTGCCTGGCACAAGTGGGCAGCTTGATATGCCTGGTACTGTGGACTTCAGAACATGTTGGAGTTGAGTTGCAAGTTCTGCTGATCCAGAACTAGGATTCTTTCCTTGTTACTGAAAAGAGTTTGCTTTGTTCTATGAGACCCAGGTATTAAATTGGGCCTAGAAGGCAAGTTGAAGCCTTGCAATCAAACTCATGTTGAAGTGGAATTTCTGAGGCTAAAACATCAGTAGGCAGATACTGTATCATCAGCTTCTCCCATCCTGTCTAATCCCTTGCTTCTTCCCAGGCCAAAGAACCCTCCATCACCGGAGTGATACCCTGGAGACAGTGATCCTGGTAAATCCCAATGTGGACAGCATTGTGTCTGAGGTAAGGACCAGATGCAGCGGGTTTTCTCCGCATCAGCTCTCCTGCCCTTGCTTGACATAGAGGTCATGATTATCACACTTTGCACCTTCTGGAGAGTCTGAACTTGTTGCCAGTCTGCTGCAAGGTGTGGTGAAGTGGCCAGGTGTTCTGGCCTTGTCAAGAAGATATATGCAGTAACCAGTATTCTGTGGCAGAATTTACTGCTAGACCAAGAAACACATGAGAGTGTATGGTGTGTCTTGTGTGCTAGCCCTTTAGGAATGAACTGCTTCCTGGAAGAGTTAATGCCTTAGAATTGCCCAATTTTAAGGATTTCTCAGGGGCTTGTAGAGTTTCCTAGCAAACAAGGTGGAGGGCTTCTGAACTGTGCATTCTAGTTTTATGAGAGTCTAAATGTGCTGACCTCTTACATGGCAGTGTAACGCTAGATATTTTTTCTTAGCATTGGCCTACTTTCTCAGTGTGAATTATGACGTGACATGGAGCTGTGTCAGGCAGGCAGTAGCAGTGTCTTCTCTTTTCAGTAACCTACTCTCTTGTATGTAGAAATCTTATGTTTTGGCTATTTGTGAATAATGCATAAGTATCACTTGTCCATGTGATTGGGTTTCTGGGTGCTGGTAAGGAATACAGATAACTTTTTGACTGCAACACTCTGTCTCATGGTAACAGGTCCGCTCACTGGTGTGTGATTCATCAGCCCACAAACTACTGATCTTCTGTGGTCAGAGCTCAGACCAGGAAGGAGACTTGATCCTGCAGACAGGGACCTTCACTTACCAAAAGTTTGCTGAGATACTTTCAGACCCAGAGGTGAGTCTAAGCAGTAAGCCAGCGCGTCTCCTCTTGTTCACAGAGTGCATGATAGAGCAATGCAGCCTGTGCCACTCCTTCAGGTGGCAGATCCGCAGAGGGCTTGAAATCCAGCAAAAAAGTGCACACATGCTATAGTCTTGGGCATCTTGCTTTAACTCCCTGGCTTAAGTTTTACAAGATGGCAGGCATGGGTTTGCCTGGGATTCAGCACTGAATTTAGACAAGATGGCTCAGGGTTTGTCCAGTGGGGTCCTGAGAACCTTATAAGACATGTCTGAACATCTGCTCCAATGCTAATTATCTTAGCTAGGTGTACTATAGCTTTCCTCAGAAGGTTTAAGCTCTCTTTCTATTGGTGCTTGTTGCCAATACAGATATGCTGCTTCAGTTTTTGATAAGCCCTACTTCCACTGACCATTGTGTGCCAGATGTTTAGAATGTCTCCATCTGCAGGAATGGCTGGGTGATATTTTGACAATTGACATCACTGTTGCTGTAGTTATATCAGCAAATCTGTCCACCTTCATTTATTTTAGGCTGATTGTTCTAATTTATTTCTTATACCCATTTATTTGGACATGAACTAGTCAATTAAGGACTGTCTAAGCAAGAGAACACAGTGTAAAGAAGTGTACTAACCTCATTCCAGATACTTAGGAAGTCTGAGGTTTAATGCTTCTTTGCTCGGGATATGTTCAGCATAGCTCAAAGGAGCCTTGGAAATTATATCGACCTTATTTCTACTTATTAATCATGTAGCATGTCCCCAACCCTGTATGTATATCAGAAATGGAGTCACAACTTTCAAAACAGGTCCCAGGAAAGAAAATTAATCTGAATAAAAAAAGAAAGTCCTATAACACCAAAACTGCACAAAGAAGTGCTGTATGATCATTCATTAGCCAATGAATGAGGATAAGTTCAGACAATGATACTTAGCATTGAAAAGGGTATCTCAGGGTTAGAATTCACAAATCAAAAAGAAACTGCTACTTTTGAGCCCAAGCCAGGGACTGATATCCCAGGTTAAATAGGAAGAAGTAAGGAAAGAAGACAGGGTGGTTCCTGCTTTCATTTTCTTTCCTAAGGTATTGTCACCATGCACTCCCAACAGTCAGGAAGCATAACAGCCCATCAACATTAAGAATTTCAAAAGAGAGCAGAACATGCATCTATTTGCAACGGGCTTTTGGACTGTTTAATCTATCCCCAGTGTTTCCTGTCAGTAAAGTGCTCATGGCGTCTTCAGTATTTCTGCATCGACTGGCTATTTTTTTTTAAGTGCTGAATTGGTCTGAGAGCTCTATTTGACCTTTATTTGTCTGTGCTTGTCTCATTAGGTCACCCAGATTCTTAGCAACACTGATTCAGATACCAAGGCCTCCCTTACTGTGTCGTGCTTGGGAGAAGGAGACTGGAGCAACCTTGGGCATCCTCGATTTCAGGAAATTATTAATTTGAAACTGAATCCTGATCCAGTTCTTCCAGAAATGGATGGGGTGTCTGAGTTTGCAGAATACGTCTCTGAGACAGTTGATGTGCCGTCTCCATTTGATCTCCTGGAGCCACCCACCTCAGGGGGCTTTCTGAAGCTTTCTAAACCCTGCTGCTACATATTTCCTGGGGGAAGAGGTGATTCTGCTCTCTTTGCTGTCAATGGGTTTAACATCCTTGTGGATGGTGGCTCTGACAGGAAATCTTGCTTCTGGAAGCTGGTAAGGCACCTGGATAGGATTGACTCGATCCTGCTCACCCACATTGGTGCAGACAACCTACCTGGCATCAATGGGCTGCTGCAGAGGAAAGTTGCTGAGCAAGAGGAGGAACAATCCCAGGGTTCTACCAACTACAGTGACTGGATGAAGAATCTAATTTCTCCTGAGTTAGGGGTGGTTTTTTTTAATGTTCCTGAAAAACTGAAGATGCCTGAATCGTCCATGAAAGTAAAGAGGAGCATCGAAGAAGCTTGTCTGACACTGCAATATCTCAACAGACTAGGCATTAAATCAGAGCCTCTCTACAGGGTGGTGAGCAGTACCATTGAACCTATCACACTTTTCCACAAAATGGGAGTGGGTAAGCTGGACATGTATATACTGAATCCTGTCAAGGACAGTAAAGAAATGCAGTTTCTAATGCAGAAATGGGCTGGTAACAGTAAAGCAAAGACTGGCATAATTCTTGCGAGTGGGAAAGAAGGTGAAATTTCTGTTCCCTATCTCACATCCATCACAGCCCTAGTGGTGTGGCTTCCAGCTAGCCCAACAGAGAAAATTGTAAGGGTTTTGTTTCCTGGAAATGCTCCTCAAAATAAGATAATGGAAGGTCTTGAGAAACTCAAGCACCTAGATTTTCTGAGGTACCCAGTGGCTACTCAGAAAGATATCACTTGTGGAATACCTCCACCTGTGCTGAAGCAGACCAAAATTAAACAAAGAACTGACAGTAAAGAGAGTCTTAAATCTTCCCCCAAGCCATCTGTGACAAAGCAAGCTAAGAAAGAAGAGGCAGTTGAGGATGGGGTTAAGGAGGTAAAACCAGAAGTCATAAAGGATGCTAAAATTGAGAAAAAGGTTAAAGAACAGTCAGAGAAAATTTCTGAGAAACCTGTTAAACATGAAAAGATAAAAATAGAAACAAGTGATGCTCTCAAAGCTGAGAAAAGAAAATTGGCAAAAGAGAAGGTTGGAAAAAAGCATCTCAAAGAGAAAGTATCCAAACTGGAGGAGAAGAAAGACAAAGAGAAGAAAGATATTAAGAAGGAGAAAAAAGACTTAAAAAAAGATGATGGAAAGAAAGAGGAAAAAAAAGATTCAAAGAAAGAGGATAAAAAGAAAGAAACCAAGCCAGAGTCCAAAAAAATTTCTAAACCAGACTTAAAACCATTTACCCCAGAAGTAAGAAAAACATTATACAAGGCAAAAGTTCCAGGCAGACTGAAAACTGAGAAGATCAAAGTCAAACCTGAAAAAGAAGTACCTGCTGACTTGACGTCACCGATGGAAAAGGCACCTCTACAGATGGAGCCAGGAGAGACTTCCATAGCTGAACAAAGGTTAGTCCTGTCTTCACCAGAAGATCTTACAAAGGACTTTGAGGAACTGAAGCATGAGGAGAAAGGGGCCTTGCAGGTGACCCAAGAAATGTCTGATATTGAGGTTAGTGACAAGATTACGAGGGTACCTGAAATCGAGGTAAAAGACTCTGCTGACATGATTGCTCAGAGTTGCCTTGACGTGGATCTGATTTTGAAAACAAACATTCTTGATCAGGGAATAACTACTATTGATATGGAAAAAGAACCACCAGGAGAGGAAAAGGCAGTCCCTCAGCTAGAACTGAGAGCAGGTCATGCTGAAAAAATAGAGGATGAAAGAAGAACAGTAGATGAAACTCATGACATGAGATACTGTGAGGGAAAAGCTGAGCAGGACGAGGAAGGTCAGCTGTTTCTAGACAAAGAACAGGTACCATCACAGACAGACCTCTTAGCAAAGGATGTTCGGTCATCAGTGTTCAGAGAGGAAGAAAAGGAGGAAGAGGAGAAAATCTATTTGGACAGAAAACAGAGGGAAGCAGAAACAAAGACTTGTGAAAAGTATATTGAGGGGACAGAGGCACAGGAAGAGGGTGAGAAGGAAAAGAGAGAAGATGTGATAGAAAAGGCAGAACTGGAAGAAAAGGAAGAACAGCACATGAAGGCAGAGGAGAAGGCAGAAAAGAATAGAGACTTCTATGAGCTGAATCAGAATGAGAAGGAGGAAAAAATATTTACCACTACAGAAAAGGAAAAAGAATTTAGTGACATGGGTGAGAAAAACAAGTTATTTGGAAAGGATGTAACAAAGGAAGAGTCGTACCTGAGCAGCTTGCCGGTCCCACCAGGAGCAACAGCAGAACATGTTTCATACATCCAAGATGAAACTATCCCAGGCTACTCAGAAACAGAGCAGACCATTTCTGATGAAGAAATACATGATGAACAGGAAGAGAGGATCCCACACTTGAAGTATGATGTCAATGCCTATGACATATCTGTTCCTGACCACCCAGGCTCTTTTGAAGCAATACATGGAATACAGGCCATGCCTACTGCTGACCTTTCAGCCAAAGGCTATGCTGGACAGGAGTCTGAAATCCTGGCATATCCTACAAACATTGTGGCAGCACCTCTAGCTGAGGAGGAACATATATCCTCTGCTACCTCCATTACAGAATGTGATAAGCTTTCATCTTTTGCAACTTCAGTAGCAGAGGATCAATCTGTTGCATCTATAACAGCACCGCAAACAGAAGAGACTGGGAAAAGCTCTTTACTTCTAGACACAGTAAACAGCATGCCCTCCTCTCGGACTGAAGCAACCCAAGGTCTTGACTATGTTCCCTCTGCCGGCACAATCTCTCCCACATCATCCTTGGAGGAAGACAAATGTTTTAAATCTCCACCCCCTGAAGATTTCCATGCATTAGCAGAAGGAGAGAGAAAACCAGAAGCTCAAAAAAAGGATCTTCATGAAGAGGCAGACGATGAAGAAGAAGATGGGACTCCAAACATTGAAATGCCTGAGAAACTCCGAGGGCATTACAGTGCCCCCATGTTTGCTCATCAAGGATGTCCTGATAATGTGCTAATCAGTGTTCCCATGGAAGTGATGCAAACTTCTGCTCTGCCATTATCCACTGAAGAAACACCATTTTCCCAGGTTGACTCTGCAGAGGCTGAAGAACGATGCATGAGTCCTGATGATAGTACAGTCAAAATGGCCTCTCCCACCCCATCTGGCCCCACTAGTGCAGGACACACTCCTTTTCACCAGTCTCCAGTGGAGGAAAAACTAGAAACAGTAGATACAGATTTATTTGAAAAACAAACAGATGCTGCTGCCAAGAAATTGGAAGGCCAAACTTCTGTTGTGGTGAAGGGAGCCAAGGGTGAACCTCACAGAGAAGACGAGGTATCTGCAGCTAAATACAGACATGAAAAAGAAGTGCCTGGACCTGTACAGCACAAGCTGGACTTTGGCAGTGACATTCCAGTGTCTCCTGGGGAGGAGGTGCAGGAAGAACCAGTGGGGAAGGAGGAGCTGCCCTGGCTTTCCTACCACAAGCAGGACACAGTGGTGATAGGGGAGGAGGAGGATCATCCTGTGCTGCCCCATCCCAGCACAGATGTGTTTCTGGAGACAGAAAAAGACCAAGGAACTAAATCCATAACAGAAAGTTTAATGGGATTTTCAAAAGACTTGTCCTTTGAGCCATTCTCTACCACAGAAACATCTCTAGGAAATGTGGATCCTCTACAGTTCACACGCCAAAGCAGATCTGACAGTGACAAATCTTCACAGTTTTCACCAGATGACACCAAATCCCTTTCTTTTACAGAAGAAAATATTGGTAAAGGAAAATCCTCAGATATTTCTGTTAAGGGAGTGACTACTGAAGAAGGAAAATTGATGTATTTCACAGGAGACACCTCAGAAGAAGAAAAATCTTCTCGTGTTTCCATTAAAGACATTTCTCCAGAAGAGACCAAATCCATGTCTCCCACTGAGAGTCCCAGCAAGGAAATCTCTTCAGACCTTTTTGTTAGAGGAATTTCTCCAGAAGACATCAAATCTCTTAGTTTCACAGAAGAGATACCTGCAAAAGAAAAAACTATGTCTGACTTTACTGACAAATTCCCTTCAGAAGCTGTGAAATCCATGAATTTCACAGAGCAGAGCCCAGCTGCATATGAAAAATCACTGAAAATTTCTGCCAAAGAACTCACGAAAGAACTATCAAAATCTTTTCCTTGCCCAGAGAGTAGCTCAGTTAAAGAGGCGTCACCCAGAGACACTTCAGCTGAAGAAATGTCTCCAGATGACACCAGTTTATTTTCTGCATCAGAAAAGGACTCATTTAGGGGAAGAACTGCAGGCTTGGACTCTCAGGAAGTATCTCCAGATGCAAAGGACTTACACTTTACAGAATCTAGCCCAACTGAGGATAAAACACCTTCACACATTTCTGCTGAAGGTATAAAATTTTGCAGGTTCAAGGAAGTTCAGGAAGAAAAATCTCCAGAAATGGAAGACTTTTACATGCAAGGTTTAAGTTATGAGAAGAAAGTGTGGTTTCCAGAAGAGATGGAGGAGAATCTTGTTCAGGGAAGACGGCAGAGATATGATAAAGAGAGAGAGAGCACATTCTTGGATGAGGTACCAGAATATGAAAAAAAATCCCTTCCTAAAATGGGAGAGGAGGAGATCCTGTCTCCTGCAGTGCCTGGCAGTCACACCTGGAGAAGAACAGAAAGTGAAGCATGGGGATCTGCATATGGGTATCTTCAGGAAGGAAGAGAGACTGGAAGAGGAGGGCAGTTACCCAATGAGGAGGATGAGGATCTCCATCACGCTGAAGACACACCTGTGCTACTGCAAGCAGAAGCAGAATGTTTAAAGATGGAATCAGGTGATTACAAACAAGATACACAGAAGAGTGCCAAACCTACATCAGAAACAAAGAAAGTGGAAATCGTTTCTGCTGACATCACTCTCCCAGAAAAAACACAAATGGAAAGTTTTCTGTCTTCTCGATACATCTCTGGTGAGGGAAATCAGGACAAAACATTAACTGGAAACAAAGAAAGGCAAGAATTGTTGTTGACATCTAAACAAGATTACTCCTACTTAGATGACGAGGAGAGAGCTGTCCTAGATATCTACGCAAAGTCACTAGACCAAGCACTGACAGCATCTCCCCTGTCTGTAATGGCTACCACTCTGGAAAAGGAGACTGACACAACACCAGAAACAGAAAGGCCTTACAAGTTAGATCAGTGCAAGCCACCTTTACAGGAGAGAGTCCCATCAAAGGACACAGAGAAGAAATCAGGCATCAGTGGTTTGTATCAGGAAATAGACTGTAAATACAAGTCAGATAGAAAGCAAGAGGATGACTGCAAATCCACTGAGGGTCTTTATGACTCAACAGAAAGAAAAGAGCAGATGGCAGTAGCATTTACTCTGTTGCAATCTACAAGACCAGCAGAATACGAATATATAGTAGCATCCCCAGAAGAAAGTGCTGCAGTGTCAGGGCAGCGTGCACACTCCCCTCTAGGACAAGGCCCTTGTCAAAAAAGCAGTGCTGTCATGGGCCATGCTGAGGCTGTGGGTTCTGCCAGCCGAGTGGCATATCCTCCAGAGACCTATTCCAGGAGCTCCCCTAATCCTTATTCCTATGAGGAGGGGGTCTACAGACCCAGAGGTGATGACATCTCTACAAGACAAGAACAAGAAGAAAGAGAACCAACTCCTTACCCTGATGAAAGAAGTTTCAAGTATGCTGACATCTATGAGAAGATAATTGTGTCTGCAGTTGGACCCCCCTCCTTCACACCCAAGGGTGCACACAGCCCAGGTCACACTGACAAAGTTCCAGCAACAGCACTGGTCTCCCAAAAAGGTCCAAGTTTTCATGTCTCTGCAAAGGAAGAAGAGTCCTGCCTTTATACCTCTGCTGAGAAGGAGTTGTCATCTCCAGCATCCCCTAAAGATAAAGCAGATTCAGCCTTTGACTATACAGACATCCATGAAAGATACTTGCCCTTCTCTGAAACAGCTAAGCCTAGGATATCTGAACGACAGGAAAAACTGAAGGTGTCTTCTGCTTTGCCAGAAGAACTGGACTCTGAACTGCACCCATCATCTGCAAGTACAGCATTTGCCTCTCCCACAGACATGACTGACACGTTTTATCAAGAAAAATCAGCTGCCTATATTGATGCTGCTCATCCAGATGAGAACATAATTTTGTCTAGCCAGGAGCAGATATCTCTGTCCCCAAAATCTGAAAGCCCAAATCCCAAAGATACATACTATGAGAAAGCAGGTCGAGGGGAAGAAAGCATGAGTGACTCAGAGTTAGAAAAAGGTGCTAAGGAGAAATCTGAAAAGGAGTCTAAACTGCACAGCCTTGTTGAAGCTGCAGGCACAGTCTATGCAGACATCTCAGCAATGGACAAGTTTCATGTATCAGAACCCCTTCTGCAAAGCAAGAGTCAGGAGTCCATTTCACCCAGTTCTACTGCCTCTTCACCCTCTGATCCAGGGTGGAAAGAGGAATGCAGAAGTTGGAAAACTCCATCAGCCACTGTTGTGGGGACATATGTTGCTGGTTACAGTGACCTGCCAGACATAAGCAGAGATGAGCAGCCTTCACAAATGTGCCATTTAAGACAAGATTCTTCACAAAAGAGAGAGGTTGCTGAAAAATCCACAAAGGAATCACATTTCTGTGTAACAGATTACCCAAGTGCAGTGGTGGTCTCAGAGTGCCAAGAGCAAGCCATATGCTTGAAATCTGCTTCCGGAAAACAGAGAGAGGCATACAAAAAGGACCAAACAGTAGAGGACAGAGTGATGGATAGTTCTTATGGATTTGAATGCTCCCTGCTAGGAAAGAGTGAAACATCCAGTATATTCAGACATAAGCAAACCTCAGCAAGACATGTAGGGGATATCTCTCTTCCTTTAAATGTTCCTTGTGCTTTGCTCTCAGACCAGAGGAAGAAAGATGAGTACTTGGAGGTTTCTGAGAAAATCAGCAGCCTCAACTCTTCTTTTACTAAGTTCTCAACGCCAAGTCCGTATGAAGAGGATAAATTGTTCTCCAAAGCTGTGGAAAGAGAGTCTGTGCCCCAACAGCAGCTGAAAGATGACTCTTCCAGCCTGTCAGAGGAACCTTCATCTGAAGCTACCACTCCTGTGATACCGACTACAGCAGAAAGTTTCTACTCCCATATGCTTTCAACATACACGGGTGCAGGAGCGGAACCAGCTACCAGGAGTCTTTGGGATATAGCTCCACAGATTCCAGATAATGCTGTGAAAACACATGCAGCTGAAACCAAAGACTTTGTGTTTGCTGAAGAACATGGTTCTCCATTCATAAATAGCATGGGTGACAGCGTTTCGCCATGCAGAAAGGAGTGCCAGAGTTCAGAGCCCACACCATTCTCTGCAGAGAAACAACGGCAACCCTGTGTAAGCAGTCCAGAGCAGAAGGCACCATTTGCAGAACAGCTGATGACACTGTCATCTCTCCCTGATGTGTTGGCATCATTTCCTCATCATCAGCATGAAGATGAAACCACAGCCAATGGTCCAACAGAGGTGAGCACCAGTCTGCAAGCTTTCCAAAGTACATACCATGCAGCAGAAGCAAAAGATGAAAAAACATGTCCTGATTCTGACAGCAGTTTTTCTCCATGCACAGGCAAAGAGGACACAGAGAGGCAGAGCCGTCCTTCCTCTCTGATGTCCCCTGAACACAGTTTCCAGCCCTTTTTCCCAGATGTGCAGAGGGGTGGAAAAACAGAGGACCATGGAGATGCTTCCCATGAGATGGAACCACATTTAGGAGGCAGTTTTGACTGCGGACAGAAATCTTCCTCATGTGAATACAAGCACAGGAGGGGAGAGCTCTCTCCCTCATTCATCAACCCGAGCCCTCATGAGCTCTCTGAAGATAGTGATCTCTCACAGGAGGACGGTCATCCTTCAGTGCAAGGAAGACCACCCCACAATGGTAGTAGCCCCATGCAAAGTGCCACAGTGGAGGAAACCCCTCCGACATCAGTGAGTGATTCTGGAACCTCCCAGTCAGACTCGGATGTCCCACCTGAGACAGAAGAATGTCCATCCATCACAGCAGATGCCAACATGGACTCAGATGAAGATGCTGATTTCCTTCCAGTGGACAAAGCTGTTGGGAATGCTCATCATACCAGTTCTAGGTCCAGCCATGATCCTCAACCTGTTCCAATGGTAGATCCCCATCCCCATCCTCCTCACCCTGATGTCTGCATGGTAGACCCTGACATGTTGGTAAATGAGCAAAGCATGAGCAGAACTGATAAAATTTCCAAGAAAGACATAAAAGAAAAGAACAAAGGTGTGAGGAAGCCTTTGAGCAAACCCAAATCTTCCTCGCCTGCCCGGAAATTAGATGTGAAAGGGAAACGATCACCCACTCCTGTGAAACAGCCATCAGACAAATCTCCAAAAACTGTCCCTGCCAAAAAAGAAAGAGATGGAGGAGAGAAGCCCAAACCACGTAGTGCGCTGGTGCAGCCTCCTCACACAGAAGATGAGTTATTCCGGAGTAGTCACAGCAACCCTGGCAAGAGCCTTGTTAATGGCATCAAAACAAACCCTGGTAAGAAATTCTTCCTTAAGAATGCATTTTCTCTTCAGGTCCAATACAGAGAAAAAGCACTGGGTTAAATGTAGCAGAACAGAGAATGGGACTTCCCAGTCAGGCATAAAAAGTTATAAGCAGTGATACGGTGGAGAGGTCATCACACAAATCACTTAGAAAGATCAAAGCCTTGAGGAAAACTCTCAACCTCTGTAGCGCCAATGCAACCACCTCTGAAGAGAGACTGACCTGTGAGACCTAATTCAGAAGTTTATAGGCCAAGATTCAGTTCCACCCAGGGGCTACATCTGTGGAGGGGCAGTAGGTATTTAGAGGTGCTTGCTGTCAAAGACATGCCAGCAATTGAAAGGCAAAATACATGTGTGTTTTAAAAAGAGGTGGCAACCTCTCAGCTTGTGAGTGGGGTTAGTGAGTTGCATTGTACTGAGATGAAGCTGTCGCTTAGAATAACAGGACACCGCCATGGTTAGATACGTCCTTTCCTCTGAAATGTTAAGCAGAGATGGGATGGGAACAGCTCCCACATCTGAGTACCACACACAGGGCACTGAACAGACAGCGTGACTGTTGGAAACCAGGGTCTTTTCTCTTTTTCCTAAGTAAAGGTGTGAAAGAGGGACTCAGCCTCCAGTATCTGTACAGCCCATGGCCTCTTGCTAAGTGTTCACACAGAGACCAGTGCTCTACTGGTATCCTACCAAACGATACAGGTATTACGTGACACAGTATTGCATCATTGCCAATGTCTGTCCTGAGACCCCATAGTGCCAGGGACTTTACAGACACAGAGCAAATACTAATCCTTTGCTCCAGATTGTTGATGTTGAGTGTAAGAGCCAGCAGGTGGGTAGTGCCAGGGAGAATGGAGAAAACTGAAACACAGCTGATCTGTTGTGGTGTCAGCAGATGCCCATTGGAGACCCTGTGGCAAAGAGAATAGTAGGAGAAGTGGGGGAACATTTGCAAGGCGCTACAGGGAGCTCCATTTGAGTGAGAGCAGCTGAAGGGGAAGACCTGAAAAGAACCCCTCTGTGTGCGTGTTGCAAATACAACTCAGGTGAGGCAAGCTAGTGTCACTGACACATGGTGTCACTGACAGCAAAGGCAGTGGACAGGCCAAAGTGGTCGATGAAGGGGCTGCTCAGCGTAGTGGGGAGCGAGAGGAAAGCAGCAGACAGACCAGTGAGGTGATCATAGTGCCAGGCGAGGGAGGGCTCTCAAAGGAATGTGGACTGAACAGGGGCTGAGCCAGCTGATGTTCATGAACAGGTGACAAGCAAATAGGGTACAGTCGAGAGAGAGCCTACACCAGGGTATTAGCAGAGTGTCGGTACAGAACAGTCATGTCTTAGAGGCGCAGCACAGAAAGGACTAGCGAGATGCAGTGCCTGGATACGCGAGTCTGAAGGGAGGGTTGAGATGAAGATATAGGGTGTAGAGGTTGTGCACGGAGCAGTGCTGTGAGTTGCTCAAATCAAACCTGGGATGAGGACTAGACATCCATAAGACTGGCTGAGAGAGAAGAGACTACCCAATATAGTATATGGATAGTATATGGAAGGAAGAAGAGGACAGAGGCCTCTGTGATTCCACAGAGAGCAGGAGGGAGAGAAGGGACAGTCCTTCTGTGGTTTGTGTGTGTGTGTATGTATATATGCATATATATTGCTGAGTATAGCAACCCTTGTTTGACCATATCTCATCTTGTAAATGTAAGCAGCAGCAAATGAAGAAGAGAGGTACATAAGGTTGATAGGAAAGAGCAACAGCATCCTTGGAATAGCAGCAATTCACAGGAATGGCAGAAAGCCAGGATGGAGCTTCCAGAAAGACTACTGTAATACCCTAGGATAGCATATAAAGGCCATCAGAACTGGGTTCTTTAGCAAATGTAGGTTATTAAACAAGAAAAAATGTGACTAAATATTGATTGGGGTGACAAATCTGCAAAACCTAATAATGGAGATTTTTTTGATTCCCTTCCCTAGGAAATGCTTCTGAGCCTAAAGCCTTCCAGTACCTCCCCAAAGAACAGCAGAACGCCCTTGCCCTCCTAAGAGTCATGACAGCACTTGCCCAGAAATGCACCCAGGTGACCTCTGAGCAGCAGAGCCTGGATAAATCTTAACTTTGTTGCTGCAGCTGCAGGGAAAAACCTTTCTGGAATTCAAGTCCTTCAGTGTTAATTTGAGTGTTTGTCCTTTCCAGAAGGGTTTTGATAACATCTGTTTTCTTTTTTCCAAAGCTTCCAGTAGTCCTAAGAGCAGTTTGCCTGTGCTCACAGGTCCACCTGTCTATGTGGACTTGGCATACATCCCCAACCATTGCAGTGGAAAGAACACAGATCCAGAGTTCTTCAAGCGGGTTCGAGCATCATATTATGTTGTGAGTGGAAATGATGCAGCCAATGGAGAACCAAGCCGTGCAGTGTTGGATGCGCTCCTGGAAGGGAAGTCTCAGTGGGGGGAGAACCTGCAGGTAGGTCATGGAAATGCCAAGGAGCGTGTGTGATGCTCCTTGTGTCACACATGCTGGGGAGAAGGTGTGTGTCACAAACATGCCCAGAGGGAGTACACTAAGAGGAAGCAAATGGTACTGGGCATGTCCTGCTCTGCAATCTTAGAAGAGTACCTGTTTGTACCTGGAAGAAGGACACACACAAAATGGTGTGAGTGGAAGCAGATATGTCCTCCTTTCCACATCCTTCTGAGGGGCGGAAGCACTCAGAGATCATACATTCCTTATCTGCTGCAGGATGAGCCTATCCTCAAGCGAAAACAAGCACCATCACAGTCTGAATTTTCATCACAGTCTCCCACACACAGTGGCATTTGTTGCTAGCCTTGCTTGCTAAAGATCTTTCTGATACCAACTTTTATTAGTGCTTTTAAACCAGAGTGTACTTACACATAGTTCTTGCTTAGTCAGGTTTGCAGGACGTCCTGGGTGGGCACTCTTTCCAAAGACAGGAACGAGAAAGCGTGTATGTACTTTCAGATGAGGCAGCCTCAGATTTCAAGGTCCCCGAGTTGCACATCAGGTCAAATAGGCACATAAAGTCTAATATCAGGCCATTAACAGTGACACTCTCAGCATTGTTCCTTCTCACACTGAGGGATCTTTCTAAGGCCATTTCTGGACCTCCACAGAGAGATGCTCTCCCCTGCACTGCAGGCATTTTCATCATTATGGTGTTAGTACTGCCAGCTTGTATCCAGCTCAGAGCGCCATTGTGCTGCTACTGCATAAAATAAAGCACCAGCTCTGCCTTAGAGAACTTGACATCTGAAAGACATTAAATAGAACAAGCAGTACCAAGGGTACAGTGTTCCAAAATCAATGGGAAATTTTAGCCTCAGCTCCTATGGGCATTGTTTGTCACTGCAGTTGTTCTCAGACAATCATCCCTGCTGCTTTCTTTTCCCAGGTGACACTGATCCCAACACATGATACTGAGGTGACACGAGAATGGTACCAACAGACCCATGAGAAACAGCAGGAGCTAAACATCATGGTACTGGCAAGCAGCAGCACTGTTGTGATGCAGGATGAATCTTTTCCAGCCTGTAAGATCGAATTCTAAATCTCCTACACTTTGTGTTCATCCATTGACTCTCCAATCACCGATGCAACATCAGAGACACCATCTAATCACAGTCCAGTTCTTCTCTGGTTTAGTCCTCTACATGGTTCCCATTTGTCAGGCAATCGGGTATCCATCTAGCTCAGCACCGGATGCCATGAGAAAGAAGTGCAGCACTCTGTAATATTCTGGACTGAGCTAAGAGTTTGTGCAAGAGCAGTTGCAGGCCAGGGGCACTTTCACTTTCCCTGCTTTATCCTGCTGCCTGTACAGTTTCTGTAGACTATCTCAGATGCCTTGCTGCTGTGAGAGCTTGTTGTACTCTCTTCCTGGCTGCCTTGCCATTTAACTTGTAGCACCATGAACCTCATCTTCCTGGTGAGGGCTGAAGTGCTGCTGCTGCATGTAGACAGTGCATGGAGTGTGGGGGGGCAGAGAAGAAAACTCATTTGCGAAGAAAATGCACCTAGGAGATGAGAGAAGGCGAAACCCTCCAACTATAGCATGACAGTGAAGGTCATTCTTCCATCTCCCATCCTGAACATCCAGGTGGTGTTCTGAGCAGAGGGACCCATACTCCAACTAGGCAGGACCACTGTTTGCCAGCTCTGCAGGTTTCTGTCCCAAGTATTTGGTTGTGGCATCCTGCAACACCTGCTCACGATGCTCAAGAAGCTGGGATGAAGGGCACGTTTGTTTCGGGGCGGCAGTGGGAGCGGAGGGTTCAGCCTGTTGCTCTTTGCTACAAAGAGCACATTCCTAACCTGCTAACTTGAGCTTTGTACACACAGAGTGGCCAATTTACTCCCGCACATCAGCAGTGTGACAGTAGGAGGCACAGAGGGGCTGTTGCCTGAACAGTCACACAAAAAGAGTATCCAAACGCACAACTACAGCCCCCTCTAAAGTAGAAGGGCTGAAACAACCCTGGCCGCTGTTGGCCTAATATGTACATGAAACCTCCCTGTCCTTGTAAACCAAAGGCTTTCTTGAGGATTGTAGTGAGGCAGCTGAGGAACCCGCATGCCACACTGAGAGAGGCTAGTGTCTGGCCAGTGTAGCTGATGTGTGCCAGCTCTGCAAGCAGCAGCAGTTTCCTCGCTGCCTGTATGCTGGCAGTCCAAGACTCTTAGACGGGTTCAGGCTTTTTGTTGTCCCTCTTAAGCGTCCAGGATGCAGGGAGTAGAACCTGTGGTGTGAGGAAAGAGAACCCCCCTTCAAAAACAGTTGGGGAAAGTAGTTTAGTAAGTGTAGTTGCTCTTAGTTCCTCCACACCCGTGGGCAGGGACATGAAGACTCTTGTTGCCAGCATACCTGAGGTGCTGCCAAAACTGTGCTGTGCGCACCTTGCAGCTCATTGCTGGTACACCTATTGTGGGCGTATGTCCTTGCTCTCTGGCCATCCTGGCAGAAGTGTAGTTGTAGAATGTAGTGGATCATTGCTACTGAACTGTCACCCAGAGCCTCCTTGGCATGCAAACCCTTTCCAGCTGTGAGGCTCCAGGTCCCTGCAGGGAGAGCGGCTCCAAGAGTGTTAGTGCTCAGGTGCACTGAGCCTGCAGCACCGGTGAGCCTTTGCCACATCTGAGAACATTACAAGAGCATCTTATCACAAAGATGGCTCTTATCTTTCTGTAAGAAAAGGAGAGCAGCAGTAAGGTGTGCTCTGGGGACGATGAGATAGAAAGCGGTGCTGCAAGGCTTGACGTACAACTCAAAGGTATTTCCATCTGCTGTGTCATCCACTGTGCTTGGCCCTGATCTGAGGTCTGACTCCATAATAAGCATCCTAGGACACTGTGTTGTGCTTGTCTGGGACACTTCACTCTCAGTGCTAGTTTTCTGGTAGCTGACATAAAGAAAATGCTGCTTAGAAACCTGCTCCTGGGACTAAAATGGAATTTCTAGGGAAAGGGTTTATTTTGCATTTAATTTATATATTTATTTTTTGATGTTAAGCTGCATTTTGTGTGGATTTAATATTTTAATTTATACATATTAACATGACACCATGTGCTCTTAGTGTCAGTTCAGAGGTTTCTCAGTACGAATACTTAGATGCTGCAATTTAAACAACAATATAAAAATACCATAGAGAACTTGCTGGTAGCAAAAGGGGTCTCTGCCTGCAGGCTGCAAGGCTGCATCTAAACCCAGCAGCTGCAGGACAAAGCCTGGGGCTTGCAACCCCTTCCCTAGGAGCAGCCGGCCCTTTTCACACAGCCCTTGTTAGGAGCTTTTGAGATTACTGAGGGATTTAGCAAATCCCTGCCCTGTGATGTATTCATTTTAACCATGGAATCATGGTGTGTCCGCCAGAATAAATGTCATTCTCTGTAACCCACTGGGGTCAGCGTCTATGAATGTTGGTTATGGCAAGCAACTGCAGGCAGTAACACACCTGCTCCTGCTTCTCCCAGACACTGTTGGGGGGCTGCCTTCAGCTTTGGGGAGGTGTTGGCTCACCTGCCAATGGGACTGGCTGCCAGCCAGTGCAGGCGCAGGATGCCAGACACTAGAAGAACAAATGTGACCCTCTTTGACTGGCTCCCTGGATCCCTAAGTGTGACTAGGCATAAAAGCTAATGCACTAACTTTAGATAGACCCACACATGAATGTTTTCTCAATTTTAAACTTGAAGCAATTCTGAATAAGCAGCAGTAACAGTGAGGCTTTGCAAGGTGCCTGCATCCTCCAGGCAGGAGTGCAATCACTGGCATGTGTTCCAGTAAAAACATCTGCCCTCCACGTGCTGTGCTCCTGCACTCCGCAGCTGTGCTGCTTGGACAGCTTT
This sequence comes from Phaethon aethereus, assembly GCF_964289735.1. NCBI lineage: Eukaryota > Metazoa > Chordata > Aves > Phaethontiformes > Phaethontidae > Phaethon > Phaethon aethereus. The sequence continues at coordinate 194,333 of NC_138588.1, forward strand.
ATCCTACACCAGTCCGCGTCCCTGTCCTCAAGGCTCCACACCTTTTTTAGTCTTTTGTGGCAGTCTGTTCTGCCTTCAGCTTCTCTCCCTTCCTCTCTGTCTTGCTCCCCTCATCCTCCCTCCCTTCCCTCCTGCCCACCCACCTCCCCGTCTTAAAAAGCTACAGGGGAAAAAGACTTGTAAAAATGCCAATTTGTAAAGAGTCTGACTCTGCTTAGCCTGCAGGAGCCAGCAGAACCCATCCAGAGCCAGAGGTAATACAACACTATAGAGAGAAACAGTTAAACTCTGCTTTTGCTTGTTTCTGCATGTGGGCAACAGCGCGTAATCTTCCTGTATGTAATAGATACAAAATACTATTTTAAACCTATAATTAAAAAAGTGAACGTCTTAACTGTATTGAAATGGCAATTTGTGCTCCTAGCTTCTTCTATGCTAAATGTTTTAAGAACAGAGCCCTGATCCTTTTCTTCAGCATCATGTTTCTATTTGAATTTAGTTCCTTGAGTTCTGTCCTTTTGCCCATTTCCATGTGAAACACTCTGTAACTAACTGCTGTCAAGAGAGGAGCCCAGCACATTAATAATAAAGCCACATTAATGCGAACAAGAACACTTCCAACTGTTTCAAACGCTTCTTGAGTGAGTCCATACTGTAGGCAGGGGGCACACAGACACTGCTGCCATACCTTCCCTCCAGCGCCGGCCAGCTGCCCCCCAGCCGATGAGTTCAGGCTAGGCCCGGCTTTTACACTAATACCACATCTTCACTCACAGCTGCTAAAACTTCCTGTGGCCCCAGGGAAGGACACACACATCAGGGGCATAGAGCCTGCCTGGGACACCCACCCCTCCCTCCTTGCCCCCAGCAGTTTCCCTATTGCAACAGTGGGCCTTTGTACCTCTGCAGCACTCCAAACCATCCCCTGAAGGGGAAGTCACTTTATTTCAGCCATTTTAGCTACTCAGCAGAAAACTAGGACAGCAGCCCTCTGCTCTGCCTGTGCTGGATAGCAGTCAGGAGTGGCTGATGCCCAGTCAGCTCTACTCCTGCCTGGGTGTCCTCAGGAGGAAACGCTATGGCACAGTTGAATGCAAGGGAAAAGGAAAGCAGGTCCTGGGTTATGACCTTTGGAAAAGAGGCCATTGTGGCCATGGAACATACCACAGCTTGTGCAGCACGTAATGAAGAGCTCAGGGCAGCTGCCAAAGCTGTTACTGACAGGGGAGGGACCACAAACCGTTACTATAAACCAGGAACTATTTCCACAGCTCTTTCCAGCTAAACAAGCGTAGGGATATGGCCACGCTCATGAGAGGCTGTGACTGTACGTGCATTTCCCAAAGGTGTACAGTATTCGGAGTCTGAGGACCTGTTCAGCACCATCCTGCACAGCAGAGCTCCCCAGCCAGCTGTTGAGATGGAGCATGCAGGTTCTGGTGAACACATCTACTACAGGCTGTTCTGCAGGAGAAGGGAGGCAAGATCAGGTTACCGTAGCGGAAAACACAAGTGGCAGCACGCAGGGAAGTGGTGTAAGTAAGTCACATAAGCATGTCCTCAGGAAGCAATGCTCCTCCAGCAATGAGCAGGAGTACACTGAGGCTGGGAAGCTTTCAAGTACCCATGAGACCTGGATAGAAGCATCAATGTTGATCCATGGGCAGGTGTCTGCAAGGAGGCACTGGACCAGCCCAGACCTCCAAAGCAGGCCTTGGCTTTGCCAGGTCTACAGTTCAGCAACAAATTGGACTTCTCTCAAACAAGAAGAGGCAGAGCTTCCTGGGCCTGTTGTTCCCCTATGGCCAGCAAGAGCAGGCATCAGCTGGGCAGCACTGGACCAAACAGTCCTGGACCACAGGAGGAGGGGTGGGGGAATGGGACTCTCACACCAAAGACAAAAACCATCTGTCCTCTGCTGGCCAGCTGTGTCCATCACTTGCTGCGTAGGACTTGGGGAGATAAGGGTTAGTAATTTGTGGAGAAGTGGCATGGCTCCAAGAAACCAGAAGAACAGATAAGCGGAAGAGGTCCCAGTAAGGCAGCAATATGGCCTTCCTTTAATCAGCTCCTTCAGTATTTGGAAACTGATGAGCCAGAGGAGTGTCCAAGGCAACAGCAGCAACATTGATTTGATTTTGGTCTTGTTTCAACAATCACCAGGGCTGCCTGGACCTTGCCACACCAAAGGCCCAAAGCGTGCATATGCCATACAGCCTGACAGTTCCTCCAGCTCCAAGGAATTTGCTCGTACATGCTGACTGACAGAGGGCCTGTCACTTGCCACAGCCTCCACCAGACATTGCCATATTCTAGCTACTCGGCACAGATAGTTGGTATTTCCTGCCTGTTAGGTCACATGACCTGGACCCATTTCTCTATACTGTTTTCCCATTGCATGCAGTGACAACAATTCAGGAAGAGTTTTGCTTAGCTGCATCTGCCAGAGATTTGATAAGCCTGATCCAAACTATCCCAGCTACTGTAGGCAAAGTTTGTGGCTACACCCAGACAGAGATGCAGGACCATGCAGCAGCCATCACTACTTATGCAGCCCAAAAGCATTTGAAAGTGCAGCTTATGCATAAGCGTAGATTTGAGGAGCCAGAACTGTCTTTGCCAGGATCAAGAAATTGTTTGTATCTAGAAATTGTGCAACTGTCCTTTTTTCCCCTCTGTGACTCACAGCACTTCCTTACACCACCCTTCTGTTTGGAAAGGGCTTTGTCATTAATTGTTGCTGTTGCTAAGCCAAGAAAAACATGGTAAAGACAGTAAGAGCAGAGAGTCAGTGCTCAGATTTCATAACACACTTTGCAGGTATTAATTTGGAAGTGTTAGATCATCATGAAAGACCACAAACTTCTTGACAGAGGCAGCTATTAAGCAGCTCTTTTAAAATAAAGGGCACTGTCCCTTCTTGGCCTACCTTTGGAAAAGAGCAGACATAGACTAGAACCCAGTTCTTGCACTGCTGTCTGCAGCCCAGCTTTCTTCTTGGTTGCCTGTGGGACAATATCTGCCTTTGAATTCAAGACATTTGCTTCCGCAGCATAAGCACTACTAGTCACAAGTAACCAGGCTGTCTCCCTTTTACTTTGCCCTTCATCAGGAAGCCCTCTGATCCTACAAACTATTGGGAGAACAAAACTTCACGGAATAATTTCTGGCTAGAGGACTCCAGCAACCAAAAGATATATTCAGAAGCCGAAATTAGACACTAATTAGAATTTGTAGAAATAGTCTCAATTTAGGGATATGGAGGTTTGCATTTTTCATCACTACAAAAAGCCTTTCCAGCCTCTCTCCTGGGCCAAATCTCTCACTGAGCTGCAGAGCCACAGCAGAACAACAGCTGCAAGCTGCTTCCCAAGCGTCATTCCCTTTTCATTTCCAGGTGAAGAAATGGGCTGAAGATTGGGGAACATTATAAATAACAGTGGTTCTTGTGAGTGGCAGCAATCTACCCAGGAATTCAACTAGTGCAGCATTCAGCCATGCCTTCTTGCAGAACATGGCCCTCAGAGCCTTGCAAGAAGGTCCGCTTTTGTACTCAGATGATGTGGCACATCCCGCAGCAGCGGCTCTTGGGCAGTGCTCCCACAGCACTCGTGCTGCCCCTGCCCAGCTGCGGAACCACAAGGGCACTGCAGCCAGTAGCCGCTTTCTCTGGGGGAAAGGGTTCCCGGATACAAAGTGCCCTCCAGGCTCCCCTGGCACCCAGAGTCCAGGCTGTCTCATGCGCTCCTTGGCAGTATGGCAGGAGGGCGGCTGGCACTGAGAGCATCCCCTTGCTGTTTTCTTGCAACGCAGGGGGAGCAGACAAGCAGGAGGTCTGCTGGGCATTTGTACACAGTAAAGCCATCCCACCAGCAGGCTCCAGGGCGCTAGAAGGAATAAGCTTCCAGCTGTGTGAGAGCCAGGCCCTCATCCCACAAGACCCTGCTCCATGACCTGCTCGTGCCACTCTGGAGGAGCCATGCCCCACTCAGCAATGACTGCTTGCAGCAGATGATGCTGGGTCTATCACGGCAACCACCCTGCCCAGGCCTGGGCCACAGTCCACCCGCTCCATGGGCACAGAGGTGAGCCCAGAAACATGCAAATCTTGACAGGAGACAACTCTTCTGTCCAGCAGGGACCCTGCTGCTGAAGCAGCGGTGCTGGCAGTGGCAGGTGCTACTGCTGACCCCGGGAGGGCGCGGGCAGGATGGCAGGGTCAGGGGCACGGGCATTGCCGGAGGCATGCAAGCGGGATCTAGTGCTGCTCTGCCTCCCGTGTTCCTGCAGCCAGCAGGGGCAGGGCACACTGCAGGCCTGTGGCCTTGGCCCAGCAGGCACCAGACAGGGTATCTGCTCTTCCCAGTCTCCAATGCAGGTTTGCCAATGAAAGCCAGAAGGCTTCCCTACAGCACGAGGCAGCCCCTTCTTGCAGACCCCGGCACACACCCATACAAGAGCAGGCTGGCACAGCCCTGTGGATGAGGGGGGTCAGGCTTCCTCCTAGCACAGTGGTGCACTCGAGGCAGCTGTACGACTGCTGCCTTTCAAGTGCAAGTAAACATGACCTTTCTTAAATACCCAAACTGGCAGCTATGGATTATCAGGCATGAGAAGAGGACACGGTACTCAGGACGTGCCTGCAACTGATGAGAAGGTGTGGAACAAGTGGAAGGAGCCGAACACACTGCCACAGCGTCTTCATTCTACCGCAAACCACCCTGGGACCTGGGAAGCCAGGACCTCTTCCCCAGTATGACCAGTTCTTCTGTGGAAGAAAAAAGAGGTGTCTGGCTGCCTTAAGCAAAGCACCATGCCTGTGCACTCACTTCAGTTGTGACTTCAGACACAGTTCCTTTTCCAGGATGGTGGATAATGAGCAGGGCTTGCTGTCCCAAGCACCTACAAGCTCTGGCACATATATACTGCTGCACAAGTCAGCATCAGAGACAGAGAGACACTGGACCCACAGCATAGATTTACTGTGAACACACATCATCACAACACAGCGCAGAGATCTTTGGGCACAGCTTCAGAAAAACACAGATCCTAGCTACAGACAAACACGCAGACTTGTCCATAAATACAGGAGGCGCAGGAGGCACAGCCCTGGCCTGCACTCAGGATGTGGCACGGACACCCGTGTCAATCTTGCCTTCAGGCTTGTGCTCACAAGTCATTTACATAAATATGTATTAAATACTTTTCATTTTATATATAATAAACATTTCTCCTTATTGGTTTCTAATAATCCTGATTTGTTCAAATAGCAGTTTCTTTTAATTTCTGTCACCAAGACTTCAGAGCTGTACCCTGCCTGACCCTTGGGGACTAGAAAAAAACCCGTGTGTGTCCTCCCTGCCCACCTCTCAGCCTGGATGCCCAGGCTCCTGCCTGCCTGTCCCAGCTCAGCAGGAAAACATTCAAGTCCACGCCAAAGAAACATTTTCTTGCAAGTGGCAGTCTTGAACCTGATCCCCTCGTTACTCTCTTTCCCACACTCATTCAGAATGCTTTCTGCTTCTCCTAGTCTTCCTGCCGTGGACTCTCTTGGATCTGGTTTTGGTGGCCAGTGGTAGGAATTGAGAGAGGAAGAAGGAAGGAACAGAGAGGAGGTTGGTAGTTGTGATGGATCCGATTACTTTGGGCCCAGAATGCCTTTCTCTGAAGGCTATGGGCCAAAAAATCTCAAGGGAGCATCTGTCCCCTTTGGACTTACTACCCCAAAAGTCTTGGCCGTACCAATCCTCTAACTCCGCTGTCCCAGCAAGCATACAGCCCTTGCGACACCAATGCAGCCCCACATCCCTGCTCCATGGAGGTGCAATGCCAGTACCAAGACTGCATTTGTTGTTCATTTAACAAGGCAGATGGGGTGGTCTTTCTTTTGCCAAATGGCAAAGAGCTGGCTTGTGGAGGAGCAGAGCAGACTCTTCCACACCCCAGAGTCCTGTGGCCTTGGGAGATGGCTTGTGCTGTGGACAGCCAGCTGCATGAGGTGCTGTGCAGGAAGTTGGGCTGCTTCCAGGCTAGAAGCACTTGCAGTGTGCTGTCCAGTGAGCTGCTAATTCTGCTGATCCTCCTGACACAGCAGCTGCAGCTCCTCCGCGCTTTTCTCAGGAGACAGAGGCTGCACCTGGCACGGGTGACCAGACAGAAGCTGGCCTGACAGAGCACTGTCCCCCACCAGCTCCTTGCCCATATGTTCTGGGTCCAACACCTCTCCCAGCAGCTCCTCTTCACAGGGCACCAAGATCTCCTTGGACAGCCCTGACTGATCCAGGCCAGTCATTTCTGCTGTATACCCCGCACCTGGCTTCACCCTCTCCGCAGCTAGCCTTATATCAGACACTGCACCACAGTCTGGGTTCCCTGTGTTACTTGGCTCTAACATTTCCCCAGCTGATTCTTCTTCATCCAGCTCTACCATGCTCTTCTCCTCTGGGTTAAGGTCCTCCACCGCCAGCTCCTTCTTGCACAGCTCCAGGACCATACCTGGCTCTGGGCCCTTATGCCAGGTCAGGGTCTCTGGGGCACTTGGCTCCGCCACCAACAGCCCAGACATCCCCACCTCCACGTCAAGCCCTCTGCCTGGAGGTAGTCTCTCTCCTTGCTCAGGGGACTGGCTAGACAGCTGCTCCTCACTTTTTGGGGGACTGATGGAAAGTTTCTCAGTGAAGCTGAAACGAGCACCGTTGTCCACAGAGGTTGGGGAGGATGGGCCTGCACTGGAGACAGTGCTGGAGGGGCCACTGCTGTCTGCAAAGAGGAAGAAAAATCTTAAACATTTAGCTGGTATTTCCCCAGCCCAAAGCCTGGGCAGACCCAAGCTGTTGCAGTCCCACAATTCTACAACCAATGTGTGAGAGTTGTCTACATGCCATGCAACCTGGCAGAGGCTTGCAGCTGCTCTTAGGTGTGTTTCTGGAAGCTCAGATGGTGAAAACCCAAGCACAAACACTACACTTACATTGTGTCATACAGTGCTATGTTGGCATATAGCCAAGAGTGGATTCTGCTGTCATGCAAAATGTGAAGCGTGATGTTGGGCTTTGAACTGAAAAGCCATTTCTCTCATGACCTCATTATTATGGAACACCCTCAGCTTCAACTTTGCTCCTCTTGGTTCCTGACACAATCCCTGAGTGTTGAGCTGGAGTCACCACTGGAAGAAGAAATATTGCTTCTCCACTAATGCTTACTCTTGCCTTATATCGTACAACGAGCAAAACTAGAGAATAGATCTAGATTATATATAAACCAATAAAGGAGGGAAGATTAAATGACTGTTTGCAGTCAGATCAGTTCCCTGACCTTGCTGCCTACACAAACACACCACACACTACTCCTGGCACAAAGAGTGTACAGCCAGGAGAAGAGTAGGACTGCTCTTTCAGTGGCAACCTTGACTTGTGTTATTAAGGCACTGACTTGTGCAGCTGTTGTCTAACCCTTTCCCCTTCAAGTGCCAGTCAGATCTGCAAAGGGGACTAAGTAACAGTCACCAGCTCTGCAGAGACTGACAAGTGAGGCCCAGGAGCTGCAGAAAAGCCTGTAAGTGAAGAACTGAATGATCTGCTGTCCTATACAGAGCTCTGCGTGAGGCATGTACATAGCTGGTTAGGAAAGGAAGGCATTTCCACATTCCAACACTGAGCTGGCCATGTGTAATGGAGAATCACGAAACTTGAAAATGAAGTGCATTCAGGCCCTCCATGTCCTAGTGCACGAAGTAGAAGGATGTCTGGAGAGACAGCATCCATCCAACAGTAGATATACCCATGATATACAATTCTACAGAGAGTCCCTTTTTGCATCTTTCTTTGGAAGCTTTTTCACAGGGCATTTAACTACTTTCCCTTTTACCTATTTCCCCTTTCTGTTTCTGTTCCTTCAAGGGAAGAGCATAGACACCCTGAACACCAATACTTGGCTTCTACCATCTGGCATCCTTCACTTCCCTCCCTCTCCATCACATTGACCCCTGATCAAGGGAGCACACTCACACCAAGGGGGCTTATCCGAACGCTGGCGCAATGGCAAAGAGGATGATGACAGGATTCGCTGGGACATAAAAGGGTCTCCTGGTATCTGGCTGCCAATCATTGAATCAAATAAAGCTTCGAGAAAAAAAATACAGACATCAGTAATATTCAGACAGACATAAAGGAATTGCTCATAGCCCGGCAGCCACGAGCAGGCACTCCAGGAAGAGCTCAGAAACAGTGCAAATTCAGAGCCATGCCTGTCCCTCAGCTCCTGGGAATCTGAGGCTAATATTTCCCAAGCTGGCATTCATATCCACATCACCAAACTTATTAGCCACAGACAGACCTAACTGATTACTAGTCTCTCAAGTAAGTGGCCTAGGATGGCTCTGAGCTGGATCCCATAGCCCACTCCTGGGCTAGAACATCCCAGAACAGGTTTCAGAGACTGTGCTTATGGCCAGTCCTGTTAGGCTGATCTGTCACAATAATGTGAAAGACCAAGAAGTCTCCTTGCCTCAAGTCTGTTCTGGCTTACCCAGAGACAAGCCCACCTCATCAGTACCTGCAGTAGACTGGACATGTGATTCGCTGCAACTCCTGCACACAGCTGTCAGGAACTCGTTGACCTGTCGCAAAGAGAGGGAGTTGTGCAGGGTCTCCAGGGGATAAATGGTGGGAACCATGGAACAGCCTTCAAAACCTGGAAAGAAATCCAATCAGAAAATGAATAGAGCAAACAGCAACCTAAATCCATGCAGGAACACTCACGGCCGAAGGAGCTGGGCAGTCTGGGAATCAAACAGGCACACTCAGGCCTAAGGTCACCTCTTCTAGGCCAAGAAAATCACCACTAGGCAATCACATGCAATAACAGACCTGAAAGCAAGCGTCCAGGCACACGCAGAAGGAGGGGGAAGAGAAGGAAACATATCTAGCAGCAGCTGTATTTGCTGCAAGCCCATGAGCCTTTTTCCTAAAATATATGGTTATGATGGGGAACTTGGCACAGTGCCCCACACTTTACAGACACTAAACAGAATTCGAGTGAAGTCAACAGAATTTCTATGCAAGGACTCCCACCACTAGTGACAGCCCAGCCTGGGACACAGTCCACCCTCTCCCCATCAGCGAGATAGTGCACTGCTACAAATGCAGGGAGTGTCAGAACCTCCCTCCCTCACAGTAGACGCTGCGGTGTATGCGTGACAGAGTGTCTCCCAAGGAAGGGCTGGGCAACAGTTTGAATTATTTGTCCCCTTAACAAGACTTCACTGCCAGCAAACCCAGAATTAGTAGAAATCGGTATCTCAACATTTAACAGACACTTCCTCAAAGCTAAGCTGCATCACAACCATTCACAATAAATTCTTTGCCACTCAAGCCAGCAGAGTATTACAGCAAAGCATCTTCCTCTTCAACCAAGCTTCCTGGCAATGCTTTATGGTCCCAAGCCAATCTGACTGTCAGAGGAGCAAGGAAGAAACAAATGAGTCTCTGGGCATACGGGAATGAGGCCTCCTCCTGCTCTGCACCTCTTGAGTTTAAAGGCCTCTAAACTTCTTAAGCTTAGGCATTCCATTCTCTGACTCCATAGCTCTCTCCAAGGAGCTCAGAAAGACCCTGGGAAGGAATTGGGTTTGTTCCTACAAAGAAGGAAAATGACTTTGAAATGCAAAAAGTATGACAGCTCTTGAGGCACTACTGTGTCAGGATCACTGCCCAGGACACTGGCAGGCTAAAATTGATCCCTGCAGCTTCACAGTACCTAAAAGGAGAAGACCTAGAGCACCTGGATTATCTACTAAGAGTAATCATTGTTCCAGTCACCTCCAGGACAGTCTCTGCTCCAATCCGCTCACCTAACCCAGTTCTGCAAGAGGCAAGGAGCATGAGCCAGCAGATGGTATTTAGAGTGAATTCATGTGCAATATAAGGAGGCTGCAGACCAGATCATCACCAGTTTGCAGTGCTGCAGAAACATTCACTGCCGTAACAGCTACTGGAGATCAAACCCTTCAGGCAGTCCAGAGGTTACCTATGCCACAAGGGCCCTACAAACATCAATTCAGGACTTGAAAGATAACAAATCCTTGACTAGGACAAAGGAATATAAGACACCAGAAGAATACCATACTCTTCTGTCCCTTGCTGAATAAGGAAGAGTATCTGTTCATTATTTTCCCATAGGCATTCTGGGAGACAGAGCTAAAGGAAAAGGGTGAGGTCAAGACTTAACGAACAGCCACACGGAGATGGTTGTGGAGCAGCATAGTATGAGGCTAATGTCATTTCACAACAGAATCTGGTTTAAGAGGGGCTGAAGTTGGCCCAGCTGTTGGGGTCTCCAAAGGAAAAGGGAAGAAGTTTGAATATAACGTAGGGCAAAGCAACGTAGTTACAAGCTACATTTGGAGGCACTGATGGAGATCTGAGTGCTTGGGCACTCCTCTAACAAAAAAAGGAAACGAAAGGTCCAGCGTTAAAGGAACCATGGAACGCTGACAGCGCTACTGATGTGAAATGATACACCTACACCCCCAAAGTGCCAAATGCCTGCTCACACAGCTCTGCTCAGCACTATGTCACTTAACTGGTCTTAAGCTAGTAGAGAAAAAGTTTCCCACCTGGAGGTGAAACACTACTATTTTCAAGGAATCCTTCTCATTTGTTTATGGCAGCCCACTTCCCTGCACACCTCCCTTGACCTGCTTAGCTGCTGTGGGGAGGCCAACAACGGCAGTTTCATGCCTCCACAGTAGAGCCAAAGCAGAAGTTACTGCTACAGACCATAATCCTTGTGTGTATCACAGCAGCAGCCACAGTGCCCAGCGAAGGTTCTGAGCACTGCTGCACCACACACATTTAGCAAAGAACCGACATCTTAGGGAAAGGGCAACAAAAATAAAGCATGAGTGCAGACCATAGGAACCTTGCCAGCCTGACAGTCACCCAGTGCCGACCACTGGGCTACTGCTGATGCTTCCTGAAACTCTTTTCCTGGGCCTGCAGGGCAGGAGTCTGTGATGCGGACAACGGCACAAGAAATTAGACAGAATTCCATTCATTTTGTACCAAAGTCAAACAGTAGCCCACAGAGGAACAAGTTTCGTTTTTCATTTCATTCAGGTTTGACTACACTAGCTGCATTAAGGGTGCACAGGGCACTCTGCTTCCTCCACAGTGAGGCCTGCCCTGCCAGAAGAGGCATGTAGCTGCGGCCTGCAGACCAGAGTAGCTAAAAATGAATCCCAGAGTCAACTGTAACCTTCTGCAGTCAAAGAGTATAGCGTGATTATGTCTCCAAAATTTTTGTTCAGTAAAATAAGAAGAAACCACCTGTTAAAGAAGACAAGATTTGGTTATGGGAAAAACCTTAAGATACACAAGGCAGAGGAGCCTGCTGACTACGTATTATTTTGGATGCCCAAGGAGACTGCACGTGATGTGGGGGAGCAGCTATGGGGAAATCACGGCTCTGAATCGATAATGCAGCAGTATCCGGACACAGCAGCAGGGAGAATGGTACTGCCAGAAGAGCCATTCTGCAGACGAGAGCACCAGAGGTACAGCCCAGCTAGAGGATTACGAGTCCTGTGATGACTCTCCCAGGCATGCTGCTGTCAAAGCTGAAGGCCCACCCACTTACAGCTGGGTTAGCTGTGTTCCAGTTCGAGCTCTTCTCCCCGGAGCTTCATGTTCTTGGTGTGTGCACACTTTACTGCACACTGTCAGAGAGTTTACTCCATGTAATCACAGTTTATGAAAAAGTCTTCCAGATGTTCAACGAGGGACTGACTCTCCTCTTTGAGTAAGGCTGTTTCAGGGCTGCCTAGTACCAACACACGATAGTTCATAAGAGTATTAAGAAGGTGATTTGGGTATAAGGACCCTTTTGCAGAGATTATTTAGCACACTATACCATATAAAGCAAATGAACACCTGCACCGGTCTCATGTCTTCATCTGAAACAGAGAATCACAGATTTCTAGGAGATTCCAGCAGGCAGTAGGAACACATTGATACAACTCTTATGAACAGCTACCTCTTAGCAGATGACCTCAAAGACAGAGTCAAGAAGCGCCACCTTTTTACCTGGACTACACAATGATGAATTCTGAAATAGATACCTGCTTTATGATTACGTGGCTTGAATGCCAAGCAAATACATCGCAGATCTCTGAGCAAACCCTATATGCTGCATTACCCTACTGCTTTTTCACTGCGGATGATACTTTCACAAAAGGTACTTTCATCCATTTAGCTATACCTCTTTCACTCTCAGGTCCGAAAGAAAATTCAACCAAAGGTGTTAGCAGCAGAACTAAAATAAGCGGATTTTTTTACTGGGAAAAGGGAAGAACAAGGGAGAAAACAAGACCCTGAATTCATTTTCATCTTCCTGATTACTGCAGGAGATGTCCCAGTCTAAATCCTTGAAAGGAAATCAATACCATTTCATTAAGAGGAAGCATCTCATTTCAATCAAGGTAACACAAAGTTTCCTAAATTCTATGTATGTCACAGAGAGACAAGAAGAAAGCTTACTGTGTAAGAGTTGGGAAAGTTGAGTTTATATGGAACATATGCACCCCCTGGAATGAAATCAGTGTTGGTGTGATTATCACTCAGAGCTGGTAATTCAGCAGATCACCTGGGAGCCAGCAGACTTCCAGGCTAGTGGACATGACAAAGAGCAGTCTTCATGTAGTCCAGATGGCATGCTCCTCAGCTTTATTAAGATTGAGCTGAGGTCCCAAATATGGCAAGGTTCTCTACTAGCAGAGTGGACTTGTTAAGAGAGAATATACTTGTTTGCTGCAGCAGGCTGGCAAGTAGAAAGCAGCCAAACTGCTGTCAGCCAACAGACAAAGACAGAGGCCAAGGAAGACTCAGGTGAGAAGTCTTTCTGGTCCAAAGCAATCCTTTTTGTGTATTGTACTTTTGCCTGAGACTTCTGAACATTACTACACACAATTTGATTAGCAGAAGTTGCTGAGCTACTACCCAGCTCTCCAGTTATGAACTCTACATTGGAGTGGAGAGGGTGCCTGTTCCTTTCTAATGGAGAGAGACCCTGAAAGCAACAGGCAGACCAATGGCACCTGGCACATTCTCAGAAGGTCTGTATGCCAAAGGTCTGTGTGCCATCTCTTCTGGAGTAAAGAAGCACTTGCCCTGTCTCAGCACAGATTCTGAAGGGCATGATAGAAAGCACACTCAGCAAGTTCCTCTCCAACATGCTTGGTCAGTCCAGCCTTATTTTGTTGGAAGAACTACAGTATGCCACATGTATATTTGCATGTGTTTATATATGCATACATTATATTTACATGAACTAGGGCTTTTGCTATCCAGCCTTTCTAAATTTAAGCTTGTACAGTCAGCCTGAAGGTCTATCCTAGTTCAACACCTCGCTGCCCACAGTGACAGAAGTGGCTACAAATGAAGGGGTACAAGACTAGAGAGCATGTAGTGACTCTTCCCCCAAGCAGTTCCCCAAGCTCCAGTGACCTGCAGCTCAGAACTGCTCTGAACCTGATGTGTCTCTTCTATGTTCTCCCGTCTCCCCTTGAACTCAGGTAAGCTCCTAACACCCCCATGTACCGTGGTCAGGAGTTTCACTATATGTGGAAAAAATCACTTCTGTCTGAAGCTGCCTCTACTTACTCCATTACAAACCTCCTAAGTCCTACACTGGAACAGACGTTGAACTGCAGATCCCCACCAACCCTCTCCAGGCCACTCTGACCACTATCACAAACATCTTTCCCAGACTGCAAATTTCTACCTTTTCTACATCGTCCCAAGTAGTGACGGTCAGCTCAGAGACCACCATTTTATATATGAATTTGGGGCTGTTTCTCCTTGTCATTTAAATTTATTTACACTGAACATCACCTGCTGTTTTACTGCCCACTCATTTTCACAGGGTCACTCACTGTTTTTTCACAGCTGACCTTTGGCTTCAGTACCATTGTAATTCATTACCAACATGAACTTACTTCACACTCTTCTTTTTCCCAGCTATGACCACACAGACAAGCACAGATTCCTAGACAGACTGCTTCAGGGCTCCACCATTTATCTTTCCAACTATGGATGCCAACTGCATACTTTTAACTCCCTGATTCTATCTTTTAATTCATGTCATCTTTGTGTGGATAGAAGTACAGTTGAAAGCCAAGAAAGACAGGATAAGGAGTATGTAGTTTTCACGAGGGGGAAGTCAGGCTGTCAGCTACAGAGACCACAGACTCTGAGAAGAACCCCAGCAGGAATCCCAAATAAGCTAACTAACTGCGGGCTTGATGGCAGACTGAGAATATGGCAAGAAAGAACTCACTGACTGCAGAGATCTGATTTCCACATAGGAAGGCTGTTATGCTGAGGTACAGAACTCATACATTTGGCTGCATTAGGGCAGGCTGCACAACCCAGCAACATGCTGCAATATTTGGTGTATCGCTGCCCGAAGCACTGAGTTCATTTCCTTTCCCTACTGGAGCTCACAGGAGATGGCTGTGATCTGCAGCAGGGGAAGCTCAGCTTTGGCTTTGGAGCAATCTGCTGTGTTCCAGCATCTCTTACCTTGAAGCAATTTTGCTCCTCTTTAGTATTTGTTGCTAGGAGACCAGGGATTGTCCTAATTATACATGAAAAGTAACTGCCATCTGCAAATTGCCTACATGACAGAAAGGGCCATATCAAGAACAAACAGACTGTATAAGAAAAATTCTCTTTTCCAGACTCTGAAAACACTTGATCCTGTTGCTTCACTACATGAAAAGCGATACTGTCTATGCCTCTTCCACCTATGGGTCTGAATGAAAAAGGAGGTCCATGCATCACACCACACAGCTCAGCAAGCCACATGCACCAAGCAGGTTTTATGGTGCAAGGTAAACATTAGCAGCTAACCCTAGCTAGCTGCCCCTCTCAGAGAAGAATCCTTCTACTTAGAAGCACGGAGACCTCAATGCATCAGACGGCCCATCTGTGCCAGAGGCTGACAAATACCACAGAAACAGTAGCAAGCTTTGATTTATAACATCTAGATTCAATACTGAAATCGCCTGCCTCTTCCCACCAGAGACATGACACGCTGCAAAGGTCCTAACAGGCAGAACAGATGCCATGCAATGCAGCCACACAGAAGCTCAGTTTCCACCTTATCTTAACATGATCTCTCTAGAAACAACACAATCCCACAAGCACTCGCTTCCCCAAAATTTCCACAGCAAGTTCACTCTGCATGTGACCAGCAGCACCGCCTCCTTAATCTTCTTTCTTCCCATACTCTTACTATTCACTTTGGTTCCTCTGTTAATACTGGGACACCTCGCAGCACCCCACCAAGACCTGCACAAGGGTATCATGTCAGTAGCGCATCACACCAGTAGGAGCTCAGCACCTAACCTGAAGGAAGCTTAAGGGCTTACCGTGGCTAAAGGAAGGAGGCAACAAACAATTGCCAAAGATGGAAAGAGCACAGTTACAGCCACACAAAGAGCACCAGCTCCATGTGGAAAGGCTACTGCCTAAGGCTCCAAAACTGCCGGGTGCAACAGCCCACACAGCTTGCTGCAGCAGCAGCCCAGAGATTTAAGGATGCAGTGAGGGAAATGCTTTCCTTTTTAGAAGCAAAGCATACTTTGCATTCTCAAGCAGACAGTGGTCCCTGCTCAGCTACAAGAGCACGGGACCAAGGCAGCTGCAGCGTGCAGTACCGTAAAGACACTCCAAGTCATCCTGCCCTGAGATCAGCCAGCTCCTGAAGAGGCGCAGGTGGTAGGAGCACTGCTGGAGGTGATGGGCTAGAGTGGCATCCAGGGAGATGTTCCGGTTCGTGGCACAGTCAGAGGAAAAACGGCGCAGCAACTGGGCAACGTGGTGGTGCTCAAATGCATCTGGAGGAAAGGGGGCCACAGAGAGTGAGAGGAGAGGGGCAGGTGCAGCTGGGGATAGAGAAATTGTGGAGGTGTCGGGGTGGAGCCGCCAGCACCAGGGCTGCTGGGTGGGAAAGACCCACACCACACACTGAAGCCCAATCCCTCCTGGAGTGAGCAGGTCAGGAATACCCTTAGATCTACATATCCACAGCCACATTGCAGCAGGCCAGCCTCCCACCCGACCCAGCCTTTGCCATACATAGCTGCAGTACAGGGGCAGTCCCTGAGCAGCGAGGTTTCATCTTTGTCAGTGGAAGTCTGACAAGTGAATAAATTTTAGGAGATGTTCCATGTCCAATACAGTTCAGGTTTGGCTAGATAAGAAGGTCAGGCCCACACTCACCCTCCCCCAGCTGAAGCAAGAAATCCAGACTGCCAACAGAGCATTTGAGTCCTGCATCCAAATGCAGCCAGCCACCTCAGCACATGGAAGAGAGCAAATGACCTGGCATCAAATGACTGGAGGCTGTGAAAGGGATGCTGGACAACAGCAGGGTTTGACTGAGAGCATAGTGCTTAGAGTATGGAAGAACAGAGGGGACACAGATGTGCTCACCTCCCCTCTCTAGACTCTCAGAACAGCCCTGTGCAATCTTCTGTAATACTCTTGCATGGCAGACAAGATACTAGCATGCAGGCATGTCTTCTCCTCCACGTATACAGCCTCAGGACTCATGTCACGCTCTCAAGACTCACAAGACCAGGGCATAAAGCACCTGGCCTGACGCTGCGCTTGGCTACTGCTCTGGTTCACCCATCCCATTTCACCACATAGAGGCAGCTCTTCAGAAACAAAATCCAGATTCAGAGCTGTGAATAGCATCTGCATTCTCAAGCAAGTGGTTCCTGTGGTTAAACATGCTTCCTGCTAAAACCAGTACCAAGCCTAGACCAAATATGCCTAACTTCAAGCTTACCCCTGCTGGACCTCTGACTTCATTTTCTTGATTAGGGACCACTTTGGCATTAGAAATATTCATTGGGTTCTTAGGAAAAAACTGATGCCCAGTTTCACTTTATTGTATTTGGGGCAGGGGCAGTTGTTTTACAGTGTGGCTTAGGAAAGAGTGGTGTTTGGTACAAGTTTTCCTGGCAAGATAGAAATTACACATCCTGCTGACATACACCATGTGAGCTCAGATGGTATCCAGACATACAAACAAACTGAGCAGTTGGCCACTCTGGGAAAAACAAAACCAAGCAAACACAGAAAATAAGTTCCCTTCAGAGATTTGAAACAATAAAGCCACATTTAGCTGCCCCTTCCCCTTTCATCTTTCCCAAAGTTTTGGTCTCCATAACAGTCTTTTGAACTTCTTTCATCTTGAACATCAAGCAGAGCAAATTTTCTTCATATTTACCAGGCAACAAGATTGCAGAAGCAGCCTTGATCACATAAGACAGAAATACTTAACCTGCTATCTTTCAGTGATCTGCTTTGGTTCTAACTTGTCTCAACAGCAGGAGCCATGAGATAGGAGTGGTGCTGTGAAACAAACTTTTTCAAAAGTTTCTGTGCAAGACTTGGATAATAAACACTAGTTCAAGGCATCTGCTACCACAGAGCTTAAGGTCTTTAACATCAAAAGACTCACAGTTCAGGTGTTAGGTTAGTAACAATATGAAGCAGAGAGAGTGAGTCAACAGAAGCACTGTCAAATGTCCTCCTTTACCAAGCCTCTTCATAGCTCCTAGCATGACTGGAGTGAAGCAGGTTACAACACCCTGGCGATATGGTGCTGATCCCCTCCTACCTCAAGAAGGCAACAGGCCCAAGCCAGCATTGTCCACCAACAGCAGACGAGTGAAAGTTCTGGAGAGACACCATTCCCAGGATAACGTCTGCAGGAAAGGTGAGCCTATTCCCACCAACACCACCATGCGTGGAGTAATCAAGGGACCACCCTAACAGACAAGTTTGCAAATAGGAAGCCATGAGGTTACCAGTACTCCTAAGATGACTGTGCTGAGGAATATCATGTGCAGAGGGAATGTTGTTAGCACCTCCTTCTCTCCCACCGTAGGCTGTGCTCTTCCAGGTGACACATGGGTAGCCTCAGGCTACCCTTGTTTTGGTCCTGCAGATCTGCATTGTAGAAACTGAGGACCTAAGCTGCTGATGCTCTTATAGAATATGGAGTGGATATCTGCCCCCGCCCTCCCCAATCCAATAGTATTCTCGTCCCAAACCCCACCCCCAAAAAAGGAAGAATGAAAGAAGGCCTTAATGTCAGCAGTGGAATTAAAGGCTGCTTTAGGAGTCCATTCACAGAGCCACTGCTCTTGCTTTTTCGCCTGGGACACAAATGTCTTGGGGGACAGCAGAGGAACCACTGAGCAGTAACAGAGGATGAATGAACAAGTTAAGTCATAACAAGACAATGGGGGAAGGTGAAGCATGTTTGGACACCAGATACACAGACACAAAAAACCACAAGAAGGCTGACAGGAGAGTTTGTGCAGAGACAACTGAATGTGAGCATAGGGTTAGAAGTGTGAGGGAACGTCAAATCAAGGAAGCAAACGTACCATTAGTCGGATGCTTTGCAAACGACACAGAAAATCGTTTTACGGCTGGCATAGACAAGAGCTCTGAGGAAATAAAAACAGATCATCTCAGTTAACAGTCTGCTTCTAAGGATCCCCGATCTTCATATGCTTGCAACTACCCTTTCAGGTTCACCTTCTTCTTGATCCCCGTAACACATGCTCCCGTTGGCACTCTCTACCTGCGGGTCTGACTGAATCTCTTGGCTTCCTCACACTCTGCCGGCTCCCCACTTCCCTTGTACTGCCCTGCCAGGGTCTCCCCTGACACTACAAAGGCGTCAGCCACACTCTCTCAATCACAGACAGCATCTCACACCTTCCCACCACACTTCCAGCCACCCTAAGAGCAACCCAGGCTTAGTCCAGTGCAAGATGCAGTTAGGCCATGTTCACAGCCACGGGAACACATGGCCAAGCAAGCAGCAGCACCACAGGAGGATAGTTCTCAGGATTCACTGCTGCCCAAGGGAAACAACCACCTTTCTGCAGAGGAACTAAAGAGCCCTGGCATAGGTAAGTGCAGCTCAAAACATCCTCTAAATGCAAGCTTAACAGAGCTATTTATGAGTTTAAAGCTAAATCAACTAATTAGGCAACAAACAGAAGACCCATGAAGACATGCCTCTACAGTTCTGTTGCTCAAAGCATTTCAGTACAGAAGAGGTTGTGGGATACACCTGTCAGAGTGGTTCTCAGGCTTCTCCTGGCCATGTCCCCAGCCAGGCCAAGCTCTCCCACAGAAATCACACATCGGAAGGACAGTACAAGAACAGACTCTATGCATCCAATGGGGTGCAAAAAGATGAGCTTTAAAAGACATGGATTAGCCTCCATATGCACCAAAAAAAAAAAGACTGAATTTCCCACTCTGGAAATTCCTCAGCTACCATGGGAAAGAATGCCCTAAATCAGTGTGTAGGATTTCATGTGAGACCCCAGCCATTCATACCTTCTGCTGCTATTTAGGAACTTTTAGGAAATATTAGAAAATATTTCATGCATCCATTTTACCTAATCAATAGGGTCTGTATGCCTATCCCTCTACACCAAGGTTAGGAGATACACCTATCAATTTATGCTCCACACCCCCATTGTGCTTCCCTAGCTACAGCCACTGACTTGGCCAAATAATATATTTAAACCAAGTCTCAAACTTTCTGCAATTTCCTTCACCAGCATAACAGCCCAAAAAATTGTTTTTCTTTCTTTAAACTCAACAAAGAGAGCATGACAATCTTCCCTACACATGCAATCCCTTAGAAGTGTCTAAGTCCTGAAGCTGCAGTCAGCCAGCTGGTAACCATCTCCATTCCACCCGACATCCCCCCTTGCCTTTACAGCACATCAATTTAAATGGTAGTGCAACATAGCTTACTGGATCCCTGGCTTCAGACAAGCTAACTTCAAATCACAGCCATCAGTGGACCTTCCCTCAACCTGAGCTTGGAACACAACTTTCCACTGAAGTGTTCTTGAGCCCTCTTCCAGCCCCAAGCAAAAAAAAGCTTCACAAATAAGGGCCATTTTAACTTCACTTGAGCAAGTCTTTGACGAAGTGCTAAAGCCATGCACCACACCTTGAAGCATCACAGCCACGAAAAAATATCAGAGAGTTCATGCAAAGATGTTCTTCAGAATCTGAAGGTTTTTAAACATTATTAGCCCAAAAACTGTGAAAAAGGCCTTGATACAAATGTACTCCAAGAGTCTGCTGTAGCTGCTGTGTCACTTACTGTATTCAGCTCTAGTGATGTTTGGTTTAAATGCCATTGTTCAGCATTTCATTGGTGCTCGTTTAAGCCTGAACATGGAGATCAAGGGCTTATTTCACATTCCAGACTACCTTCCCCAGAAGCTAAACGCTCTTTCTGCTCTTTCTGCTTCCTACTTGTTTTCCCAAGCCCCCCGCTTCTTCCTCACAATTGCTCTAATTGCAGCAAGGCGCTGGTAGCACAGGGTGCCATTGCATACCAAGAAATACAAAAAAAGAAGTGTAACATCAAGATGAATAATTCTGGGCTGTGTTAGTCACATACTAGTTAAATAAGTCTGTCTTTTAAGTACTTGAGGGTACAGCTATGTCTCAGCATGCAGAGACCTTGTCACTGAATTTAGGCTAATGCAGCAGGACTCTGCCCTGGACCTTGAATACAAGTAGGCAGTTGCAGGCACGCTCCTATTACACAGCCTACAGAGAAAGGCAGCACAGCACCAGGACTGAGCAGAATCTGTTCTGTTCCTAGCTGGGTACCGAGCAACCAGTCTTTGATGCTTTTCCCTGAGAATTAGTGCTGCCTTGGATTCACGCTGCTTGCAGAGTTATGGAAGAAAAGCAGCCAGAGCCGTGGCCAGACTTTTCAGTGGCTCTCCTGGTATTCACACCCATATCTTATGCCAAACACCATAAGCTTATTCTGGGACCTATAAGTAGCCAGCACTTGCTGCTTTGAGCAGCTCAGACTGATATAGCAGGGTTTAAAATCCTCCCAGTTCACCCTCCCTGTCTCTATCACTTAGAGCCTGTTGTGTGCTCGGGAGCTCCCTGAAGAGGTGAGAAGCAACTCAGTTTCCTCTTACACAGTGAAAAGCAGCACAGAAAGCCAGTATACATAATGGTCTCAATAAAATGGCATTTCTGAAGTTCCAGTAGGTCTGAGAACTGGATAGCATCTTTCCACCCTGATTTGCTAGGCCATTTTCCTTGTCTCAAATCTGGACAAAAATCCAAATGAACCAACCTCCTGTCTTCCCCAAAGGCCCCAAATTACTGCCTTAATCATCTCCTCACTTTGTAATCCACCAGTGCTAGTGTTCATTATGATCCTGGTAAGAAAGGCACTCAGATTCTGTATTGATTAAAAAAACATTTGTTAGAACTAACACAAAAAGGAAAAAGAGAGGACAGATAATCTTACATCCATTCAGATGCTAGGAAGCCCAAGTTGTGCAACGTTAGGTGGATTTCCAGCTAGGGCATAGCAAACTGTGCAGATCCTATCCATGAGGCAGTTTGGTAAATGCTGGTCAGCTCAGCGTTCCAACAAATGGTATGTTAATCAGTACTTACAGAGTCTGAGTGCCTTTCTTATCAGGACCACAACAGACACTTGCACTTGTGCATTACAATCCTCTAATTCCTCCAGGATACCTCAGTCTTTCCTGGTGCTCAGATTTCCTTGAAAGTAGCTACACACTCTCTGCTTCTTAGTGCATAACGCACTAGTACTAACTGCAGATCAATCCGCAGCTGGCAACACCCCTTAACCTGAAAGTTGCATCAGGCAACTTTTATACTAATGACCCAAATAAATACATTTTACCACAGTCTTGCTGAACTTTAAGGCAGTTTCTGCAGAACTGCACGATAACTAGACTTTCTGGTCCTTCTGCAGTGTTTCATCCAAGTATCCCACTTACCTCAACCATTTCAGGCCTATTACACTTGCTTTCTGACAAGCTACCTTGGACTCTTCTGTGTGCCCAGCCTTACTCTAGCACCCATCTTATCCACCCCCAAGCATATCATTCTGCCTTTGAGACGGCTCCATCTTCTGTGGGGTAAGGATTACTGTCTCCACAAAAGCTTAGTTTAGCATCAGCAAGATCACCAAGGTAAGCAACGTGATGTGATGCAGTGGATTCTGTACCAGGACAAACTTAGTTAATATCTAGACCAATAAATCCTCCTCTACAACAACAAGCAGTATTAAAATGTCAGACCAAAATCAGACCCCAGCAATACCATACATCAGCATAAAACTCCTCACACAATGTCAGCTCCTGTTCTGTCCTAGCAAGGATCACAATTTCTTGGGATATGATAAAATGCATTACTGTAGATGCGGCGAATATACACATTCAACTGTCATTCTTCTTAGCAGTCTAGTCTGCCTCAATAGCACCCTGGGACACCAAAGTCCACAAATTAACCACCTGCTGCATGGGGAACACACATACCGTCTTTGTATGTCAGGCTGCTGGCAAACTTTTTGCCATGGCTGCGTGCGTAGTCCTGGAGGTTGGGGGCACTGGAGGAGCCTCCCAGCACAGTGGTGCTAAACAGGCCGGTGCATTGTGACCCTGGAAAGGCATGGAAGGTGTTAGTATTATATCTCCACTGCATGCAACTACAGAAAAGCAGGGTTAGTCAAAGAATGAGGAATGAACTGGCCACTTCGCAAGCAATCTCAGGGAAAAAAAAATTATGCCCAGGAGCATAGGGAGGCAGTATTCCCCATTCTAAATTCACTAGTGCCAAATGCACAACGGGCAGCGCAAAACTCAGCACTGGGAAAGTTCCTAACTCCATCCAGGGTTTTTTTTTCCATTTGGCTTTCTTGCCCTGACCTATGAGAAACACCCTGACATCCTCCAGTCAGCAAATCTACATACTCATGTCATGAAAGCCAGGATGCCAAATCACTGATGTTCATGTCACAGGGTTTCATTTCTCTGCCCTTCTACCCTTTCTCTTTGGAAAGCTCCTTTTTCTATAGGACACTGAGAAGAAGCAAGGACTACCTGATCTGTTGGTCATCAAATTTGAATTAATCACTCTGTCAAGCAGTAAGGAAATCAATGTGACCAGAAAGCTTCCTTTCACAAGCTGCTACCCAGATGATATTTCACATCCACTTGGTCATGTCTTGCTACTCCAGAGTAGGTCCAATTGTTCCATGAATCACCCTTGCAAAGCACCAGATGCGCACACAGCATGGAACTTTGCTTACCCTATGGTGAGGAATATGGCATGCAAGACAGCCTCATGCATAGGAGGGCAACCTAATACTGGTGTCTTTGGCAACTGCTGGTGTTTGCTTCTCCAAGGCACAGTGTTCTGCAGAGTGACTTGACTTTATGTGATATTTAGGGAACATTGGGCATTTGAAACGCAGTTCTTTTGACTGAGGACAGCAATTGTGAGTGAAACAAAACCTTATTATGGGCCAGACAAAGCCACTGCTTGGCTATAAATTCTCTGCTAAACCATCTTGGTGCTGCATTCTCTACTGAGAATACCAACTGCTAAAAACAACATTACTTCCACATACAAAAGGCTTCCAGAAACAAGCAGGTTGATCTTGTCCAAATTTGTCTGCCAAGGCAAAAAAAAATTACATACTGCTTATTAGTATTTAACTGGAACAGTGCAACAGTTACTACTGTTAAAAAGATCCTGCCTATATTGCAAGCAGCTCTTGATTCTAAAATATAGCCTCATAGCATGATTCAGGTTGGAAGGAACCTCTGGAGGCTTCGTTCCCAATGGCCCAGCAGGGCTAACTTGGATCAGCTTGCTAGTGTTTGTCCAGTCAAGTTTTAAGTATCTCCAAGAAAGGAGATTTCGCAACCTCTCCAGGTCCCCGGTCCAATATCTGGCACATTCTCCATAAAAAAATTGTTCCTCCTAGCTAGTTGGAATGTCCCACACTGCAGCTTGCACCTGTTGGTTCTCATCCTATCACCACACGCCTTGGAGGGCAGTCTGTCTCTGTCTTCTCTGCAACCTCCCATTTAGGTGGCTGAACAGCATTAGGGTCTCCACTCTCCACAGCTTCTGATCTGAACAAGCCCTGCTCTCTCAGCTTCTCCTCACAGGTCAAGTTCTTCAGGACCTATCCACCTCCACTGCCTTTTAATGGGCTTACACCCGCTACGTCCACACCCTTCTTGCACTAGGGAGCCCAGGACAGGACAGCAGTACTTCAGACACAGTCTCACAAGAGATGAATAGAGGGGAAGAACCAAATCCCTAAGCCCGATGGCATCCACTCCTTGCTCTTCAGGACCCCAGATCTTTCTCTGTAAAGCTCCTTCTTAGCTAGAACTTCTGTGGAGAAAACACACAGATCCTGAGTTTTGAGTTATTCACATGTAAGCTCAGTCTAAGCTGACAATATCTGCTCCTGGGAACAGTGGGATACGACTGACAGAGTTCTCGTATGCACTGAACTTAAGTTGCTCCACCATCATGACACTGCTGGTAGCTTCCCACAGAACAGAGTATCACATGTGTGTCCTTGGACAATCAGACAAAGAACTCTTGCCTGCAAGGTGACTGGTACACAAATCTTAGAAAATTTCCTCCTAATGCCTTAAATTAAAGATCAGTTCTGACTCAGCATGAACTGGAATATGTCAGAATGCAAACAAAATTTTGTCAAGCAGCAGCCAAGATGATGCTCCTAATCATCCTTCCATGGCTTAAATAAAAACAAACAAACAAACAACAAAAAAAACCCAACAGACTTATTTACTGGCAGATAAAAATGGAACAGAAGATTTTTATTACTTTCTATCTTTAGCAGCCTTGTGCCACTAACCATTAAGCTAAAGATACCCCAGTGTTTCTGCTATCGTACAGTACACAGAGGCATTTTGTTAGCATCCTTAATCCAGAAGAGAATTTACAAAGATGACTCTATGGACGACAGCAATTGTCACCAGTGAACTCTAGGAGACCACTGTAGCGAAAGTTAACACACACATGCATCCTAAAGAACACAATGATACACTAGCCATTTGGATTTCAGATGTAGTAACATTTCCTAGAAATTACTGTATGTGCTGGATCTTTTTTGCATAATTAATTTTCAGATGCACATCCAATATTTCAGATGTTTAAAAAATGGACATCCCTTATTTCCCTACAGGAAGGTGAGTCTCAGCACAAAGCTTCATGCCCACCAGTAATACACCACCTCTATTGCTCAAACAGCAAGGTGTGATTTTACCCTATTTTGAAGTGTTCTTGCAAGCAAATAAGGCACTGAAACTTCCCTAGGCTTCTCAAGCTAGAAGCATGCACACTATTGCAGACAATCCACAATAATGGACTTGCTCCTGCCCAGAAAAACAGGCATACTCTAAAGCACCACTTTGCATAGACAAAGCAAGCTGCAGCCCACCCCTTTTCCACACTGAGATTTCAAGGCATTTTTTCAAATTACAGAAAAGACACAATTCTGGCAGGTATGGCAGCAGGGTTATTACAGGAGCTCTGTGCTGCTCCCCACTCCTGCATGCCTAAACATATGAGGTTATACCTGAACAGACATTCTCCCAGAGAATCCGTTCTCCCAGAGATAACACCAGCCAGCCACTGACAAGATCAGGCAACAGGAGATAGGCTCACTTTCAGAAAAGCTCAGAAACAGCAAGTAGTATCTGAATTAACCCGCTCATAGCAGAGCTGCTGAGACAAGTATTAAAGCCAAAGTTCAAGCTCCTGTGAGTTCTATATTATTTCTCCCAGAGAGAGCATATTTCATATCCTAAAGTGGGAAGAAATTAGGTTTCTTCAAAACAAACAGGAGAGGAATCAGGAAGATTCCTTGCAGAGCTTGACTTTTATAGGTAAAGAGGAATCATTCTTAAAAGTTCTCAGGTTAAGTGACATTCACAGAAATACAGACATCCTAATAACCCGGAGATTGTGCAAGCTAGTGTTGCACTACAGGTCTCTTCTGCTCAACATAGAGAAGAATGATGGCTGAGCTGAGTGTCCAGAGGTTTACCATCATAGACGAGGTCTATCAATTCCTACTCAAAGTTTTGTCTCTGCAGAGCTTCACAGTTGGGAGAGTGCCCAGCAAAGGCTTCCCAGCAAGGCAAGTCAGGCAAGAACCCAAAATTAAACCTGCTGGGATCACATTTCAAATTTTGTTGTCAAGGAAAAGTAGTATTGTACAAGGGTCCAGTTAGAGTAGTAGTCTTCTCTATTGCCGAAATAGACATTCCTCAGAAACCTGGAAAAGGCTGTAGTAAACAGGCTGGAATATCTGCTTTCCAGAGCACATGCCTTCTGGTACTCAGACATCCAAACAGTAACAATAGTTTGCGTGTAGCATTTGATGTACTCAGTAAATCTCTAAGCAGATGCACTTCCTTGACTGTGTGCCATTTCAGAAATCCTCATATTGATTTACATGGATTCACAGAATACACAACAGGTTTCTTCAAGCCTAAGCAAGGCAGTCTATTACAGTTTACTTAATCCTGCAGGTGGTTTGTGAAAGGCAGAAGTAAGCAGATGCACCACATGAAATAGCACATTCAAAATCCACTATGGCCAAGGCTCTTGTGCATTTATGAAAACAATATGCATCAACCACTCCTCCTTAGATTTTCCCAACTGGCTAGGAGCATAGCTGTCAGACTCCAGGAATACTTCCTAACCACTCCGAAGAAAATTCCCTTTACTTGGTAAGAATTAGCTTCCAAAGAAGCAGCTCATTCAAAAGTGACAAAGAAACGAGCAGGTCTTTCAAAAATCTCTTGGCTGCAGGTTGTCCACATAACAGAGTAAATAAAGAACTGATGAGTCAG
Source organism: Phaethon aethereus (assembly GCF_964289735.1). Classification (NCBI taxonomy): domain Eukaryota; kingdom Metazoa; phylum Chordata; class Aves; order Phaethontiformes; family Phaethontidae; genus Phaethon; species Phaethon aethereus. Next base: position 221,151 of record NC_138588.1, read on the forward strand.
AACTGCTGCAAGTCTACAGCCATGCTATAATGCAAAAATGGTTTTAAAGAAAAATAAAGTGGGCCTAATTTGGGCATTTCCACCTCCTGGTGCTTATTAGTCATCTGCAAGATTTAAGTTTCACATCTATCTTTGAACCTCATGACAGCTTTTCAGTTTCCAAATAGATCTTGCTTTAGCAAAAATATTTCAGGAAGAATTTCAACTGTTAAGACATAGATTAGATTAGGATGACAAGGAATGGTACTTTCAAGGACAGATAGCACCAAGTAGCCCAAAATATTCTCTTCCGCTAGCTACCATGCAAAGAATGGCTAACCAGGGATTCCAGCTCAATTAGAGAGCCGTCAAACACCACTGCAGATGACAGATCTGTCCCATACAAGAGATCTTTATGAAGCAAAGGTAGAAATATAATAGTCTTACATGAAGAGCAGCTTTGCATGTAAACTACTCTTTTGTGGAACAGAAAGCATGCTAGTTCTCATGTAAAATCATCTCTTCCTACCAAGTTCAGAAATGGCATAACAAAGGATAACAACATGGAACCAGAAGGCCAACCTGCAAGTACACAGCTTGCTCTATTGCTCCCATACTATAAAGGATAAAAAGTGCATCTTCTGTTGCTAGATGCTGAAGGAGAAGATCATAAACAAAAGGAAATACAATAAAATAGTCTCTACAGTGGTCTAAACAGTAACACTAAAAGAATACATAACACACACAGAGAGGCATAAGAGTGAACTTAAGCCAGATGTATATGTGGAGAGACAGACAGATTCCCACAGAAATACAGAGGTACAGTGAGCAGGCTGGCTACAGGTCAAGTACAGTACCTAAGCCACTTTGCTTCATCTCAGAAGACTGCCTGGAATAAGTGCTGAAGAGGCGATAACCTCCTGATTTAGAAGAAGATTCTGACAGCACCTGCAAAGACAGATAGTATAATCAGCGTCGTGCTCTAAGTTACCCACTGGTCCCAAAAGCCTTTATACATCATTTGAAGGTAAAGAAAAGTACACCTCTTCCTTAAAATCACAATTTTCAGGAAGCATAAAGGTACTCATATGCTAAGATTGTGACAGTGTACATGCAATTTTAATTTCAAGTTTGTGTTGGGTTGTGGAACAGTGGAGATTTCAAAAGTATGAAGGGACTTGTGTACTGAGCTCCTTGTCTCTCAAGTCTCTTGCTGGGATCACTGGGATATAGACTTCCTTCTTTAGCAGCAGGAAAGTATATCCTCTTTCACTTAGTACATGCCTGTTACAAAGAGCCCCTAAGTGCTGCATGCAAAGATTACATCATGAGTGACACAGAGATGGAAGCCAGCTAAGAAATACCTCAAGCCCTAACTCTCTGCTTTCAACGGTTCAGAAAACACATAGCAAAAATGCCTGCGAAACCTCTCCAAAAGGAGGGGCAATTCCTGGAGCACTTTGAAGGTGCCAGCTACCTGCGGACTGTGAAGGTAGCCTTATGACACATAACAGCCCTGATGGAGAGAGGTAACAACAAAATCGATCTTTGTTACTTTAGCAGATCAGTCAATGGGACAGTTTGAAATGCTGTAACAGTTTAAACACTCTGTAATAAACACACTGGTTAGCAGGGAGCTCCAGCTTGCATGAGATCTTAGATGGGAGACAGGAACAAGAAATGCGGAGCTGAACTGTGATAGGCAAAGACTGGAGTCTAAGGGAAGGCAAAGATGTCACCGTAGCTAGGTGAAGAGGTTGCATGCAATCTTGTAGCTGGTACATTGATGCCTCTACAGAGCATGTAATCCAAATAATTCTTGTGTTTCTCAAGCATTTCCTTACTTGCTCTTCCTCATCAATTCCTCTGACCTGTGTTCCTCCTGTCCTTCCTCAATGAGGAGGAGTTTGGGAGGTCTACCTTCCAAAAAATCCCTCTTTAACTTCTGCAGATCCTTTCCCAGAATCAACTCAAACTCTGGCACATTAAAATGAATGACGGGAAACCAAAACCAAGAAAAAGATGTTCATTAGAACAACCAAGGGCACCCATCGCATTGTTACCTCCATGGACCCTGTCTTCCGGTTCCTGATCAGTGGTGATCTTCGCTGAATGCTGACCGGCTCAGAAGGCTGTGGAGACCTTTGCTGTGCATGATCCGGCTCATTGATGCCCTTTTCTTTCGAGAGGTCCTCCAGGCTACCTTGGTCTGCTTTCTTGTCTTCATTCTGCAGTAAGGAAACATTGACACCTACAGGAATGTGGCCTTTGCAAGCACTACCCAGGCACTGACTCCAGCCTTGGATCTCCCAGCTCTGCTGAGCTCAGGAGGATACCAGCACTCTCAAAGGCTGCCCCGACAAACCCTAGAAAAGTTAGGCAAGGAACATAGCCCGCTAACAGCCTGCAGGCACAAGAGAAAGGTCAGAGGACAATTTGCTGTTGGAGACTGGACAGCAGCAGAGCCTGGCAGAACAGCAAGGTTGCCGACGGGCCTGTGCTCACCACATCCCCAGCAGGCAGGGCAGTTTGCATTCAGGCAGCATGCTCACCTCTGCGGAGGCAGGCCGAAAGCCAAACCCTGTGGGCACGTTTCTGTCTTCCTCACAGCCTTTCACGCCAGGGCTGAAATGCAGCTCCACGTGGAAACGCTCTTCTGAAGATGGGTCCTGTGAACACGAGGCACAGAGAGTAAGTAAATAAATAAAAATCAGTCCCACTGTCAGCATAGGACATGGTCTGGACCTGGGCCGCCCCGCCATGCTGGTGCAGCACGCATCCCAAGCGCATCCTTTTGGAAGGAAAGCGGAAGCAACAAGAAATCACAAACATAACGGCTCTAGGTTTTTCCTCATCCAAAAGGACAGCCTTATTAGCACAAAGCTGAGGCATTTAAATTGTTGTTATTTTGTGACAACAGCCACCAGAGGACCAAAACAGAATCGGGCTCTGTGTGCGTGTGTGTATACACACATATACACAAACCTAAAACACAGCCCCTTCTGATCCACTCCTGTTGCAAAACCAGCACACACTGGGGCAGGGAGAGATTGGTTCCCTCCTGGACTTTAATCAGGTTGTTTCAAGATTTAAGTAACTGTCTCTAATATTAACTTTATTTATTTATTTTAAGGGAAGCCAGTACTTTTTCAGTATTTGGCATTAATGATGTAAAACCAGAAGTTTCACCACCTCTACTTACTAACAGATTTACACCACTTCTAAGAGCTCTATTCAGAGTTCTGGGGGTTTTTTGACAAACAGCACTAGGAAATGTTTTGCTTCTACCATTAAAACCCTGTATCAGCTCTGTGAATAGAAGATTCTAACTCTATAGCATATAGAGGAAAGGGACTGCTCCCCTCACCCGCTACAACCTCCTGCAGTACAGGACCTGAGTCACAGGACCTGGGATTCAGTATGTGCAATTCAGTGCCAAACCTACTTACTTTGTCATCACCATCAGCTTCCACATTCTGGCTGTTTTTTAAATGATTCTCTTTACTTCCTGAAGATAGCAGTATATACTTCCCTAACTATATCAGTATATTTTTAAAATAAAAAAAGTTAATGAATGTGGAATTTCTGGATATTTTGTAGAAATATTTGGAAAAAAATGCCAAATATAATTTGCTTTTATTTTTTTATTCCTACTGTTCATTTGTAATTACTATTAAGAAACAGCAAATTATTTTGCTTTACAAAATGCTTTAAAATAGATAGTACTGATTACTTAAGTTTGGTATTACTGCTCAGGATGGCATTCCGCTTACATGTAACAAGCGTTAACTGGGTCACTGCCTCCCACCTAAAAATCAAAACTAGCAGTTGTGTTAATGATCCGTCCATCTTTATTCACAAGTGGAGAGGAGAGCTCAGGTTACAAACTTCCCAGATGAACTTCTCTCAGGGGCTGTGCCTTGCATCATGGCAGGAAGGATTTTATCCTACATCTATATCCCTCACCTTGTTGTTGTCCTCGTAGAGCATGATAACAATCTGGGTCATGTAGTTCAGCTCTGAGATAGCACTCAAATAGTCCATGGCTCTCTTCCACTGCTGGTCTTTGTTTTCCTGATATATACACATAAACAGTCGCATGGAATAAGCAACAGCAGACACCTTGCAGCATTCAGTGAAATGGGTCTGAGAGAGTTTGTCTCTCCACAAGATAACAACATTGTCAGGACAAAAAACACCTTGCTTAAGTTGCATGAAGAGAGATGGCCTTGCGATGAGGGCAGGATGCTTACAATAAGGAGCAACTGCATAGAGGGACACTACAGCTACCCATACAATCCACGTGCAGATCTGAGCACATCCAGCTGCAAGCCCCCTGTGCCATGCTGACTGGAGAAAAGCATAACCCACAGCAGGTTCCCAAACACAGTCAGTCTCAAATAGTGGCTACAGAATGGAGTACTTTAGAGTCATCTCAAAAGAAGTACAAGGGATGAACTTGTGCTAAATAAGGGACTGAGTGAAGCTGCTTTTACATGATGCTGAATGAAAAGTCTACAGAGCCACACCGGACCCTTGGGCTCCAGAAGGCAGGGCAGCCCACCCCTCATTGTCTCCCCACACTGCTCGGGAATGGTCATACCTGAAGTGGCGCTCATGCTGCTGTGTAGCATCATCACCTTGATGGACATGAAATGAACCCCACCAGTACAAAGGAACCCAAATGCAGCCTAATATCCCTGTGCTGGCAACACAGCATCCTCTGATACTTAAGTTGGGGAATAAAGTAGCATCTTATTCAGTGAGAAATTCAGAGGTACTTGCATCACTGTCTACAGATACACTGAGCTTCCACAGACATCAGAAACCTTGCCTGCTAAGCAAGCCCAAACTCTCAAGGCATTTCAGAGCACCATGCTTAAAATGGGAAGATAAATCAGAGAGCCTCTCAAAGAGTCTAAAGCAGAGCTTTTCTCAGGGTCTGCATGACAATTCCTTCAGGAAGCAGGTTATAAGAGCAAGGGAAGGTTAAATTGGATGAGTTAGTCCCCTAAAAACATGTCATCTGTCCCTCTGGTAGAGGGAGCACCCCCATGCATTTGCAACCTCAAGTCACTTCCTCTGTAAGCAAACTGATTTTCTTGACTTGGAATTGGCACTAAATAACAGGGCCAAGCTCTTGAAATAAAGAGTTGAAGAAAGCAGGAAGAGACAAATTCCCTCATCCCCATTGCTTCATACTGCTATCCTCCTACACAGGTCAGTGGTCTACTCATCTGAAATCAGCAGTACAGCTCTTGAAAACATGCCTCTGTACAAGCAAGGAAGGCAGTGTCAGGACTGAGGAAGAACAATCCTCCTACATGCCAGAAAGGCAGAAAGCTGCAGCATGCAAACACAGCAGAGATGGAGTTGGCCAGAGGCTACTGATGCACATCATTACTGGGGGAGCTGAATAGAAGGGCAACCTACAAACATACACTGTCCACCTTGGAAGGGGCCACTGAAAAAAAGCAGGGAGGCTTACTCTGTGAGCATTGCTGGGACACTTACATCCAGGAGCCCGCCATAGCGGAAGATACTGAGCAGAGAGTGCACATGGCTCTCACTGGTGAAGTAGAGCCGTGTCCGAACGTGGCGACCCGGTGACAGAACTCCTCTTGAGTACCTAAACCAAAATCAGCCCAGTGTTACTCATAGCCTGCCAATGAACTGCCACCTATCATACAGCAGCATTTCTGCACACTTAACAGAAGAAGATAACTTCACAGTGGGAACTGTCAAAGAGCACCGGGAACAGAACAAACAGTGAGAGCATTGGGCATAGAAGCCGCAAGTTTTATGGTATTCTAATGGAGACACATAGTGGGACAGAGGTAGCCTCAACATACTAGCACTTGCCCCTTGCAGAGACAGGGATGAAGGCACCACCATCCAACTACAATGGGTTTAAGCTTCTGTGGCACCACGTTCCCACTCATCAGTCCCCTTCATGTGTCCTTCAGCTTATGTTCAGTGCCTCCTTCCATACCGGTACACTATTCTGGCACGGTTCCCACACACTGCTCCAAAGCTGCCCTCCCCACCAGCAGCAGCATGCAGCACAATCCTTACAAGGGATGTAGTTTGTTGACAGACTCATCTTCATGGGTTCTCTGTAGGTCCAACTGGATCTTTTTAATGAGAGGAAGACAAAAGCCAATAGCAATCTCCAGTTTCTCCTCCTTATTAATCCCATATTCCTGCAGGAACAAAACAACAGATACCCTTGAGCCTGGGTTCTTTGCCACGTCCTCACATGAAGGAAGGCTGGACTTCAAAAGTCACGTCCACAAGCACCACTACAGTTAAGCAAGGATAGAAAGGGAAATGTCATTCAATACCTTCCTCTTTTTTTTTTCCCCCACATATTGCCAAGGGTAACAGAGGACAGAGACTCCTCCAAGAACCCCAATCTGTCTAGACATGATTGTCAGTATTCTTCCAACAGCTGAGAGGTGCAACTACCATCAGGGAACCTCCTCTCATAACACACAAACTGATACCCTGACCTGGCATGAACATTAATGCAACAACTGCTATTTGCAAAGACAAAACTTCAAGTTCTATGCTGGAAATAGTCAAACTGCATCTCATTAGAAACACTATGAAAAAGTTTAGAAGACCACTTCTGCTCTACATGGGCACAAGTGCAATTGGACCTTGCTGGTAGAAGCTCAGCCCATAGAAACAAAGCATTGCTGCCAGAACTGGGACAGAACAATGGTGAATACAGAGATCTGTTGCATGTGGCCCTCCTCTTCCCTCCCATGTTCATGGGCATAAACTTGGCAAGAAGCAAGCCAACTTTGCAAACTGAACAACTTCTAGTTTGACAAGAATAACAAACTTGCCAGAACAAGCCTTCACTTTAACACAGAAATCTCTCTTCCTCCGTACAATCTCGTATGTGGAGAATGGCATATTGCTATAGCACACACACTCAGCTTAAAAGCTGTGCTATAATGCACTATGATGAACATGGAAAGGCTGCTGCATCAGCTGTTCATTATTCTGACGCTGCCAGAATCCTCATCCAGGAAGCCAGCCCTGCCACATCTTAAGTCATAAATGGTTTTGGCCTTATACAAACACTAAAGAGATGTGTCTGAGAAATACTTATGATACACTGCCTTGAGAGTTAATGTGCAAGAGAATCAAGAAAAAACAGACAGGGAAAGGGTCAGAAACTGACACCACAGACATCGTCACACAGGCAGGACAGGCTATACCTGGGGTATGATCACATCTGCCAGGGCTTTGGAGAGTTTGAAGAGTTCAGCTGTGCCTTCCAGTTTCAGTGCACAGTTGTGCTGTACATCATACTTGATGCAATCATAGATATCAGGGATCTTGCTGATGTCATAACGCCCATTCTTCATGCGGAAATCTCGCTCCAGCTTACTCCAGCGTTGCAGCATCAATTCTAAAGTCTCACTGTGGTACAGCTGTAGGTCTAAACAGCAGAGAACACCAAACCACATTCACATGCATGCTGACTACTTCTGCGCAGATTTCAAGTGACAACTATGACTGACTTCTCCCAGCACAGAAGGGCTCTGATTATTATGTCACCCACAGGAATCCCAGACTGGAAAAGCCACTGGTCCTCTTGCACAGATTTTTAACCTGCAGCAATAAGCTACTTATGAAATACTTGAAAAAAGTGAAACTGCTTGCCTGTTGGCTTATGTCTGCCATAAATCGTATGAAATGTCCACAGATGCCTTTTTAAAACCTCTGCACTGTTATTAGTACAGTTCTTAGAGATAAGCAAATCGTGACTGAAACACTGCTGGTTATGGTCTTGAGCTCCCCTCCAGGAAATGCCTGAAAAAATCAGGCATACCTCTCCAGGCTATACTGCTGCTATTTACATTCACTCTAAACCCAAGATGCACATATAATTTCCTTTACATTACAGCTCTCTTTAACAGTAGTTGAAAGTGGAATAGGAACCTTCTATATCAATAACACATACAGAATTTCACTTTAGAATTTCTTTGCTACAGACATAAACCATAGTGGTGTTTGGGAGCTCTGAAGATGTAAAAATAAGTCTGCTCCAGACCCTTTCCATTTGTGATGCTCACCTGCAGATTTTGGGTCTTCCAGACGTTTTTGTATCTGGGAGGTAAGATTCTCAATCAGGGTGAACACCTGGTTACAGATCTCTACTGGGTTCTGGATAAATGTCATGGAGTTAAGCAGAGAAGCACTGCCTGTAGGTGCTAGCTGAGAGAAGATACCAGTAGACATTAGTTAGTATCTTTATAAACTGGGAACACAAAATGTCTGCCTTATGCAGCTGCACTGCTTTCTGATTAGGTTCAAAACTTATGCTCCCAGCTGAGGGTAATAAGCTGGCCTATTCCAAGGGGTAGTTAGACATGTTTGAAAAACTTCCTCAGGACCAAACTCAGAGGGAGCAAACAGCTGCTCCTATCAGATCAGACCTCCCTCCACCTACAATATCCACTCTTGTCTCAGTTTGCTTCTGTGCTTGAACAGAAGGGCTTCATAGAAGATTCAAGTAGTTCTTTGTGGTGATAAATATGTTCCTTAACGGTAATGGATTTCAGTCCGCAATCAGATCTCAGAGTCTGGGAAAAATAGTGTTTTGGGGACTTGTTGGAGAAGCAGCTATAGTGCTTTTATTGGTTGCTGTGCTGCATGTAGCCCATGATCTCTACTCTGCAGTTATCAGACACTGATAGGACCACAAAAGGGTTTGTATCCAAAAGATCTGCTCACACATGCACAGAGCAAGGATCTAGAATCTGGCAGGGCATACTGCCTGTCCACAGCAATCCCACAACTGGGATTGTTCTGGGTAGCATGCAGTAAACCACAAGAACTTTTCTTTTAGCGCATCCATGAGAATAAAATGCACTGGGACTTCTAAAGGGAAAGGAAGGTACCATGATGACTCTTGAAGGGGACAGTGGAGCAACACTGAGGATTTTCACTTGGAGAAGGGCAGGGACTATTAACCTGCCCCTTCCCTTCCTAAGTTCTGCTTATATCCTGTAATTTTGACCAGAACTGATCTCAGACTAACCAAACTACTGTTCACATACCAGCAGGCTTCACGTCAAACCACTGGAGCAATGCTATTCTACTTCCAGATACAGGAAGTAATAAAGCCACACAGGTACTTTACCTTTTCATAGTCCTCTTCACAGAACTCAGCATCCTTCTGCATGATTTCATGCAGTCGTGCCTTCACTCTGTGTTGACAGCTGCTAAGGGAATCGCTGTCACTGTCCAGGAGACCGTTCATATTGGCACTTTTCACCATTTGCACCAGGATGGGGGTCAGCTCTCCTTCCAGGGCCAACAGACCCTAAAGCAACACAGGACAAGATTTCAGCTACGTGCAACCCAAGCAACAAACATTTCTGGTAGTTTCATGGCCAGCCTTCAGTCAATTTGAGTGAAATCTCAACTGTCCTTGACAAGCAGTTTTACACCAACAGCACCCTACAGTAACCAGTGACTCTGGCATGTTTCTAGAGCTGTTTGAGGCAAAAGGCCAGCTCTGCCTGCAGCAGCCCCAGATTTGTCTAGGCAATTGTTGAGCAGCCAACTCAGCTTGCTGGAAAATGTTGATACAGCAGAGGTTCTGAAGAACAGCTAAGGTCATGACAGGATACCTCTTGGCTCAAGCTTCAACTGCAGATAAGCCTGTCTTCTCTCCAACTCCCAGCCCACACTGCACCAAAGACATTTCATTCCCCTTTTAAATCCAGCAGTCAAGGAATAACCCCTCTGGCTGGGCAGTCATCCAAGAAACACTAATTTTGTAGGCGATTAATACTCAGCAACAGGTTTGATGTGCTCTAACATCAAATACCAGCAATACTCCATAAATAACTCCTTCTCTGGTCAGAGTCCTATACTGGACAGGATACTAAAGGTAACATACATGTGCAGCTACACTGGATTTCCAGTACCGCCCCATACACTTGCTATTAGCACAGTGTACCCTCAACTTCCCAACAAAGAGGAGGAAGCTCATAGGACAGCTCCTTCCTCATCACCAGAGGTTTTCCTTTAGAACTGGTATAGTTTAAGACTAACGTAGCAGAACTAACAGATGCCCAAACAAGAGGAAGGACCTTTGCAAAAGCTGCTGCTGTCATCTGAACTCGACCCTCATCTGAGGCATAGATCTTGAGATCATGACGGTAGGTGCTGTGCAGCCTGAGCAAGCCACATCCAGGGAAACCAGCATAATCACCTGGAACAGAGAACAAATTCAGAATTAATATTCTGACACCTGCAAAACTATCAGTTGAATATACTGCTTTAGTCAACAAAATTTATGGTAGTAACAAATTTATATAGAGAATTAATTACTTCCATAGCCAGCATTTAGGCTACTCCAAAATAGATAGTTCTAGCCATACATGATGGCTAGAAATCTGGTTCAGGCTTTGCTTAACTTGGGAAAGTTTTGAGGAAAAAAGCGAGTATTAACCAGTCAAGTCTGATGCTGCCCAAATTTTGCAGTATCACTCTCTGAACAGTCCATAATTATTCTTCTGCTAGCCTGAATACCCCTGTGCAGAATAACGGTGCACAAAAAAATTGCCTCCTTCTACTCGTTCTCTGCACAAGAGCAGGTACTGCTGCCATCAGAACTGGACCATGACATGATAGAATTCTCAGTTGTGAGTGAAGTAAGGAGAGGACTCAGCAAAACGGCTATCATGGACTTCCGGAGGGCAGACTTTGGCCTGTTCAGGTCACTGGTTGAGAGAGTCCCTTGGGAGACAGTCCTGAAGGACAAAGGGGTCCAGGAAGGCTGGACAGTCTTCAAGAAGGAAATCTTAAAGGCACAGGAGCAGGCGGTCCCCATGTGCCCTAAGAAGAGCTGGCGGGGAAGGCGACCAGCCTGGCTGAACAGGGAGATTTTGCTGGGACTCAGGGAAAAGAGGAGAGTTTATCACCTCTGGAAGAAGGGGAAGGCAACTCATGAAGAGTACAAGGATCTCGTTAGGTCAAGCAGGGACAAAATTAGAAAGGCAAAAGCCCAGCTAGAGCTCAGTCTGGCCACAGTCGTAAAGGATAATAAAAAATGTTTTTACAAATATATTAACAACAAAAAGAGAGGCAAGGAGAATCTCCATCCCCTACTGGATATGGCGGGGAACATTGTCTCCAAGGACGAGGACAAGGCTGAGGTACTTAATGCCTTCTTCGCCTCAGTCTTTAATAGGCACTCCAGGTATCCACAGGATATTCAGCCCCCTGAGCTGGAAGACGGGGATGGAGAGCACAATATACTCCTCATAATCCAGGAGGAAGCAGTCAAGGACATGCTAAGCCACCTGGACACCCACAAGTCTATGGGGCCTGATGGGATCCACCCAAGAGTACTGAGAGAGCTGGCGGAGGAGCTTGCCAAGCCACTCTCCATCGTTTATCAGCAGTCCTGGTTAACAGGGGAGGTCCCAGAAGACTGGAGGCTTGCCAATGTGACGCCCGTCTACAAGAAAGGCCGGAAGGAGGATCCTGGGAACTACAGGCCTGTCAGCCTGACCTCCGTTCCAGGGAAGATTATGGAGCGGTTGGTTTTGAGAGTGCTCACAGGGCATCTGCAGAACAGCCAAAGGATCAGGCCCAGCCAGCATGGGTTCATGAAAGGCAGGTCCTGCTTGACCAACCTGATCTCCTTCTATGACCAGGTGACCCGCCTAGTGGATGAGGGAAAGGCTGTGGACGTTGTCTACCTGGACTTTAGTAAAGCCTTTGACAGTGTCTCCCACAGCATTCTCCTGGAGAAACTGGCGGCTCGTGGCTTAGACGGGTTTACTCTTCGCTGGGTGAGGAACTGGCTGGATGGCCGAGCCCAGAGAGTTGTGGTGAACAGCGTTAAATCCGGCTGGCGGCCAGTCACGAGTGGTGTTCCCCAGGGCTCGGTTCTGGGACAAGTCTTGTTCAATATCTTTATAGATGATCTGGATGAGGGAATTGAGTGCTCCCTCAGTAAGTTTGCAGATGACACCAAGCTGAGTGGGAGTGTTGATCTGCTGGAGGGTAGGAGGGCTCTGCAGAGGGATCTGGACAGGCTGGATCGATGGGCAGAGGCCAACTGTATGAGGTTTAATAAGGCCAAGTGCAGGGTCCTGCACTTTGGCCACAACAACCCCATGCAATGCTACAGGCTTGGGGAGGAGTGGCTGGAGAGCTGCCCAGCGGAAAAGGGACCTGGGGGTGCTGGTTGACAGCCGGCTGAATATGAGCCGGCAGTGTGCCCAGGTGGCCAAGAAGGCCAACAGCGTCCTGGCCTGTATCAGGAATAGTGTGGCCAGCAGGAGTAGGGAAGTGATTGTGCCCCTGTACTCGGCACTGGTGAGGCCGCACCTTGAATACTGTGTTCAGTTTTGGGCCCCTCACTACAAGAAGGATGTTGAGGTGCTGGAGCGTGTCCAGAGAAGGGCAACGAAGCTGGTGAGGGGTCTGGAGCACAAGTCTTATGAGGAGCGGCTGAGGGAACTGGGGTTGTTTAGTCTGGAGAAGAGGAGGCTGAGGGGAGACCTTATCGCTCTCTACAACTACCTGAAAGGGGGTTGTGGCGATGAGGGTGTTGGTCTCTTCTCCCAAGTAACTAGTGATAGGACAAGAGGAAATGGCCTCAAGTTGCGCCAGGGGAGGTTTATATTGGATATTAGGAAAAATTTCTTCACTGAGAGGGTGGTCAGGCATTGGAACAGGCTGCCCAGGGAGGTGGTGGAGTCGCCATCCCTGGAAGTGTTCAAAAAACGTTTGGATGTGGCGCTTCAGGACATGGTTTAGGGGACATGGTGGTTCTGGATTAATGGTTGGACTTGATGATCTTAAAGGTCCTTTCCAACCTAGTGATTCTGTGATTCTGTGATTCTGGAGGCAGAGCTATTCAGTAGCAAGATACCCGGTTTCCAAACCATATCCTGTAAAGCTACAATTATCTTGTAGCACAAAATGTCAGTTTATTTATGATGGCTGAGTCAACCACAGGAGTAAGATCAGTAATGGGAAAAAGCAACTCATGCAGCTCTTGAGTCTGACCCTCCAAAGACAGTGCAGTGGTGACTAATTTGCTGCTGTCTGGAATCCCATGATGATTTTGCACAGTACCCAGTCACATTGCATGAGAAGATGGGAAAACCGCTCCCAGCTCTGAGCTCACAACTCAGAGAAACCCTGCTAGACAAGGATGGACACCAACCAGAAATCAGCTGTATATCTGGACAAAGCTGCCATATACCAACTGCTACCCAGGAACACAGCATCTCACTGTAAAGTAAGATCTCTCCCTCTCCATGAATAACTACAGGAACCAGAAGTCTCCAAAGCCATGATTCAGAAGGACTGAAGTCACCTTGTACATGCTCAGACCAAGCTATACTGTGAGCAAGAGGGCAGCCACTCAGTGCTCACCAGATATAGAGCAGTCAGTTCAGAGAGTTCAGAACTGGCATAGACCATAGGGCTCAGCCCAGCTTGATGGTGACTGCACTCCATTTGACCAGAGCTCTGCAGACAGGTCTCTTCTCTCAGGTTTTGCTTCATTATGCTGCAACACACTCCTTGTACTTCCACTGGAATTGCTTCTCCTGCAGTCTTCTGGTCCCCCCAATCTCTTGTCCAAGTCAGTGGTTGATCCTCTCAACTCCAGGCTTCAGGGATCCACAACAGCACCAGGAAGTCCCCAGCCTTTCTAACTCACCGTTCCCACCTTCAAGAATGGCACACAGGCCTTGTCATGAAGATCCTCTGTCCACTACTGCTCCTCCTCCTTTAATCTCTGTGCACTGACAGTCTACTCTACTTGTTGGCACCTTGCAGTAAGCGTTACCATGTGCACTTAGTTTTCTCATCTTTTGGAAAGTTTATCCTCACATATTTGGCAAAAATATGCTCTTGAGATCACAAGCACCTGACCTCACAGCTCACCTCCCTCTGGCAACACTCTCGTAATGCAGCCTCATAATGCATCACTCTCCTAATGACAAGCTGGCAACACTCCTCCTAATGCAGTCCAGGATACCATTCGCTGCCTTTGTGGCAAGGGCACATCGTTGGCTCATGTTCAGCTTGGTGTCCACCAGGATCCCCAGGTCCTTTTCTGCAAAGCTGCTTTCCAGCTGGTTGGCCCCCAGCATATATTGGTGCAAGGGGTTGTTCCTTCCCAGAGGCAGGACTTTGCAATTCCCCTTGTTGAACATCATGCCAGCCCATTTCTCCAGCCTGCCAAGGTCCCTCTGGATGGCAGCATGCCCTTCTGGAGATTCAGCCACTCCTCCAAGTTTTGTGTCATCTGCAGACTTGCTGAGGGTACACTCTGCCCCATCATCCAGATCATTAATGATGATATTAAAGAGGATCAGACCCTGTTTTCAACCAAGCTACACTGCTAGTTCCTGGCCTCCAACTAGACTTTGTGCCACTGACCACCACCCTCTAAGCCCAGCCATTCAACTAGCTTTCAATCCACCTCACTGTCTGCTCTTCCAGCCCGTACTTCATCAGCTATGAGAACGTTACCAGAAACAGCATCAAAAGCCTTAGTGAAGTCAAAGCAGGCCATAGCCACTGTCCTCTCCTCATCTGAATAAGCCAGTCACTTCACTGTAGAAGGTTATCAAGTTGGTTAAGCATGACCTCCCTTTGTGAATCCATGCTGACTACTCCAAATCACCTTCCTATCTTTCATGTGTCCAGAAATGGTTTCTAGGATTAGCTGCTCCATCACCTTCCCAGGGACTGTGGTGACTTTCCTTATTCCAGAAGGAAACCTTCTCCGATTCAATTTACATTAGCTTAATTAATTTCAAATTTAATTAATTAAATTGAATTAATTAAACATACAAGTCAAAGATAAGCAGTAACCAATATTGGTAGCATCTGATCAATACAGTAGCAGTGTATTACTTAGAATCATAGAATCATTAAGGTTGGAAAAGACCTTCAAGATCATCAAGTCCAACCGCCAACCCAACACCACCATGTCCACTAAACCATGTCCTGAAGTGCCACATCTACATGTTTTTTGAACACTTCCAATATGGTGACTCCACCACCTCCCTGGGCAGCCTGTTCCAATGCCTGACCACACTCTCAGTATGGAAATTTTTCCTAATATCCAGTCTAAACCTCCCCTGGCACAACTTGAGGCCATTTCCTCTCATCCTATCACTAGTTACTTGGGAGAAGAGACTAACACCCACCTCACCACAACCCCCTTTCAAGTAATTGTAGAGAGCAATAAGGTCTCCCCTCAGCCTCCTCTTCTCCAGACTAAACAACCCTGGTTCCCTCAGCCGCTCCTCATAAGACTTGTGCTCCAGACCCCTCACCAGCTTCGTTGCCCTTCTTTGGACACGCTCCAGCAACACAATGTCCTTCTTGTAGTGAGGGCCCAAAACTGAACACGGTGTTCGAGGTGCGGCCTCACCAGTGCCGATTACAGGTGCACAATCACTTCCCTACTCCTGCTGGCCACGCTATTTCTGATACAGGCCAGGACGCTGTTGGCCACCTTGGCCACCTGGGCACACTGCCGGCTCATATTCAGTCGGCTGTCAACCAGCACCCCCAGGTCCCTTTTCCGCTGGGCAGCTCTCCAGCCACTCCTCCCCAAGCCTGTATCACAGCATGGGGTTGTTGTGACTGAAGTGCAGGACCCAGCCCTTGGCCTTATTAAACCTCATACAGTTGACCTTGGCCCAACATTCCAGCCTGTCCAGATCCCTCTGCAGAGCCCTCCTGCCCTCGAGCAGACCAACACTCCTGCCCAACTTGGTGTCATCGGCAAAATTAGTGAGGGATCCCCTCATCCAGATCATTGATAAAGATATTAAACAAGACCGGCCCCAAAACTGAGCCCTGGGGAACACCGCTTGTGACCAGCTGCCAACTGGATTTAACTCCAGTCACCACAGCTCTCTGGGCTCGGCAGTCCAGCCAGTTCTTTACCCAGCGAAGAGAATTCTGACTCTTTGGATGAAAAAGGCAATCTCAGCCTTTTTTTTCCCTTTGGAGTCTTGTTGATATGTGTATGTACTAAATGTTTTTGAGAGTCACAGAATTATGGGAGGGAAAATATGAAGAAGTTACCTTCCCATTCTCCTCTCTCAAGGCAGAATCTGTGTTCCAAGACAGAATTTCTCTGTTCTCTACATCTGACCTAAATTTCTGGTTAATCAAACATAAATTTTGACACTATTTGCTGCATCAGAATATATCTTATTAGAATGTCTTCTCTTTTTTGAATACCGGCATGTTAGTCAAAAGCATGTGATTGCACTCCAAGACATAGTTTAACCAGTGCATCAGGCATCTCTAGCCAGCTTAGGGATCTTGGGTGCAAAACCCACTTGAATTATTTATCGTTACCAGGTCAACTCAGAAGAACAAAAACAGTGATGACCTGAGTCACACAGGCTGCAAACAGCCCACAGATATCTGAGCATCCCTCATGCTGATGATTAGTCATCTGGACTGGGCATCCTGGCACAGTCACAGGACAGGACCAGGATACACAAGCAAAGCTTACCTTGGCCACCAGGGTACATACAGCGAAAGGCTCTTCCCAGCTCTTCTGCCTGGACTCTTCCTGCTGGTGTCAGCTCTCCACCCCACTTAAGCACCAGGAGAAGGGATGGGGAAGACTCCCGGCGAGCTTCTAGGAGACAAAGAGGTGCTCACTACATCAGATCTCAAAGCTGAGCTTGCAGAAGGAAAGGAGGGGAGGAAGAAGAGATGGTCACCAGCACCTTGCAGAGCATTCTCAACACCAGCCTGACCCAAAATCCCCAGGAACCAAACCAGCAAGTATGAAATTAAGAGTCACTACCTTTTGAAGGTATAGGCTGACGTTCATGAAATTGAAAGCATAAGCCCTGTGGCACCATCCAGTGTATATCGATACACTACCTTATGCATCACTCCAACCCTTCGTATGATGTGAGCAAACATAAGATACGGGTCACTAATTTTGCTTGCACATCCAGAGGCACATATAGGTAGGACAGCTGCATGCACTCTTGAACATCAGGCTTGAAGAGTATGGCAGCAACATCAGGGTTTTTTACCTTCATCTTCACTTGCAGATTTTGGATGTCCATGAGGCAGATAGGTCAACTGAACCTTACGGTTAATGCCAGAAAAATGCCCATACCTGTCACAAGGAGAGAGGGGGGGGAAATCTAAACAAATCAACTGCACTCACCCTTTGCCCAAAGGTCCCTAGGCAGCACACAGCAAAAATACAGCACAGGCAAGAGACTACCTGCTGCAACACCAATTCCCACAGAACATGAACATTTTTGCTATCTACCTGTGACCCGGCACATACCCCTCAAAAAAGCCAAACAACTCCCCCAAAATGAAATTCAAAGACCCATTTACCTGCCTGCTCTTCAGCTGACAGCACTCTGTGCTTTCACACCCCACCGGAGCTTTAATCAACTTTAGTTAGGTGAATTAATGAGATCACAGAAAAAAAGGGCAGGACTCCAGTTCCTCTCCTGCAGCAAAGGGAGCTCAGTTTTGTCTCAAGTGGTTTAGCCAAAAACCAGACATACTTGGAACAAGAATCAGCACTGGTTTTGATGCCAAGGAGAAAACATTAAGAGCGTGACACCTTTCATGTACAGCTGCTAACAGAGGGTGGAGGAGACTCTGACCTCTGAGGAGCCAGCTGGCCAAGACATCATCAGCACAGCTTCTTTCTACATTGCATGCTGACCTGCAGCTCTGAGACAAACTCACATTGCCTCCCGAGATATAAACCCTTACATCTCCAAGACGCTCTTCAGCTGTTCCAGTTTGGATTTCCTCTCCTCAATCTCACAATCACTGTGGGTTCCCAGGTCCACCACAAGCTGCCGTGCAATGTCCAGCACTTCCTGTCAGAGAGCAAACAGTCTCAAGGATCCAGCAATTCTGCCTCAGACTCACCACTGTACTCTTGCAAGGCCTCCAGATGGCTTCACTCAGCATCAGGTCCATATAGACAATTGTCAGACACACTTCATTTCTTAAGATACAGCTTAGGCGGGACAAGCTTTCACACTGCAGTTTGCTTCGTCCCCAACCTGTGCTCCAGCCCCATTCAGAGCCAAGCAGGTGCCTCCGGCTGCCCCAGTATCTAGCCTGGACCCATCTTTCACCAGAGGCAACCACTACAGATGGGCAAGTTGCATCAGGTCATCCCTATCCTACAGTCTCCGCATGAGCCAGGAACAGTTTCCATTCCACTCTCATACTATCACCCAGCTGACTATGCATGGGGTGGGGAATGAGAAAGCAAGCATTTGTGCAACAGTCTGTTGCCCCTTTGAGGGTTTCCACCCTCACAAAGAATTGCCTCACACTGGGATCCACACGTTTCACACAGTAACCCCAGAGAGGACTCCCCTCACCTGTAGCTGCTCTGGTTTCTTCAGCTTCAACTTCCCTGTCTTGTAGCCATCATATTTCTCAAATAATTCAAAGAACCTGAACAGACAACAAAGAATCCTGATCCATCATCTGCTGTTTCAGTGCTACAAGGACTGTCATCCCTACATATGCATTCACACTCTGCTCTTCAGGGAGAACAAGAAGGCCTACTGGTTCCTTCCTGCGCTTCAGAAATTCTGAAAAAAACCCAAGTGTCTCCAGCCGCAGATACAAAAAGGAAGCAGCCACTAGCTTCCCATTTAGTGGGGCACTTCCCTTTGCAGCACCTAGCAGACCTTCACTCTTTCTTCCAGTGGTCACACAGGAGGTGCCAGGATCATTATGGGGACAGGGGGATCCCTCAACTGGGCAGAAAGCATTTGCTTGAATGGAGCCAGGAAAAAGCACTGCCTCCCATGCACTCAGCCCTTCTGCTCCTCCTCTTCATTCAGAAAACAGGCCCTCCTCACTTCCCAGCAGCACAGCATCTTCTTGCCTTGACGCTTACCGGGGATGCTTAACTTCCATCTTCATCTTCTGCTTTGGGGTGCGATCTCCATGACGAATGACTGCAATAACACAACGAAGCTCCATCCTGGGGAAACACAAGATACACCTGACAAATGTTCCCCTACACTCCAGAATTGCCAGCTGAAAGTAGTTTCACGTTCTTCTTTCAGTTCCATCCTTTTCACAGCTGCTTTCCTCAACAGTGGCAGAACTTCCCCCGGACTAAACCAGGCACAAGTGCCAAGGCTGTAAAAGCAGTCAAAGTACTTCAGACACTACCAGGTCATCCGGTTTCCTATCAGGGCAAAGCACCATAGTACAATAACATGACAGGCAGAACCACATCTGCAGCAGAAAGGACCAGGCTGGATGTTACAGAATCTACAGAAACAACATTTTGAATTATGCCAAGCTTGTTTTCATGCCCAACTTGTGTAATGCTCATAGGACCACTTCAAAAGATGCAGGAAAAGACAACTGGGTTCAGAAGAATGGTTATACAGCTGTGGTCCTGTCTTTGAGCAACTAATAAGAGCTGTATACAGAAAAGATCCCATAGCAATTAGCCACCTGGAGGAACCAGTAGTTAGGCTGGCTAATTTCAGAAGTGCTACATGAGTTTGCTTTTTCAGATAATACAATATCCAACTATTTCTTATAGAATCTCAGAGAAGCAGGGATCGATTCTATCAGTCTCATTGTCACAAGGTGTCACTGAAGCCAGCAGTCCTGTGAGCTGTGCAGTTTTTGTGTTTGCCAACTTTTTCCAAATGATCACACAGTAAAGGAAGAATCAATACATACTCTCAATCTACCTTTTATCTAGCACTTACTTTGTTCTCTTCATACAAGCGTACAAGTGTGCTGATGATCACAAAGAAACTTTTGCCTTTGGTCTTTTAGCCTTATGTGGTGGAAAACTAGTAAGGCCAACTATCAAATGAGGGTCTGCCAAGTGTACAGGTAATGTGAATGCTTCAACTAATTGTTTTCCACGCATTTCACTGGCAGCAAAACATGCATTTTCTCTGAGTAGCAGCCAACTGAACAGTGAGCCAGCTACACCAATGCCCTAATCTGTTTCCTGCGCTGATCAATAATTTGGGCCTTCTGAAAGCCATGTGAGCAGTTTTTTTAATTCCTTCAATGACTGCTTGTCTGCATTCATCAAACCTATGACTAATTTACCATCTATCACCCCTTTTGTGTGCCTGGCTAACCCTTTCCCCAGGTATTTCAAAGTTGCAACCAACACAGCAGCTGGAGAATGCCATGCTGCTGGATGATGTCTGTCCCTTGGACAGGTTTTGCACATTGTCCCTCCATGTAGCCATCACCAGCACTCCTTTGAGAAGATGGCAGGTACTCACATAGTGCCTGAAGTTGTGGGAACAATGGGAATGTCTTCTGCCTCTGTTGGGATGGACCACGGAATATGAAACTGCGGAGCCAATTCCCGCATGATTATATTTCTGGAAGAAATTAGAATACAAAACTCACAAGAAATTCCATTCTCTTGGTACTCCACCTCCTCCTTAGTGGTCCAGCTGAAAAATTTGAAGAGAGCCACAGAATTTCTCCTCACCTTCTTCACAGAAACATCTATCACACCATGGGCTAGTTAGGGCACCCCAAAGGGACACCGATTTCCCTGACATCAACAATATTGCAGCTGGGCTTAGCATCCAATGAAAAGTCCTGTAAGATACATCTACCTATAGACAAAGACAGCTAACGCCAATGGAGACAGGAGCTCCAGGGGCTAAAAAGAATTAACGTATTCCTCCCAGAGCCAAGCTTTCACCTGCTGTACAAATGTCCCCATATAAATCACCTGCAGACTTCTCCAACATACTGATCAGGACCCCACATTCATTTTACTTTCCTACGAGTTGCCTTACCCCCTATCAAAACTTGAATTTTACATACCCGAGGATTTTGGCACAGTCATCGTAATACTTCATAGAGTTCTTCACAAAACTGAAGCCGTTCACATCGCAAACAAAAGAGTGGCCATTTGCCCGCAGGAGGTCAAACCCACACACTGTTTGCTGCATGAAGAAGCAGAGGACACAGGACTCAGGCACGCTGTGAAGGAGTGCAGCAAGGGGACAGCAGCTGCCCAGCCAAGTGGGGTGCACACACAGATCCAGCCAGCGTACACTACCCAGTTCAGCTCCCCTGGTACTGCAGCTGTCCTTCACGCTACACCTACCTCATGAGCCTTGAAGAAGTGTGAAAATACAGCCACTAGCCAGCAGTAACAGGCCCTTTAGAGGAACCTTTACACCCTCGCAGCTGTATCAAAGGCCCAATGAACAAGCCTCTGGATTAAGCTGACAGGGTCACTCCCCTCCCTCCCAGAGACAGAGCTGCTCCTGGCTCTCCTGCTCTTGCCTCTAAATCCAACTGTTTTGAACTAGACTAACTTCAGAAACCAAACTGTTTTGAAGTACAGACAATATGAGGTGCAGGTAAAAACATCCATCACTATGTGGAAAAGGTTACAAGGCAGAACAAGCCCACAGCTGTATCAGCACAACTGCAATTGGTTGCAGATTGCAGCAGGGCCAGGAACAAGTAGCCAAGTGCTTCTTCTGCTGGCATTGCTGAACATATCATGTAACCATAGCTAAACTCACACACTCACTCTACCATCCTGTAACATAGCACCAAAATGTGCACCAAAGCCAGATCAAGAATAGAAAAAAAAAAAAATCAACCCACAGTAGAAAAAAAGACCAAGCTTTCCACACAAACACAACTAGGAAACAGTAAAGGTGGGATGAGCACAGGTCAGATGGACAGCAGCATGCTCAGAGTCTGCTATTAAATGCTCAGATGTATGCTGCACACCAGCCACCTGCCTGCACAGAGGGCATTTGCTGCAGGCCCTCCTGCCTTCCCAATCATCTCTGACCAGCAAACTGCCATGGCCAACAGGACCAGCTGCACCCAGCCAGCAGAGATGGCAACTGAAACCAGGTGTGGAAGACTGCCACACCAGAGACACGTGGGGTAACAGAGCTCAAGCTTTAACACTGGCTGAGATTTGAATCAGACATTCGTGGAGTAACCTGTTTGCATAGGAGAGAAAACACAGACCTTAAAGGCTACACAGACTTTCCGAGCAACAAGTTTCTCCATGGCAGTCAGCATGACTGGGTAACGGATTTCTTTCCCTTCACTGTCCCGTTCAACCTTCCCATCCAAAGCAGGGGATTTGCGAGCCTCTGCATGGGCATAGTCCGGCCCAACAGTGTACACCTGGGAAGAGAAATAGTTACACCTGACATAACCACCTAGACTAACTGCAGCTTCCACAGTATTTCTACTGCAGACACAGAGAGAAGAAGATCAGATGGTGTCATGCATTCCTCCTGTTCTGACCTACAGAACACTCTTTGGGATCCAAGCTGCACAGTCAGCACCTCACAGCTTAAACAAACATTCCAGAATCTAAGTAGGACTGCCCAACCTTCAGCTATGCCAGGCCTGGAGAAGGAAGGCACTATTCCAGGCTTTTCCTTACCTTTACATCAGTGCCATCTGTAGGCATGAATTCCTCATAAATGTACGAGCCTGTCTTCCTCACGCTGCTCTCTGGGGAGTACACGCTACTCCGGCTGCCAATCTGAAAGCACGAAATAAACACCTCAAGGAAGAGCACAGGGCTCCTTTTCTTAGATCAAAGAACAAAAAAGCATAAGTTTCATTCCATATGTAGAGAATTAGCAGAACGCCTCTCAGAGCCCCCAGCTTTACAGTACACTTATTTATGGCAGACAAAAGAGACTCCAGAACACGGACAGTAGGTATGTCCTTTTCTAGGCTTTAAAGAGTTATTAATAAAAAGTTATTATAGACCTTTAGGTTGACTCCAATCACTATAAGGATATCGAACAAGAAACAGTGGACAAAGACCTAGAAAGTAAGGAGCCTAGCTAATAAGCAAATGAAAATAAATTATGACAGGTGATAATCAGACCAATTTAACTTCCTTCTAGGACAGTTGACTGATCTTATGGACAGATTATGATGTTGTTTTCATTTTTAGTAAGGCTTTACATACAATCTCAACTAGCATGCCTGTATGTTAGCTAAGGAAACAATAATTTTATGATTATTAATGGCAGATGCGTAACTGATTGGAAAAAAGATATATCACAGCTATTAACTGTCAGCTGACAAAGTGGAGGAAGTGAGTAAAGTCAGATTCCCTGTGGAATCTAGGAATAAATACTGCATTTATCACATTTGCAAGGTACACTATGCTGAGAAGGGCAACAATGATGTTAGAGGACAAAAACGTAAGTTTAAAAAAACAATCACGTTGATAAACTGAGAAAGCAATCTGGAAAAAACAGAATGCAATTCAATAAGGGACACAGTCCTCCATGAGTGCTAGACAGGACACAGGTCAGACAGAAGATGGGGAAGGCGAAGTCAGAACTACCACTAAAATATATCTTTCTGCAATTCCCAGGTAGACAGAGTTGAACTAGAAGTTCTAATAAGGTCTAGATTTCCCCAGCACAAAACTTTCCTTTCCCCTTCACCTGCCCCAACACTCCCTCTTGAAGCCACATGGGTCTCAGATCTGTTAGTTCCAACACCAAAACTGGAGTACCCCTCCTCACCTTCCGAAAAAGCCGCTGGCTGCCCCCACCTGCTGACGTCGGGTAGTAGATATACACATTATGGTCTTCAGCACTGACTGGCTTCTCTACAAATGGCTTTGGGAAAACAGCTCCATTTACCTCCACATGGTCCTCTCCTTCCACCAAGTTGCACTCTGAAGACAAAGCACAGCACCAGCATGTTAGCAAAAGGGTGAGACAGCCCTAGTGCAGAGCCAAAGCCCTTCAGTCCTGGTCTGTTTTGCTGTCGGGACCTTGTCTGCAAAAACCAACAGACTTGTGAATCAGGCCTCTTCAAGCTGATTATCAGTACCTGTTCTCTGCAGAATATCTTAAATAGTACAGTATGTGAAAATGGTTTCCAGTAGAGCCTGGACACTGACCTTCTGGTCTATCAGGGTCTCGATTGAGCACAGCATAGCGGGGCAAGTCTATTCCCTCTTCTTGAAGGATCCGATACACTTCACGCCTGTAGAGGACAGAAACAGTGTCAGAAGAGTCTAGAAGGTCCTCAGTATATGCCAAGGGAAAGGCTTCACTCCCATTGATGAAGAACAAAGTCAAAAGAACACAAAAAAGCCTCAAGTCACAGCACAAATACTTCTCAGCACATGCCCTCCAAATAAGACCTACAGGCTATGGGGCATGCTTCAGTCCTACTCCAGACAGAGATATCCCAGAGTAAACCTCTACCTGGCCTAAACATGGATGCTCATTTACTAGCACATGCCCAATCCACAGCAACACACCCCAGCACATGCCACCTCCTCAGATCTGCCCTCTGAAGGGTGCCCTGTCACACTAAGCTGCCCAACGCTCAGGCCAGGCAGATGCAGCAGAGCCTCTTTTCAACCTGTGTCAGTGGGGAAACCGCAATTCTTTCACTAGCATTACACCTTGGGGTGCCTGTCAGCACCCACAAGAACACTCCTCACAACCCAAAGACATGGCAGGAAGTTTGGGGTCTTGTGTGAGCCCTTCCCATATACAGCCAAAGCAGCCTGGCTGCATGCACCAAATCACAGAATCATAGTCTTTGGGTTGGAAGGGACCTTTAAATGTCCCCTAGCCCAACCCCCCTGCAATGAGCAGGGACATCTTCAACCAGATCAGGGTGCTTAGAGCCTCATCCAACCTGACCCGGGATGTGTCCAGGGATGGGGCATCTACCACCTCTCTGGGCAACCTGGGCCAGTGTTTCACCACCCTCATTGTGAAAAATTTCTTCCTTATATTTAGTCTAAATCTGCCCTCTTTTAGTTTGAAAATATTACCCCTTGTCCTATTGCTACAGGCCCTGCTAAAAAGTCTGTCCACATCTTTCTTATAAGCCCCCTTTAAGTACAGACAGGCTGCAATAAGGTCTCCCCCTGGAGCCTTCTCTTCTCCAGGCTGAACAACCCCAACTCTCCCAGCCTGTCCTCATAGCAGAGGTGTTCCATCCCTCTGAGCATTTTTGAGGCCCTCCTCTGGACCTTCTCCAACAGGACTGTGTCTTTCCTGTGCTAAGGGCTCCAGAGCTGGACGCAGTACTCCAGGTGGGGTCTCACCAGAGCAGAGTAGAGGGGCAGAATCCCCTCCCTCGACCTGCTGGCCACGCTGCTTTGGGTGCAGCCCAGGATACAGTTGGCCTTCTGTGCTGCGAGCGCACATTGCCGGCTCATGTCCAGTTTTTCATCCACCAGTACCCCCAAGTCCTTCTTGGCAGGGCTGCTCTCCATCCATTCGTCTCTCAGTCTGTACTGATATCGGGCGTTGCCTCAATCCAGGTGCAGGACCCTGCACTTGGCCTTGTTGAACCTCATGAGGTTCACATGGGCCCACTCCTCAAGCTTGTCCAGGTCCCTGAAGTAGATGACTGCTGGTGGCCTCTAGCAAGATCTGACTGAGAAGCTTCCTGAAGTGCCTGATGTACATGCCCTCCTCACAATCTGATCTGGCCTTGCTCCCACTTTCTGTCCCAGAACCCCATCCCACTACTTGGCTCTCCTACTCAGAGACTAGCCTTTTTGTCTTACTTGTGAGAGTCTCACCTGTGAGACCTCTTCACATCCTACTTCATCTAGCCATTCCTTACAAGATATTTGTACCAGAAAACGAAACATGCCAAGTCTCAATTTTTTACCCCCAAATCTATTCCTCTCCATGTTTTGGAGAAACAACCCGTAAAAGCCACTGTTAAGGTCCCCTCCCTCCCCATCTCACTCATTTGCTTGTGGCCAGGAAGAAGTTTGCACAGCATGCTGAGGAGAGGAATTAGCCAAAGGAAGAGAGAAGCTTTAGTGGATCAGAGACACCTACCTGTCCTGGATATAATACTGCATATCGAGGTCATTAATCAGAAATGGCTTGCACAGCTTGGCATAAGCAACCGCTTTATCCAGGGGGAATCCTGAAACACAGGGAAGGTAGGGGGAAGAATGAGTAGAAGCTCTCTTTCCCAGATCTCAAGTAGGCCAAGGCCAGCCATAGACTTTTTACCTTTGGAGTGGAATGATATTAGGCAGTCACAAGGCGGCCAGTTCTCCACCGGTTCATTCAGAATAACATCTTCCCCCATAATCACCACTGTGATATATTCAAACTTGCACAGACGCTCCAGAATCTGTGTCATGGGCTTTGACTTTGACTTTTTGGTCATGGCACATATTCCAACCACAATCTGTCGTTCAGGTGGCTAAGGGAAGACAGAGATCAGTTTAGTGCAGAGTCAACTACTTTACTGAATTTAAACTGTAACACTGTAGAAATGCAGCAATGCAGGACAAACAAGGGATTTTATTCCAATTTTATGGACTCACAGCTCTTGCTGGACTCAAACCCATACACACTTCCAGCTCCCACTAGGGTCTACTGGGGGACATCATTAAGGAGCAGCCCAAAACAACCACTTCTTTTCCAGGTAGTATGTACCCTCTCCTTTTACTGGGCACTAATGCTAAGGTCAGAAATAAATATCTAGCACCTGAACAAGCAGCAGGGACTGGAATCCCACATCATGTTCTCTGGCCCATAACTCACCAAGACAGTTGGTAGACTTAGACAGGCTCAGAGAAGAGCCGCAAATGTTTTATAGCAAAAAAGTCCAGAAGCTCAGTCTGTTTGTCTTATCTGAGAGAAAATGAAGGGGAGATTACAACAGTAAGTAGCTATGAAGAGAAACAGTACCAAGTGCTCTTCCATATATCTGACAAAGGTACAACAAGATCCAGTGGGACGGAGTTAAGTTGAATAAGTCAAGAGAGAAGGTATGCATTCAAAAAGCATTGGTAACTGTAACAGAGGAACAGGCTAAGGTCTGTGGTGGACTGTCTGTCACCATCTAGAAACAGCAGACTGGGTATTTTCCTGACAGATTAATTCTGTGAGATCATCTGAAGTGATACACACAGGACTGCGGGTTACCCAGCATAAACAATTGTGGCTTCAAACTGTAAGCTGAGACTTTAGAAGTCACAGCATTGACTTGCAAAGCCAAGGTTCCACAGCAAAAAAAAAAAATCTGGGAAGTGAAAGGGTTTGCAAATCCTTCACCATACTTGATAAATAGCTCCTCACTGAGCATCAAAGTACACAACACCGTGTGGGTTTGAAGGAAGCCTGTGTGGGCTCCTAGGTCAACAACCAATGGAGACTCAAGGTACAGAGGCACTCAAAACCACCACTGCACTGGCATATGGTCCCAGCAATATGCACAGCCAGCAGCAACGTCCCTGCAGCATCCAAATCCCACATGCAGAACAGCAAATGTAACACTTAATATAACACTGAATATGGGCCAAAAGCAGTCAGGAGCTGGAGATCATTCTCCTTTCTGCATCCTGTTCCTGGCAGTTACAGAAAATAATAAATGCTTCCTTTCTACAGACACACCTTTTCCCTTTTCACAGTTCCCAGAGTTTTTCTCAAAAATTTCGCTGGTGAAACAGAAAAGTTTACAGGAGTGTCAGGGTTAAGTTGCTAGGACAAAGAAATCCACTATTGTACCTGAAAAAGACCTGCAACCAAAAGGCTAGGATTTACTGCAGCATGAGGCAGCAAGTATGGCAGCATGACAGTGCAATATGTCCTGTCAGAAATGACATTGCCGTTCCCCACAGTTGTGCTACACAGCCTGAAGTCCTGACTGCCTGTGGCCTCAGCAGCAACCACACAAACCCTGGCTGAGATCCAGGAATTCTGCACAGACACTCCAACCCAGAACGCCGGGACCTCCTTACCGACTCCTCCTCTTCATCATCTTCAAAGAAATCAGTTTCGTCTGTCTTCATGTTTGATCCCAGAAAGTCTGTCTCATCATCCCTGGAACCGACAACAAACCTGGGAGTGGAGTTCTCTCCCTCACTGGAGGTCGTCAGGGACGACATTGCAGCTTCGGTGGCGAACCATCCCGCTCTGGAATCACAGTGTGCAAAAAGGGATAGAGAAGGTCAGATACAGAGCAAGCCAGGGGCCAGCTGCACTACTGGAAGCAGGTGGTGGTGGGGAGGGCAGGGACTGCTCTGGCATGAGTGAGCCCAGGGACACGCTGCCCAGCACAAAAGAAGGGAGCAGGAGGAGACCCTCGGGGTGGGAGGGGATCCGGGATTCAGGATTGTTTTAGATAGGCAGCCCCATGGTGGAATTAACCCTTTTGCATGAACTGGAAAAGGCACAGTGTCACCACCAGCACTAAAACCATGTAAACCTTACAATGATGCATGCTCCAAGCCGCTGTCTAAATCATGGAAGGGGACAGTCGAGGCTCTCGCAGGCTCGTACACCCAAAGACATCAACGGGGACTCCAGAAGTTAGGATGAAGTTTAGGACAGTGATAATGACTTTCCAATTGCCAATTTTCATCCTTTCAGCTCAAGAAGACCTACAGTAAAAGAGCCCAGTTTGAGAGGTACATGAGTTTGCAGGGAGGAGGGAAAAGGAAGAAGTGACAACTCTTTGGCAGGGAAAGAGGACATAGAAGCATCAGCAATAGTTGGGTTGCAGGTCAGGGCTTCCGGGTTTGCAAGCTGGCTCTGGAAGCTGATTATCAGGATACAAGCTATGCTTTATAAACGCCAGGGAAGGAGTGTGTCTCTTACTGTCTGCCGCAGAAGTGACAGAGTTTGAATACACAGTACGCATGACCTGTACACACCAAGGACACAGCTGTCACCTGTGACCATAGCTGCACATTCATAAATGTCAAGCGGTTGCCCTTTACCGTGTTTTCCCCAACTATAAAGTGATGAAAAGCATTCCTCCCATGTAAATAAGTGCAACCTTGAGAAGAGGACATTGTGAACACCTCATGTTACTAAGTACTTCCTAAAAATGGACATGAGACAGTCTTTGCCACTGCTTCTCATGCTCTCACATGATTTCCAGCATTCCCCAGACTGAGGGTTACTGTATTTCCTTCTCTCTTGAGTATGCTGTCCCTTACAGACAGTACACCATAGGAGACTATGCTGCCACATACAGCTGTCAGTTCCCAGTCCTCTGGCTGCTCTTCTTCACAGAGCAGAGGAGGCACACCCAAACGCCATCGGCCTGCTGCCAGCACGGTTTCACGATAGATGAGAATCCCCCCACCAGGAACAACGGAGGGAGATTGCCTTAATCCATCTGAGTAGGGTGGGAACTGGCAAAAGAAACACACAGAGCAATCCAGCTGCTTGTGAAATCCCCTTTGGAAATAAGGGTAAAAATAAAGCACGCCTCCATGCAGGAAGGCTGCACACACTCCCAGAGATGACAGGATATGTAATAGCTAAGCACTCAGAGAAAGCACCTGAGCAGAAACACACTGGATAAGGTCCTGCAGCCACGCTACCAGGCACTGGTTCAACAGCAAGCCCATCAGTTACCATGCTGGATCTACTGGCAGAGCCAACACCAACCCAACGGGAACCAGAGAGATGACACAGGAAGCCTGGACTTTGCACCTACCACACCAAGAACGATCTCCTCTGCCTCACTTCCAGCTCATGCCGGTCTTCCGCTTGTGCACCAAGCCCAGTGCTGCCTGCTCCCATGCAAACCTTGAGGCACAGTACACACACAGCACAGAAAAGTGTCCCCATCAGCAAGAGTTAAAGTCCTAATTCACCATCGGTGCTCTCTCCTGGTGGGAGCAACAGCGATGGCAGACCAGGCTATACAGGCATTTTACTGTGTGCTCCATATAGCCCTACTATTTCTACATGAGGACGAGAGTCAGATTCCCAACATGCTCAGGAACCATTTTCATTCCTGTGCCCTGCTGCCTCAGCATGCCAGCACAGAACTAGGACTTTAGCAAGTACACTATCAGCTTGATGGCTGATGATTTAATTAAGTAAACCATGCAAGAAGAGGAGGAGGGTTGTTTTCTCCAATCCCTTACTCTCCCCTCCCTCCTGGAAAAAACAGATCAAGCAGTAGGAAAACCTTTGCCCTAAGAACTAAGAAAGCAACAAGTTCTCTACACTCCTGCTCCTATCATAGAAAAAAGCTTCTGCCTTGCTTTGTAGCTATTTCCAGAGGCCATGACAGGTCATACTCGAACCAGGTAAAAACTTAGAGCCTCACTGAAGCTGATGGTTACTGATGCATCAGGCATGCCCTTGGTGTTAACAGGGAAAGCCTTATGATCTCAGGTTGTTTCTGGTGTGGGGAAAGGGAAAGGGTATAAGCAAAACCTTTTTCAAGTTTCTGCTTAAAGTAGATCCCTTAGCTGACTAGATCTATACCAACAGAGACTACACACTCTTGATGAAACAGAACTTTTAGCTACAGGCATAGCTAAGTCATCTAAAACTCAGACAGACTGTTGCTCTTAAAGGGAAACAGGCAAGTGGAGCTCTAAGTGGTATCAAAGGCTAATAATATAAGGTTTTGCCAACACACCTGAATCAGTTCTAGTGCTGGGCTATCAAAGAGTTTATGTGCCA
Organism: Phaethon aethereus; assembly: GCF_964289735.1. NCBI lineage: Eukaryota > Metazoa > Chordata > Aves > Phaethontiformes > Phaethontidae > Phaethon > Phaethon aethereus. The sequence goes on from NC_138588.1 coordinate 251,627, forward strand.
GGAAGGTGGCAACTCCCTTACAGAAAGGGTACCAGCAAGGTTCCTGTACAGCGCTCAGCCCACACCACCGCCTCACTATTACTTCTTTTCTTCAAACCTAGAGCTACGAGAGGTGCTGACAGTACACGATGCTGATGGTTCTGCATCATTCTCATTGCTTCCAGAGCTAACTTTTCCTAGAGGTCATATATTCAGACCAGTCCCCAGTTGCTGAGTGCTACAGATCTTACCTCTCACGAATCTCAGCAAGAAAATTAAGTGTTAATGCTGCTGGCTGTATTGTCCAAGAGAGACAAAAGCATTAACACGGCTCTGGCGCACACACAAAAAAGGTGAAGATGGTTCTGGCTTTGAGTACGGAATATTCAGGCTTGCTAGTCCCATCACAGATACATGAGGAAGTATACTCCAACAGCTACAGTTAAAGACATTCTTGCACTCTCTTCCAAGAAGGGCAGCTATAATCTGCTACACAATTATACCAAATGTTACCATAATCACCTAACGGCAATCAGAAGCTGCTGACACACAACCTGAAACTGAGACATAGACCTTGCTCTAAGTGTCCTGGGACTAATTCAGCTCCCTAGACTGCCCGGTATAAGTGATAAGAAATGAGAAAGTAAATTGTTTTCCAGTTCCCCAGCAGATCGTTCTGGCGCTGTTCAGATAAGGATGTTCACAGAGTAAAGAGACTTATTCTTTGTGCCCCACTTCTGAGGTACCAGAAATGTAAGAGAGAAGGTCTTGTGTTAACTTGGTACTCAGTACAGCATTAACCGCTAAATGAGTGGTTTGGGTGTTGTTTTTTTGTTTCACTTCGTTTTTTAAACAAAGCCCGTTAGAGGTACAGATGCATGATCTGAAAGCACAATCCCTACAGCAGAGGGCTGAAGGACAAGGGCTGCAGCACCCAAGCAAGGCTAACCACATCGTTGGTGGCAGCAGCCACAGGTGGTAGAAGAGGCAGCTCTAGGAGTGGACAGCAGGCCTGCACACCCCAGGGGGCCTGTGGGAAGCATTAGGCGGGAGGTCTGAGGAGTACAGGGTACCACTGCATGCAGACAGGCTGCAAGGATGATTATAGACCCACAGCCTGATTTAAGCCAAGTCAGGTAACTTGCAGGATTGTAACCTTTAAGAATACACATAGCTGGCATTTTAAAATACTAATGCTGGCCATGTCTTGTTGAACCACCTGAAACTGCTGTGGGCACTAAAAACAAACCACCCAAACAAACAAATTAAAAACAACCCTGAAAACGTAGGCCTTCATCAGTGAAGTACCTTTGCCCAAAGAATTACCCCCACTGTCACAAAGGACTACCTGTATTAAGGTTAATTACATACTTACATACAAAAGGTGAAAGCTGTACTCTTATCATAGACACTTAATGGCTTCAGAAGAAGAAGAACACCTATTCCAGAGTTAATAATTAAAAGCTATTTGGACTTGGTGTATCAAAGAAAGCTCTCCATGTTCTATTAGCATAGCAGTTCAGTGTGTTCACAAGCAGGAAGCTAAAGTCAAGCTTCTAAACATACAGTTCTGCCTGTTCAAGCAGCACTTTTGGCAACTACAAGTCTATCAGCATCTTCAAACCTAGACAGAGTATAGCAACGGTGGAAACATTTCATGTTTCCTGACCAGGAGCTCCTTCTGCTAGACAATGCCATTTGCAAATTTAGTAAAACCTCTTGGCTTATCACTTTGACATCTGAACAAGCACTATGTTGCTCACATAGCAACTGTAGCAGTAAGATCAATCCTTGCCTTAGGAGACTGATGATTTTTTTCCATGAGATTTATGAGATTGTTAAGTGTGAAACTTCACAGCATCAGAATTTCTCTGAGACTGTAACTGTTAATAGAGGTTTATTAACCAACGAACCACGGCCGCTCTACCCTTCCCGCACACCCTGTGGGCGATGCAGACACAATCCCCAACCCGTCCGGCTCGGGCGCCTTCCCGAAGGCTTCCAGGCGGGAGGCCGGGGGCAGCGGCGCGGCGGGACGGCGGCCCCGGGGGAGCAGGGAGGCGGCTCCTCCTCCGGGGGCAGCTACCGGGGCCCGGCCGGGGCAGAGCGCCGCGGCCGCAAGCAGCCCAGCACCCGGCGAGCCTCCCCAGCGCCGAGCGGACGCACCGGCGCCGCTAGGCCGGGCTGCACCGACACGGACACGGACACGGACACGGACACGGACAGGGACAGGCCAACCCGCGGCAGCCCGCCGGGCCGCCTCCTCCTCGCGAGACCCCGCGGCGGCCGGGAGGGTCTGCGAGGCCCGCTCAGCCGTGGCAGGGCCGGGCCACGGCCCCGCCCCACCGGCCCTCCCGGGCAGCGCCGCCGCAGCGCCGCGCCCAGCGCTCGGCCCGGCCCGCTGCGCCCTCCGCCGAGCGGCAGCTCCTGCGCCGCGCTCGGTGCCGCGGGGCAGGCGCGCCGGGGGAGGCCAGACGCCCCGGGCCCGGCATACCCAGGCGGGTGGCAGGGAGCAGGCGGCACAGGTAGCCGCGGCAGCCCCGCGGGGGGCGGCGGGGCCGCGCCTCGCCACGGGGCCGCCGCTGCCACCTACCCGGTGCTCACCGGCAGTCGCCAACGAGCTGGGCCCAGCAGCGGCGCGGCCGGCCGCCCCACACCCCCTTCGCTTTCCTTCCCTGGCCCGGCGCCTCCTGCCTCCCGCCCCGGCCCTAGGCTCGGGCTCGGACCCGGCGCACCGGGGATGCCCCGGCACCCCGCTGGCGGCAGCAGGGGGCGCCACTCCGGACGCCGCCATTTCCCTCCGCTCACCTGCGGCCTCCGAGTGCACCCTGCGCTGCCGGCGCTGCCGCCGACCAATCACGACCTGCTGACGGCCGCAGCCAGCCAATCGGCGGGGAGGGGGGCGGGCTGGCTGGGCCCCAGGCTGGCGGTGCGTGGCGGCCTCTGGCGGCGGTGGAGGGGACCGCTGCGCGGCCGGGCGTGCCGCGCGCACGTGGGGCGCTGGCCCAGCGACGGGTATCGGCAGCGCCGCCGGGTCCCGCGTTACCACGGCAACCGCGCCGCGCGGACCGCCCCCGCGCCGCGGGACCCCGGGCAGGAGGCGCGACTGTGCCCGGCGGCCGTTCCCAGTGCGCCAGAGAAGCCGGGCAGCGCGCCCCGGGCAGCGCCCGCCGCCGCTCCCGTCCCGCGGGGTCTACGGCGGCGGAACGCGGCGCGCTCCCTGCCCCGCGGGTGCAGCACCGCTGGCTCCGCGGGCACGGGGTGCGCGGGCCGAGCGCCCTGTCCCGGCGTGCGGGGATCGCGGAGGGAGCGCCCGGCGCCGGGCAGCGGCACGGAGCGCAACGGGAGGGCCGGTGACCGCCGAGAACCGGCCGCCGGCCCCGCGACCCATCCCGGGCCGCAGCCCATGCGCGGCTCCGGGCCGTCCAAGAGCCGTGCTCGCCGCTCCCGGCTCCAGGTGTGCGGACTTTGCCCCGGCCGCACCCTCGCCGCCGCGGGCTGCGCCGTGCTGTGCCGTGCGCGCCCGCACCGCGGCGCGGGGCGGGGGCCCCGTGCGGGGCCCGGCACGGGCGCAGCCGCCCCTCCGGCGCTGTCCGGCGCGCGGTGCTGAAGGCGGCAGCGGCCCCGGGGCGGCGGGTGGGGCGGGGCGGGGCGGCCGAGCAGGTGGCGGTGCCGTTAAGGCCCCCCCGTGCCCGGCCGGCTCCCCGCCCCTCGCGCACCCTGCCGCCGCCGCCGTTCCCATTCCTATTCCCGTTCCCATTCCCATCACGTCCGCCTTCCGGCCCCGCCGCGCTCGCTCCGCCGCGCCGCCGCTCCGCGATGGCCAGCACCTTCGCCCGCGCCCTCTCCGCCCGCCGCTCCGCCGGCCTCCTGGCCATGGTGGGCGCCGGCTCCCTCGCCGCCGGCTTCCTGCTCGCCCGGGACACGGTCAGCGCGGGCGACCGGCAGCGGCGGCGCTACCCGCCCAGGTACCGGGCGCGGGCTGCGGGGGCGCACGTGCGGGGGGCGGCGGGCGCGGGCGGGAGCCGGTCCCCGCGGCACTGGCACCGGGGAGGGCGCGGGGCTGCCCCCGAGCTCCAGCCGGGGAGGGGGCCCCAGGGCGGCTCATGGGGGCGGCGGGGCGGACGCGCAGGAACCGAACCGCTCGGCCGTGTTGGACGGAGCCGCCGGCGCCGCGGGCTGGTGCCGCCGCGGCGCCGGTGCCGTCCCCCCCGCGCCGGCCGGGCTGCCACCGGGCCCCGCCACGGGACCCGCGCTGAGCCGGAGCCGTGCGGGCTGCGGGGGCCTTCTCGGGCGCATCCCCGTGCCCGGGGGTCGGCTCCGGCCGCCAACGTCCGTCCGGCGGCTGTCCAGGCTGGGAGCCCCGAGTCTGCCGGCGGCCCTGGGCGGTCGTGGAGCACCGGGACCAGCCGCTGCGCCGCCAGCCCGGGACGGGCGGGAGCGGGAGGGCAACACTGCTTGCCAGCAGGGTTGGGGGCTTGGGGCACTCAGGGAGGCCGTCACGGAGATGGGGCAGCCTGGCCGGGCAGCATCGCCGGGAAAGCCCGCACAGGTGAGGATACACCCCAGGCTCGGCCCAGTTGTCAGAGGAGCCAGGGAAGACTTGCCAATGTCCTGGTGGGAACAGGACGGAGCAAATGGGTTCATTTTCTCCTGCTGGCAAAACATCCAGGAGCTCCGTCTGCAAGAGCTGGTGTCAGACAGAGACAGAGGCTCCTCGGCAGCCCCCGGGGGCTGGCAGCAGCTCCTGGCCTGACCCCATCTGGCTGTACCAGCCTTCCCACATGCCTGCCTTTGGGACGGGGACTTCTCTATTTAAAAGACAAGGTTTCCTGGCAGGTCCTCGCTCTTCCATCTCAGGGGCAGGTTTTAAAGGGAGAACTGGAAGGGCCTGCAGGTGCTGAGAAGGCAGCCCCCAGCCTGTGGGCCAATTTTGGATGAAGATGAGCCCTGAGATATGCAATCAGGACTCCTGGGAGGTGGGCACAGGGCCGAACAGGGCCAGGAAGGAGCATGGACAGCAGTGGCCTGGCTTAGGGGTTCTTTTGGGGTAATACTGGCTCTGCAAGAGCCGCTGGCCCTATTTACACAACTTGTGCCTGATCCCTTAAGCCAGATAAGTGTCACAGCTGCAGAGCGGTGCTAAGGTTCAAGCTTAAGCACAGAAGGTCTCGTGTCGCTGCCCCTTCGAACTGCTCTCTGCCAAGGGCTGCCCCGGGGAGCCTGGCTGGGCCCAGGAGGGCCGGGCACTTCGCTGCCATAGGTGGAGGTGTTACCGCTGCTCCGCTCACTGCTGCTTGCTGTAGCAATGAGGAAGCAGAGGCCTTGAGGCCCCAGAGCGTGGAGGGCCAAGGAAAAAGATGAGGGCTGGAGGCAGGAGCTGCCTGTGCCTCACAAGGTCTGGGCAGGGTAGGGACAGGGCTGGGAGGGGAGAGGGACGTGGCAGCCACCAGCTGGTCCTTCCACTTTGCATTGGCACCAGCTGCTCAGCCTGGCACAGGTCAGAGGCCGGTCAGGAAGGCGAGGATCGGGGTTTTGTCCCCATCCTGATGTTGGCAGAGACTGTGCACAGTAAAGGAGCAGAGTGAGAAAGGAGGCAGCACGTTATTGCTCCAAACACATGCGGCTGCTGTAATCCCTGCACCAAACATCCTGCAGTGAGAGAGCGGCGCTGTGCTGCATTGCAGGCTGAAAGCCCTGCTCGTGCAGAAAGCCATGTGTTGAGAGCCAGCACTGGGGGCTCAGATGTGCTGGGTCACGCCACAGAAACAAGGGGAGGGGGAGAGAGTGAATTTGAAGAATGATGAAGGCTGGATGTCCAAGCAGGTTGTATTTTCAAGCTTTCAGAACAACTGCAGCGCCACAGACATCGGGTTTTCACTGAGTAAGGATGGTGAAGGAAAAACATTGGGACCTGTGAGAACTGCTGTCTGGCACAAGAAAGGCAGGCACCCTGCCGTGTCCAGCTCCTGTGAGCAAGGGCACCAGGGTCTGAGGAGAGCTGGCCTGTCTCTGCTAAACCTGGACGCACAAGTGTCCCCTTGTGCACACAAAACACTGGCTGTGTCCTTGTTGCGGCTAGGGACAGAGGCCAGGCGGCCCATGCTGCAAAGGCATTGCTGTGGCAGGGTTGGTGGCTGGGGAAAAACAGCAGGTCAGAACACTGATGCTGAAAACAAGGATGGGGAGGGAGGAACTACCAGGCACCATCTGTGGGAAGGAGGGGGCTGATGTGAGTCTGGAGAAGGGGATGAAATCAAGGTAGGGAATGTGGCTGAGAAGCTCTAAAATGAGCTTCCTGGGAGGATCTGTTCAGCTGGGAATGGTTTTGTGATGGTGCTGACACTTGAAAAGAGCCTGGACAGAGCCCCATGGGTGAGCTGCAGCATCCCACTGTGTGGGGTCGAGTCAACCCACCCAGGGATTTTGCTCCTCTAGTCTTTAAGTTAAATAACGAGAGACATTCTCAACAGCCTTGAGGAATCTGAGCGGCACTCCACAGCCGCTCGTCAGAGGCATCGCAGTGCAAATGCCCACACACGGGCACCTCCCCCCCAGAGGAGACATGGGCACGGATGTGCCCGCTGCCAGGCAGGGTCCCACACAAGGCACAGCGCCACGTTTGGATGATCACGCTGGGGCTCCCCGCCAAAGTGTCTCCACACAAAGCCCGAGCCCCTCCTCCCTGCATAAACAAGCTGCATGCTCCACTGCCCGCAGCAGCCTGCCAGCGCCCGGCTCCTCCTGCCCGCCGCCACTGCGCAAGGGTCCACGCTGCTTGCCCCACATGGCCCCACGCCTCCCCAGAGGCTGCCATCAGTGTGGGCACCTGCAGAGCCAGTGACACCAGGAAGGGCACTGGATGAGCAGTGAAGAGCCGTGGGGAGATGGCAGGGAGCTGCTTCTCCTGGAGAGGCTGCCCAGTCAGTAGACAGACTAGTAATACCTGCTGAGCACTTAGCAGGCCTCTTCCTGGGTGAAGCACCACCTTGCACAAGGGCAGAGAGGGCAGTTGCTGCAGGCAGCTGCACCCTGAGGTCACAGGCAGGACGGCGGCGCTGCGCTGCCTCGCGGGACAGCACGGGTGGTAGCAAAGCACCCACGCCTGTGCTCCTGGCAGACATCCACCTTCCGCTGAAAACGCTTCCAGCCTCTGCGGCTGGGGAGCCGGGGACGGGGGGAGCTGGAGCAGGGAGCCCACCCTATCACTCAGCCACGTAGCACCAGAAACAAAAGATGGTGCTGAAAGGGTCATAATTTAAAAATGAGCTTTGGGGGCCAAGGCAGCCCCAGTAAGGCCAAGTGCAGTGTCACCTTCATGCTTGTGGCAGAGGACACCTGGACACACAGGAGAGCACAGTGGGAGCCCGGGATGCAGCCTGAGCTGCAGGAATGGGCAGTCTCGTGAGCACAGCACTGGCTATTCAGCACCTTCACCCCGCGTTGCCCTGCTGATCCTAGCACCTTCTAGCTTAGTTTGGGTGCTCCAGCAAGGCTGACAAGAGATGCCCCAGATTTGCTGGCTGTGATGCAGGGCTGTTCTGGGGGAGCGCGTGTTGAGGCCAGGAGCCAAATCAGCACTGCAGCAGGCACAGACTCTGCAGGCAGGGGCCAGAGTCTCAGAGGTTTGGACTCTCTGAACACTTCACTGAAGGTACAGGCTGCCCATAGCAGACAGCATGCTTAAACCTACAGAAGTCTTCTGCTTGCTGGCAGTAAGCTTGCTTCCCTTAGCAGCCTTTGCTGGCTCCCTGGATGTAGTCGCCTGACACCAGCGTGGAAAGCACAGCAGGCAGGCTGTGGCCCTGGCATGCCAGGAGGCACTAGCAGTGCTGGGGGCAGGGAAGAGTCCAAGTGTCCCATTCTGATCAGCAAATGCTTCTTACCCGCGTGTCTCGCCCTGGGGAGACATGGGTCAGTAGCCAGCTGACAGCAGGTGCAGGAGCAGTGCGGGAGACTGGGGCAGGCTGCATCCCACATATGATGATTCAGCCTCTGAACTGGAGCATCTCCCACAGCACAGATATGTGTGTGGGCTGGGGGAGCAGCCCTCAGCCTGCACAGCCTGGGGCGAGCTCCTGCCTGGAGCAAATGCCTCCTTGCACTGGTCCAGGCTGGAGCAGTGTGCTTCCCTACGCAGAGCAGACAATGTAAGCCCTACCTCCCTTTCTTTCTGGGAAGCTCAGGAAGCCACAGCAGTAGCCAAGCCGTAGGCGAAGGGCCAACGCACATTCCTTGGCCTGCAGACACAGGGGAGGAGGCGGCAGCAGCGATGGCACTCTGCATTGCAGCACAGGGGCCAGGTGCTGGCAGCCAGACCCAGTGCCCTGTGTGGATTCTCAACCCAGGAGCAGGACCTGAGCACCAGGAGGGTGCCAGGGCTCGCTGCTGGTAATGGTGGCTGGCTGTTGCTCCCACTGACCTGGACCTGTACTAGCCCTAGCTTCTCTTCTCCCATATGGACCCCACACACACAAGGCAGTGTCCCTCCTGGAAGAGAAGACAGGCATCCCCAGGGCTGCAAGACCCTGTCCAGCCACCAGCTAAGTCACCTGGGCTGACAAGGGCCAGTCCCGTCCCACTGAGGCAAGCAGAGGCACTACCTCCCAGCAGGAGGGATTTGGCCAAGGAGAGTGTTGTTGGGGTCCTGCCCTGCCAATCCCCCCTGTGAGAGCAGAACAAGCACAAAGCCCGTCTAAAGTGGGAATGAGGTCAGGGGACGGCCTCCCGCTAAGCTGATTAGAGGAAAGCATCCCCCTAATACAATAAACTGTGCCAGAGAAGTGCGGTTCCCACCGGCTACAGATCAGGGTCAACCAATCTCCCACCCTGCGGCATCTGGGGGCGAAGGGATGGGAGGTCGTGGCACCCAGCTGGGGCCCAGGGGCCAGGCACGCCAGGGCCCCTGCAGGCTGCATGCCCTGCCTCCCCTGCTCACTGCATGGGCAGACCCTGGTGCTGGGCAGAAGGGGCAGCGGGAGCAGCCACCCTCTTTTGAGCTGGCATCGGGGCAGCCCCGGGGAGGAGAGGGGGAGCAAGACCTCCCCTCCACGGCCTGGCTGCCCTGGCAGCTCAGCACACAGGCTCCTGCCAGCTGCCCGTGCACAAGTGTGGGGCTGCAGCTGACGTGGCCACCGCCGCTCACCCAGCAAGCTCTCCCAACCCCAGGGCCCTGGTACGCGGCTGATAAGGAGTCACACCCTAACAACTGCTCCAGATTTGCCTGTGGACTCTTGTCCTTGTGGCAATGTCAGCCCTCAGCTCAGGTTGCTCTCTGCCCTTGCTGTGTGATGCCAGAGACTGCATTCCTGCTCCCAGCTGGTTTTTGCTGGTGTGGTCAAGCAGAGCAGCTTGACCTTCCTCCCAGAGCTCCCCTGCCTACACCTGCCCTGAGGGTCTCTGTGGGGCAGAGGTACGAGCTCTGGGGTCCCCTGGCCCCAAAGGGCTCATTGGTCTCTCCTCCCACAGCGCCGAGTACCCAGACCTGCGGAAGCACAACAACTGCATGGCCAGCAGCCTGACACCAGCCATCTATGCCAGGCTCTGTGACAAGGCAACCCCAAATGGCTGGACCTTGGACCAGTGCATCCAGACAGGTGTCGACAATCCCGGTCACCCCTTCATCAAGACTGTGGGCATGGTAGCTGGCGATGAAGAAACCTATGAGGTGAGTGGCAGCCAGAGTCCTGCCATGCTCCAGGCTCTCCAGGGTGCCTGCAGTAGCCAGGGGAGTCCCAGTACCTGCAGTACATCCAGCAGCCTGGGATGTTACTGCCCACCTCCTCCTGCAGCATCAGTCCTGTGGATAGCCATTGCATTGCAGGATGCGCCACGGCTCCCAGCCACTCTCTGCAGCCCCCCTGCGATGGCAGGACTGCGCCAAGCCTGTGGCAGGGGCTTTGTGTGGTGCTAGGTCTGCAGTGCTGCTCATCATCCCGCTTGCTTCCAGGTGTTTTCTGACCTGTTTGACCCCGTGATTCAGGACCGGCACAATGGATACAACCCCCGCACCATGAAGCACACCACAGACCTGGATGCGACCAAGGTGCGCGAGCCGCACAGCAGTGCTGCACATGGGGGCCCTTCCCTGGGCCTTAGGGGACTTGGCCCCTGCCAGCACCAGTGCTGCCCTGTAAGCACCCCATGGCTCGTGTCTGTTCCAGATAAAGTTTGGCCACTTTGATGAGCGCTACGTGCTCTCGTCCCGGGTCCGGACTGGGCGCAGCATCCGCGGGCTGAGCTTGCCACCAGCCTGCACCCGCGCTGAGCGGCGAGAGGTGGAGAAGGTGGCCGTGGAGGCGCTGAACGGCCTCACTGGAGACCTGGCAGGCCGGTACTACCGCCTCAGCGAGATGACGGAGAAGGAGCAACAGCAGCTCATTGATGTGAGTTGGTGCAGCTCCTGGTCAGCCACTCCAGGTGCCCACAGAGCAGGACCCCGTCCCCTGCATTGCCTGCCTCGGAGGCCGTATTCTCCTTTCCCAGCCCCGCAGCCCCTGCCCAGGACCCCCTTCCCCAGCAAGGCCAACCCCATGATGCAGACAGTGCTCACGGAGCTGCTCAGCCCTCCCGAGCCAGGGGAGGATGGAGCTTGCTGAACACAGCTCCAGCAGCTCATGGCCCCCTCGGGCTCTCACTATGTCCCTGCCCATGCCTGGGGAAGGCAGGCTCATGGCACATGGCTGGTGCCCCACCGGCACCTGGTATGGGGTGGGCTGTGTACCAGCAGCCTTCTGCCTCCCTGGCCAGGAAGGCAGGGACAGCAAGTGAGCTTGCCCTGCCTGGGACAGCCACAGTGCATCACCTGCGTGGCAGGCTGGGACCAGTGAAACAGGGTGCCCTGGCACCGGCCATGCAGCCTTGGCGAGCCCTTGCACTCTCCCTCCCTCCAGGACCACTTCCTCTTCGACAAGCCGGTGTCCCCGCTCCTGACAGCAGCAGGAATGGCCCGGGACTGGCCCGACGCCCGAGGGATCTGGTGAGGATCTGCCCTGGCATCAAGCAGTCAGCAGGGCAGAAAGGCGAGAGACACTGCTGCTCTGGCCACCTGCCCCCACCCCGCCATGCTCGCCGAACCACAGACCCCAGCACATGCGGCACCGGCATCTCTGGGCTGCGCTCACTCCAGGTTCTGTGGCCACAGACCTGGGCTCTCTGCTCACGCCTGACCTGGGATCCTCTTGTGTACTGCAGTCAGCAGCCAGCCACTCCATACACAAGCATCCTCCTAAGAAGCAGGACTTTCAGAGCCAGCCCCTGCTGTCAGTCCTGCTTGCCCTCACCATTCTGCAGCACCTTGCACTCTAGGCTGCCAAAAACCTGTAACTGCCTTCTGCTCCCCAGGCAATCCCCAGTGCTCTTCCTGGCTCTCTGCACACTCTATGTGCCCCCAAACTTATCCTGCCACAATTGCATCTTACTGCTACCTTCCAGCATCTCTGCACAGCCATGCACATCCCACACAGCATCCCACGCACCCGCAGAGTGACAGCCGGCACACGCACTTGCCCACACCGCCCTTGCTGGCACAGCACCTTTATAGCAGCCTCATGGAAAACACCTCCACAGCACACATGGTCCCCAGCTCCACCCACCCCCTAACACAGCATCCCAACGTGTACCCCGTGCGTCACAGTCCCCTCCTGCTGCCTGCGCTGTGCAGATGTGCTCCTGTCCCCAGTCCAGGCAGGGTTGCCACCACACTGGTACCACACTGCTCCTCCCCAGCAGCGCTTGCCTGCATCCATGGCACTGGGGCCAGGACCCGTCGCCTGCCGCAGTGCGTGTGGATGCACACTGGCCCATCTCCAGGAGCATCTCCTGCCTGTCTGCCTTGCTGCTGGGCTGTGCTCTGGCAAAGCGCTCCCAGCCATGGGTGCAGGCACTGGCACGATATCCACAGGGGCAGAAGGGGCACAGCTGGGGCTGGCGTGGGTGGCTAGATGGGCACAGGGGCTCTGCCGGCCACCAGTGCAGCCGAATACTGCCCTGTCCCTAGGCACAACAATGAGAAGACCTTCCTGATCTGGATCAATGAGGAGGACCACACACGCATCATCTCCATGGAGAAGGGTGGCAACATGAAGCGTGTCTTTGAGCGGTTCTGTCGGGGCCTGAAGGAGGTGAGCACCTGCCAGCCCCTGCTGTGCCAGACCTGTGGACAGGCAGATAGGCGGACAGGGACATGCAGGGCCGCTGCGGGGCTGGGACCCTGCGCTCGGCCAGGGCTGAACCACTGCTTGTGCCTCTAACCCAGGTGGAGCGGCTAATCCAGGAACGAGGCTGGGAGTTCATGTGGAACGAGCGGCTGGGTTACATCCTGACCTGCCCCTCCAACCTGGGCACTGGGCTGCGAGCAGGTGTCCACATCAAGCTGCCGCTGCTCAGCAAGGTATTACCATGGCCAGTTTTGTGGGGAGCCAGGCCAGGGCTGTGGGGAACCCCAGCTGCCGGGACACGGGGAGCCCAGCCATGTGGGAGGTGCAGGACTGCATCGGACCTGGCCCTTGACCTCACTCGGGTTCCCCCAGGAAGCAGAGCGTATGGTCCAGCCCCCACCTGCATCTGCAGCTGGAGGGGCCAGGAACCCAGGTGTCAACCTGAGTCTGCTCAGGGCAGGGCTCCCTGTAGGGATTACAAGCCCACTGAGTGGGTCCTGTGAGTGGTGGGAGGGCTGCTCCAGGGACCAGTCAGCTGCAGAGCCCTGACTCCCTTGTTGATGGTCCTGAGTACTCCTGCTGAGTACTGACACCTTCTCTGGACACCAGGATAGCCGCTTCCCTAAAATCTTGGAGAACCTGCGGCTACAGAAGCGTGGGACAGGCGGTGTGGACACTGCGGCTACTGGCAGCGTCTTTGACATCTCCAACCTGGACCGACTGGGGAAGTCAGAGGTGGGTGCCGGGCAGAGCTGCTTTTGGGGAGGGAGGTTCTGGAGCATGTGTGCATGACAGGCCCACAGCACCCAAACAGCTCCAGGGCCATGTGCTGGGGCCAGCATGTGGGGACTGGGGGTGGCAACGCCTGCCCTTCACACAGTAGGGCCAGCTGGGTGCCTTGCTGGCATGGCTCCCAGGACAGCCCCTGAGTCAGGGTGTGTGTGCTCCTTGTGCAGGTGGAGCTGGTGCAGCTGGTGATAGACGGTGTGAACTACCTGATTGACTGTGAGCGGCGGCTGGAGAAGGGTCAGGACATCCGCATCCCCTCCCCGGTGCCACAGTTCCGGCACTGAGTTGGTCCAAGGCAGCGCCATCCCCGTGGGACCCAGCTCCCCCCACAATAGCTTACGTGATCTCTGTGCCCAGCATGTCGCTGAGTCCTGTTACCCGCAACACGCCAGGCCAGACCCCATAAACGTGCGCTGCTGTAGCCGTGGCTCGGTTTCCTCCTCACCCCAGCACCCACCACCCAGCCGATCTCCCCAGCGCCCTGTGCCCGTGCAGAGAGGCACCCACCCAGGTCTGGGCTCCCTGCACCTGCCTTGAGCAGCCCTACCAGGGATTTCCCTAAGCCACTGCTGCCCTGGGGAATGGGCCTGGGGGGGCCACTGGGGCTGCCCTGGTATGTGGGGCCAGAAGGACTGCATATGGGTAGGGAGCTGGGGTTGGGGGGCAGCTTGCTGCAGGATGCCAGGAGCCGCAGGGGAAGTTGCTCTGGGGCCACGTGTCACTGCAGGCAGGCAGGCAGGGAGCAGAGCTCATTGCTTGTGCCCACCACACATTTATTACTGGGATGCTCACAGAAAGCAGTGGGGCAGGCAGAGGAGTAGAGCCAAGGTGAAGCCAGACTGGGGCCCGGCTCCGCTCCTGCCTGCAGGAGAGAAAGCACTGTCAGACCTGAGCGTGCCAGCTCCAGCGCTCTGTGGAGGGGCTCACGTTCCTGACGCTGCACAGTGCTTTACACGCATGCAGATGTGCACGCATGCACACACATACACGCACACACAGCCCTGGGCATGGACAGCACAGTCTGCTGCTGCACCCAGAGCAGCTGTTCAGGGCCTGGGTTTAGGGTAGGGGCAGCAGCAGGGAGGTCTCGTCTGGGCAGAGGTGGGATGGGACACAGCCTGAGCAGGAGCACGAGCTGGGCAGGCAGTGGGGCCAGCCTCCCCGTGGGGCAGTGCTGCGGGCGCCAGGGGCCGAACCCACACAACCTGAGCCCTCCTGGCATCTCGGGGTGCCCATGCTCAGCCCAGAGGTGCAGAGCAGGGACAAGGGGCAAGCAGGCAGGGGACCTGCCCACAGCAGGTAGGCTGGGGGCTGCATGGGGACAGAAGCCACCCTGCTGCTCTCACCTTGGACGTCCTGGGCAGCCTCTTCCTCGTACTGGGCACTGGCCAGGGCTTGGTGCTGGGCGCTGCTGAGCTACTGGCACTGCCCCAGGGTGACGGCCGCAGCCTGGGCACTGGAGAGGGTGCGCAGCCGAGCTGGGCCAAAAACCACCTGCAGGGAGAGAGAAGCCAGCCACGGCGAGGCCCTGCGCCTGCTCCCCAGAGCAGCCAGCACACCTCACACCTCCGTCCCTCAGCGCCTGGCACGGGAGGCTCCCACCATGTGGACCTAGCCAGGGATCCCTCCTCTCCTGCGTGCAGGGAGACGGTGCCATGCATGCCCTGGCCAAGCATGCTGGTGAGGGAATGCCGGGAACTCACTGAGAACTTGAGCGTGAGCACCCAGATCTGCTCGGGGATCAGTGCAGAGAGGATGATGTTGGGGAGGCCAGCTGGGGCACAGAGCACAGGATCGGGATGCCATCCCCAGGCACAGGCGCTGGCAGGGCAAGCAGCGGCAACCAATGGGGCATGGCGCCATTGCAGCCCTCACCTGCCAGTGTCCCAAATTCTGTGAAGGTTTTGGGTCCCCAGGCAGCAGCTGGGCCGAAGACAGGATTGGAGGTCAGGTGGGTGGCCAGCACCTCCGCCTGCTGCTCTGTGCAGCGTGGGCTCAGTGAGCCCAGGAAAGGGGCAGCTTTGCTGCCAGGAGCAGGCAGCATCAGGTGGCCATGTGCCAGGGCACAGCACCCCTGCCCCACTCTTGGCCCACGGTCCTCGTGGGCGCATACCCACCTGAGCTCCCAGCTGCCCAGGCCCTGCAGCTCGGCCGCCAGCAGCCCGCAGAGCAGGTGCCCCAGCGCCACCAGTTCGGGCAGCCCCAGGTCCCAGGCACTCACCCCATGCTGCTGCAGGAAGGCGGACACAACAGCCCGCATCTGGGGGAAAGCCCGTCACAGGGGCCAGCCACCCCCCAACACCCTGGCCCCCAGGGCCTCACCTGCTCGGGTGACCAGCCGTCCAGCTCCCCCAGGGTGGAGAGGACCCCCCAGTCGGGGAGCAGCAGCTCCCTCAGCTCCAGCTCGCCCAGCTCGGTGGCCAGCTGGCACAGGCGCAGGGTCTGGGCTGGCTCCAGCGCCCAGGCACTGCCCCACAGCTGTGGCACCAGCAGCATCACAAGCTGCTGGCAGCCCCCACCCCAGCACCACTGAGCAGTGCCAGCACAGGCCCCCCATGGGCAGCCCCCCAAGGCCAGCACAGCTGCCCACAGACAGAGACCAAGGCCAGAACAGCCCCCCCAAGGCCAGCACAGCCCTCCCACAGGCAGCTTGCCAAGGCCAGCACCCCCCTGGCAGCCCCCCAAGGCCATCACAGCCCCCCCCAGGGCCAACCCCCCAGGCCAACACAGCTCCCCACATCCAGCACCTGCCCTCCCAGGATCAGCACAGCCCACCCAGCCCAGCAGAGCCCCACCACCCCTACCAGCATGGCCCCACATGTCCTCCCTCACCCGGCGGCCCTGGCCCAGGGCAACCCAGAGCCGGTCAGGGTGCAGTGCCGGGTCCCGGCTGAGCAGCCCCAGACAGCCCTCCAGCTGCTGGGGGGCCATGGCAGCCAGCTGGGCCGCACTCCATGCCACAGGGAATGTGGCACGCACGTCAGCACAGCTGGGCACGGGGGCTGCAGAGCCAGCCTGAGTGGGCTGACCCCAGCCCCAGGTCC
Source organism: Phaethon aethereus (assembly GCF_964289735.1). Lineage (NCBI taxonomy): Eukaryota > Metazoa > Chordata > Aves > Phaethontiformes > Phaethontidae > Phaethon > Phaethon aethereus. The sequence goes on from NC_138588.1 coordinate 267,597, forward strand.
CCTGCAGCACCAGGTGCACAATGGGGACACATCAGCCAGGGAGCTGATGGCATGGGGACACCGGGCACACAGGGCAGGTCCAGAGAGGGGACAGCACAGGGGACACCGGGCAGCAGGGGCACAAAGTATGCGGGCAAGGCACAGGAGGGCACCAGGGACAGGGCATGTACGAGCTGGGACAGGGGCCATGCAGGGTTTGTGGGGGGAGTGCGTGTCTCACCTCAGTCCCCTGGCCCAGCAGCTGCCACCAGCGGGGCCACCAGCACTTCTTGCAGGCCAGGGCCCTTACTCAGTGTGCTGAGGGGGTGGCAGAGGCATCCCAGCTCACTCTGCTCCCAGATCCACTGGCTCTGCAGCAGCTGCTCCACCATGTCTCTGCTCAGCAAGTCCTGGGGCAGCAGCAAGCGGACAGGGAGGGGCCAGGACAGACCCCACAGACAGAAAGGCCCAGGGGACCAGCAAGGACTGCTCAGCTGCAGCGGTGGGAGTGCAGATGGGGTGGCACAGCCACGAGGATGGGGCACTGGCCAGGACAGGACAGCCACAGGGGTGGCTGCGCTGCACTGCGCTGGACTCACCTGGGCACGCGTCAGCTGTGTCGGCTGCAGCCATGGCAGGAGGGCTGTCAACTGGGCAGCTGACAGTTCCTCCAGGAAGCCCACTTCCATCTCAGGGAGGTTGCCCCTCCATGCTGGCACCTCGCCGGGGCTCACCATGGCCAGGCTGGCGGAGCGCAGCAAGTCTGCCAGGGTGAGCATGACCTGCTGACGTGGAGCAGGAGAGGTTGGGAGCCCAGGGCTGGTGGGCAGCTTGTCCCACTCCCCATCGCAGGAGGAGCCAGCAGGGGAAAAAGTGGAGCTGATGTGCTGACCAGGAGCTGCTGCCCTGGCACCCCTACTTGTGCCGGCACGTCGTGGCCAGGGTCCCCTGCAGAGCAAGGGCATGGGAGCCGAGCTCCGCAGGGTGCCCATCCACAAGGTGCCGCTGGGGGTGACCTGGCACAGCCCATGCATCCCTCCGGGGCAGGGCTGGCTCACCTGCCGGTGCTGCTGTAGGGTCCCTGCAGCTGCACACACCAGCAGGCTCTGCCCTCCAGGGGTCCTGCAGCCATGCCAGTTCCTGCAGCTCCTCGAGGCTCAGGAAGCAGGCAAGGGTCCCCAGCCTGTACAGAAAAAGCCTGTTAGTAAGCAAGCAGCCCTGCCAGCACCCATCCCAGCCCCGCCCTGCAGCAAGGCCATGGCCTTCACAGTGGGACCAAGGCCCCACACCAGCCCAGCTTGGGGCACGGCTGTGCCAGCACTGGCAGCCCCCGTCATGCTCACCTGCGCCCTGGCTCGGGGCCAGCTGCACGGCTCCTGTTCACCAGGCTGCCTGCTACGTGGCGGCCCTGCACCAGCCCCAGCCGCAGCAGCTGGCAGCTGTCCCCCAGCCCCCAGATCTGGGCAGGCTAAAGGGCAGACTTGGCTCAGGCCTCCTGACCAGACTTGGGGCTCGCAGCCAGGGCTGTGGGTTCAGCGTAAGGGGCCAAGGAAAGGCATGTAGGTTCCCAGCCAAGGGGGTGCAGGATCAGGGGTGCAGCGTTGCGCAGGGTGGGATTCCCAGCTTGGGGGCACAGGGATCCCCGCCTGCTGTGGGCAGGGGTCCAGGCATACCAGCTCACTGGCTGAGGGGTTGGGACCCCGCCTGCCATGGGGTGAGGGTGTGCTGGCTGGGCAGAGCAGCCCGCGCAGGGGCCCGGGGCTCGCATCCCACCTGCTGGGGCGTGAGCTGCAGGAAGCAGTGCAGCAGCAAGTGGGGCAGCAGCTGCAGGATGGCACGGAAGAAGCTGAGTGGCCATGTGGGCACAGCCTCAAGGAAGGGCACCTGCAGCAGGCGCCTGGCAAAGGTGGCCTTTTGTCCCTGCATCAGGCGGGCACTGTGAGTCCGCAGGGCAGCGAGGCTGTGGGGAGAGAGCACCGGGGCACAGCTGCAGACAGGCATCCCAGGCCCACGCCAAGCCTGCACCCACCTCAAAGGCCACCCCAGAGACCATCACCAAGCACGTGCCCTGCAGAAGCCCAGGACCCAGGGCACTTCAAGGCCTTCTGCATGGCTATTGCATGGCCTGCTTGGGCTGGGGCTCTGCAGGGGAGAGGGCAGCATGGGGCTGCACTGAGGTTTCTGCAGGCAACGCCAACGCAGGGCACAGGCGGAGCTGGCCACACCACGCATGCAGGCAGCCCAGGCACGCAGCACTGCTTACATGCTGTCGTTACAGGCCCTGAACGCCTGCACATGGGCTCTGCACCGCCCCCCCCCATGCACAGGCTCTGCAACCCCTCACACGTGGGAGCCCCTGTGTGTGAGCTGTACCCCCCACATGCTGTGCACCCCTCACACACACGGGCTCTTCCCCCTCATCACACAGGCTCGGCAACCACTGCACATGGGCTCTGCACACCCTGCCCCGTCCCAGCCCTCTAACCACCTGCCCCCGCAGCCAGTGCCAGGAGCGGTGCAGCAGGGCCAGGAAGCACTGCACAGCCTCAGGGCCCCGCCGCCAGCCGCAGCACTTGGAAGCTCTCCTCTGGCATCTACAGATACTCCTGAGAGGAGGCCATAGCTCAGAACAGCTGGCTGAGGCAGGGAGGGAGAACTGGGGGGACCCAGGCCACAGGAGCACAAGGGGACAGGCAGGCCCTGCACTCTGCAGGATCCTGGGTGGGCTGGGAGCCAACCCAGCCAGGGCAGGCAGTACCTGCACCAGGACCTCCAAGGTGGGAGCACCCTCACTGTCCTCAAGCATGTCCCAGAGCACAGCCTGCAGAAGGGAGCAGAACTACACTCCCAGTCCTGGCACAGACCTTCCCCCAGAGCTCACTGACCAGTGCCCCACAGCAGGTCTGGGGCAGCCTTGCTGCAGGGCAGCTGACTCAGGGGCAAGGGGGGTGACTTTGCCCTGAGCTGCAGCCCTGACACCCCAAGCCAGGACCAGCTGTTCCCAGCCACCAGTGGCTGAGCAGAGCACATGCACCAGTCCTGCTCCCGCCATGGCTGGCACTGGACAGGGACCTCGGGACTGGGGCCCGCACCGTGGCCAGACCCTGCAGCTGGCAGGAGGGGTCTCAGGGTCTGGCACCGCAACTGCTGCCCCCCCACCCAGGGAGGCCCTCACGTGCCACCCCAGCACCGCCCAACTCACCCTAAAGCAGCTCAGCAACGGCCCTGTGCTCTCACCCCAGGTACTGGCCAACAGCTCGCAGGATGCCTGTGGACATGTTTGCGCCGAGCAAGCCACAGAAGGAGGTGTTGTCCAGGAGGCTGGAGAGCAGGATGGCCTCCCTCAGCTGCTCCCCAGCCACCTGCCCAGCCTCCTCTTATCCGGAGAGGGACAGACTGCGGTCAAGCAGGCACAGGAGGTAGATCACGTGGGGGGCCCATCCTGGAGTGTCCTCCTAGCATCGCCGGAGCTGCAAGGCCAGCCCCAGCAGGTAGGCGTCCAGGTCCAGGCAGAGCTCCGCAGCATCCAGCGTGGGGGGCAGGAGTGCCAAGAGCTGCTGCAGCAGGCAGCGTCCCCAGGGCACCAGCTCCTGGAAGCAGCTGGGACTCGCAGTCATGCACAAGTCCAAGAGGCTGGCATTCCCCTGTGCCCATAGGCTCCAGCCCTCGGACGAGCAGGGGTCTGCATCCCCAGGCTCTGAGGTGCTGGGCATCTGTGTCTGGGGAGCCAGGCCTGCAGGTTGGTGAGCAGCAATTCACGGCTTTCGCTGCCACAGAGCTGGGTGCTCCAGAGCACACAGCTTCCCAGGAAGCAGCTCCAGGCATCCTCCCAGCACGCACCGAGTGGGCAGGTGCTATGGCTGGGGGGCTGGGCTCTCGCCAGACCCCAGGCTGGGTTGGCACAGAGCTGCTCAAGCAGGAGCTGCTGGGCCCTGGGGGTCTCCCTCAATAGGTGTTGCTGCAGACGGTGCTGTTGAACTGGGCAGGGTAGTGCTCCCGGCAGGCTTGGGCCCAGGCTGAGCCCCTCTTGCCCACAGAGAGGTACCAGGCTGCATTGGAGCAGGCAGCCCCCAGGTCCCCCTGGGGTCGAAGAGGTTGCAGTAGAGGTAGATGGTGAAGTTGGAGATGCCCGGCAGACCGGGGATGCTGTCATTGCACACAGCCTCCAGAACAGGGGGCAGGAGCGAGGGCTGACCCACGGGCATGGCAGGGGCTACCCAGGGGACAGGCTGGAGGCAGCTGGGGAGTGGGGGTGGGGAGCACCCCAGGCATGAAGCCCAGGCCCCGGGCATCCCAGCTGAGGTTGTGGTGGAAGCCCCTGGAGGGCAGAGACCAAATCAGCAGTTGCGCTGGCCGGGGCAACCCCAGCACCACTCTCCGACTTAGCTGCCCACTGCAGCCCTGCCTGCCCCGGAGGAAGCCCTTGCCTGCGGCCCAGGTGCCAGTGCTGCCCGTCCCCTCCCATCCCACCCCACGGCCAGGGCGCCCAGCACGGCCCATGGCCTGTCCCATCCCGCCCCGCCCGCCCCCGGGAGCGTCCGCTCCCGCTGTGCTGCCGGGCCGGCCCTGCGGCGAGCTCCTCCAGCCCCGGCCCGCACCCCACTCGCCCCGAGCCCGAGCCTCGGGCGGCCCCAGACACCTGCGGGGCGGCGCCGAGCTCCTCGAGAGCGGCGGGGCCGTGCGGCGGCCCGACTCACCAGAGCAGCAGCTGCGGCAGCGTCCCTGGGGGGAGGGCGGCCATCAGGCGCCGGCGGGACAAGCGGCACCGGGCAGCGGGGGCGGGCGGCGCCGCTCACCTGAGCAGCCGCCGTCGCTGTCGGTGCGCGGGACCCCCAGCGCCCGCGCTGCCGCCCGCAGCAGGGCGTCCCGCGGCCCCAGCGCGCTGCTGCGGAGCGGTCCGCACGGGCCAGGGCTCGCGCCCCACTCCTCCGCCCCGGCCCGGCGGCAGCTCCCAGGGCGGCCGGGGCACAGGGACCGGCCCCCCGTCGGCGCGGCCCCACAGCCTACGGGGTGGCCCGAGGAGCGCGGCCCGGCGCCGGCTGCCCGGCAGCGGGAGGAGCGGCCGCACCGGCCCCCGCGGCTCGCACGGCAGCCCCGGGCCGGAGGCTGGAGAGCTCGTCCGCGCCCCCCCGGGCGCCCCGCGGGGTCGAGGCAGCCCTGCTCGCCGGCAGGGCCCCCGCGGCCTCCAGCCCCTCCACCGTCCCTGCAGACGGTGCCAAGCTCTTGCATCACTGATGCCGGGAACCCGGCGGGGGCAGCTGGGCTGGCTGGGCCGGCTGCGGAAGCAGATCCCGCGCTGGGTCCCCGCGGGGCTGACCGGAGCGGGACGGCACCCCCCATGCTCCCTGGCCCCGCGGCGGCGGCGGTCCCGGAGCGATCGGCGGCGCCCCCTGCCGGCACCGGGGCGCGTCGGCGCGGAGTAACGGGACAAGCGGCGGGCAGGCTCCGGGCTGGCGGTGCCCATTTAACTGAAGGCAGCAGGCGGGGGGCTCCCGGGAGGTCGTACAGCTCTTCCCAGGCGATGGTCCCGGTCCTAGTCCCGAGCCGGTCCTGCCGCCCGCGGCGCTCCGCCAGGTTGTGCTGCAGCCGCTCCGGCAGCTCCGGGTGGCGGAGGAGGGAGTCCCGGGGCCAGGCCGCCCCTGCTGCCGCCTGGCTCTCGGTCAGGTTTGCAGGTCTCCGTGGAGGTGCCGCTGCGGGGCACTGCCTGCGTGCCGGGCCCAGGCCGCACAACCCGCCCCGCAATCGGGCCGCCGCTTTGCCGTGCCGCAGACTCCTGCCGGCACGTGGCGCAAGCCCGGCCCGACGCCCCGTTACCGAGGCCTGCCCAGGCTCCTCTCACTCAGGGCACGGGGCTCTGCGGCTCACGACACTCACCGGCCTCAGCCGGGAAAACGTCACTGACGAGCTTTGCTGGCAGCTGGAATTGGGAGCTCTTCCCAGGGAGCTCTTCCTAGCTCTGAACATGGGGAGAGAAACCACAGCTGGGCACTGGCTTCCAGGCTCACATTTGTGAGAGATCTTGATTCAAAGTGAGCAAGAGATTGGGGCACAGACTCTGCTCCCCTTTCAATGCTCTTGCTTTTTGTTCAGCTCATGTCCCACTGGAGCTCTCAGTGCTCACTGTGGTGGAAGGCAGCAACCACCCCGCTGTCAGGAGCCAAGTGCTACCCCACAAGGGAGCAGGGACAGGCCTTGCCTTGCTGGTGTTTGGACAAAAAAGCATGCTGTGGGCTCTCTGGGAGGGCTCTGCAGAAGGAGGCCAATGGCTGGCCCTGGCTCAGTGCTAACCCATGATGGCCACAATGATGTTCTTGAAGAGGAAGGACATGGTCAGCAGCCAAAGAATGATGTAGGTTCTGCTGATGAACTTGCTCAAACTGGGGACCTTCCAAGTTTCCTGAAGCAGATTAAACCACTGGTCCATGGTGAAGAGAATTAAGACAGTCATCACGGCATCGGTAAAGCTACTGCAAGAAGAAAAAAGAAAATGGCTCTGTCACGTGTGGCCTCTGTGTGCTCCCATCCATCAGCTATCCCATCCCATGCATCACCCTACCAGGTGGGGCAGGGTGAAGCACAGTCTCTGCAGAGCCTGGCGACCCGCAGCGTGCCTGGCTCTGGGCCACACAGCCTGCGGCACCCGCGTCCCGTGCGGGCATTCAGGATATGACAGTCATGCGCTCCTGCCCAGGGTCTGTGAGGTGTAGCAGGGCTCCACCAGACCAGCGGGACAGCAGAGATCTCGTAGGTGCTGGAGGCTGTCTTCCTGATGGAAGCTGGAGAATGAGTCAGCAGAGGAAGATGTAGGGCTTTCCCCTCAGCCCTGCAGGGCTGCTCTCCCTCCCCCAGCCTTGCTCTGCCTGCACCCACTGGTGCCTGCATGCATAGCAGCGCTCTGGGCAGCGCTTTCAGCAGACCAAGCTGCGGCAGCAACCTTCCCTCCCCACATACTGCTGAGGAGAGGGCCGAGGTGTGCAGCACCTGGGTGGTGCCAGTGCCTGGTACCAGCATCACAGCCCCAGTTGTGCCAAGAGTTCCAGCTGGGCAGGAGAGGGCAGCAGCAGGAGCCCGGGGCAGCCAGCGAGAAGGCACGCTGCAGCGTGGAGGCGTATCCAAGGTTCTGTACCTGAATTAGTCCTTGTAGATTTGATCTGCGTAGTGTTGAGTGGGTGTAGTCCTCAAAGAAGATGATCCTGGAGATAGCAAAGATGTAGAAGAAAATGAGCAGGAACAGAAGGATATAGGTCATGGCCTGGTGGGTAGAGGCAGGGCTGTCAGGAGGGGCAGGACATGGGGTGCTGCTGCATGGGGCAGCAGCTCATCCTGAGTGCTGGGACTCAGCCGGGAGCACTGAGCTCTGGGAAGAGCTGAGGGTAGGGCAGCAAACAGGCAGCAGTGGGTAAAGGGCAGGGTGCAGTCAGGACCACTGGTCAGAGCTGAGCTGTGGAAGGGGAAGCTGTGCAGTGGAGAGGTGGCAGAGCAGTGCTTTCCTACTGCTGCAGTACCCCACTGCCGGGTGCCAGGTCCACCTTCAGGGCTCTTGCTATGGACATGAGGATCATCTGGATATGCCAGAACTTGCAGAAGAGCTTCAGGGAGTGCAGGACATGGAAGATACCGTGAACCCTCCTGAAGACAGACTCCTCCACCATGTGGAACAAGTATGGGATCTCGGGGGACAAAAGACTGCAGCAGGGAAATGGCATGTGGCCTCCCAGCAGGCAGCCTGGCCCAGGCAGCCCTCTGCCCCATGCCTGTCCCATGGGAAGGCAGCAGCACAGGGAAGGCGGCAGCCCTGGCCTGCAATCACGGCCCCTGGCCAGGGGACTGAGCACGAAGGGCCTGCACCAGCTGTCCAGCAGCCACGCATCAGACCTAGACCCTCAGGCATCCACTCCACGGCCATCCCTGCTATCTAGCTTTGGTCCCGGGCAGCCCCGTGGACCCAGCCTCCTGTCTTCTGCACCAAGGAAAGGACCTCTTACAGGGTGGTGGCTCTGAAGGTGGGTACTGGGGCAGGCTCAGAGAGGAAGATGGGCAGAAGAGCCCTCAGCCAAGCTGGCAGGAGAGCACAGCACCAGCTGGAGCAGCCCTGCATGCGCAGCAGGCTCCTTGCTGACCAGAGCAGCCAGAGCCTGGCTGTGGGACTCACAGGGTGAGGAGGAACCCCCATGTTTTACCCCGGCTCTGGGGCAGGGAGCTGGTGCCAGCTCTGTCCCCGCACAGCACTGCCCTGGGGCTCTTCCAGGGCCCCTTACCACAAAGGTGACAATGAAGTCGCAGACATTCCATGCATTTTTTTCCAGTAGCCTCTGAAGCTGACCAGCCAGTTCCGTGCAATATCGATGACAAAAATGCTGGAAATGGCCCAGATGACTGCCTCCATGACAGTGGCGAACACCTGGTGAACGTTGGTCTCGTTCATCAGCTCTGGAGGGCACAGGGGACAGTTGCTGAAACTCAGCAGTCAGCAAGAGGAACCAGGTTACAGGGTGAGGGCAGGAGCATGCTGCTCAAAGGAGAAACTAATGAAATGGAAATGGCAGTACGGAATACTGTCCCCCAGTGTCCAGCTGAGCTGCCAGACTGGCTGTGATGGGAGGCAGCGCTCAGAGGCTGAGATTTGAGGGCAAAGGCTAGTTGGGGACAAGAGGTCCTGGGGAGGATGGGATGGGACACAGCATGAGGAAAGGCTGCCGCTTTGTGCTGGCTGTGGCCAGGGAAGGCAGCCATCTGAAATTAACCCTTAACTTGAATATGATCACTAGCGCTGGCTCTTGTGGGCATGTCCTGCAAAACTACCACACAGAGTGTCCCTTGGCAGCAGCCCTAAGCCTGCTGCCGTGGTGTGTCACGGGATGCAGCAAGCCCTCCTAACATGGGGAGTGCTCAGCCCAGGCAGATCCTGGAGCAGCAGCGGGGTCAGGCTGGCTCTGTGCAGCAGGGACGAGAGGCTTTTCATGCTCACTGCTGTTGATCATCAGGATAAGGGTGTTCGGGATCATCAGGAAGAAGATGCTTTTTATGTACACACTGGTTGAGTTTCATCATTGAGAAAAACGCAGGACACTGACTCATTGCCTGTCAAACTCCACGGGCAGATGCACTCGCAAAGGGGACCGAGAGGGGCACTGTGTACTGTGGATGCACTGCTCCATGGACCTTGGGTTTCAGGACAAGCTTGGTCCTCATTTTGGTACATTGGCAACAGAGTTCTGCCTTTGATAAGTGGCACCTAAAGCACTGGAAAAGCTGTGAAGTGGCCACCATCAAAAGCTGTTGGGGAACAGTTGCCCATCTGAGAAAGAAGTCCCAGGAGAGCTTAGGCCCCAGTGTTTCAGCCCTTCTGCACTAATTCGTTCTTACAGTCCCTGCTCATCCCACCCTGGACAAAGACTGTCCAGACTGCCAGTACACGGAGCCTGTGTGCTGGCAGAAAGCCAGTCTGATCCACCCCATTCCCAGAGCTCAGCCTCCCCCGTGCCTGGGAGTGAGCCTGTGTCCCACTGCCAGTGTTGCTGCTGCTGCGTGGCAGATGCTCCTGCAAGCCTGCTGTCATCAGGCTGCCTGTGGAGGATACAGTGCAGGAACCAGGATATCGATGGGAGGAGGAAAGGCTAGCAGCCCCTGCAGACCTCGATTCAGCGGTACAGGTGTTTGGCATGATGGGGGTCTTGCTGCGGCTGATGTTGAAACAGACCAGCTGGTGGTAAGCAATGAGCACCACCTTCCTCTGCTTCCGGGGGTCTGTGTAGAGATCAAGCAGCTCCTGAGAGACTCTGCTTTCTCCTCTGCCCAGCAGGGGTGGGAAGCCGTGCAGCTGGAGGGCACTGAACAAGATCTGTCCAGGCAGCACCCTCCAAACAGAAGCAGATGGGTCACTGCAGCATGAAGAGGGAAAAAAGCCAACTTTGCTGGACAGTATAGGAGGCTGTGCTCCAATTTCCTTAGCAGGGTATTGATGCTGAGCTAGCACATGCAACAACACCCCACTAGGATCAGGCTGGGTTGTGAACATGCCTTAAATCTAGTCATGTATAGGCTTCAGCAACTGCCCTAGGATGACACAGCAGAGGTGGCAGCAGGACCTGGGAGTCCAGGTGCCCCTGTCCCATCCAAGGCACTTCTTCCCCAGCTACCTTGTTCACCCTGTTCTGTGTGCAGGCGCAGCCAAGCCTACAACTGGCTGCTAAGCTGAGATGTGCAGGAATATTAAGAGGTTCTCTTCTGCAGTGGTACCAACAGCAAAGAATGCCGAAGCATGGACTGGGAGAGTACTTTGGAAGTGGACACTATTGCATCCTGCATACACTCCAGCTCCTGTTTGCCAAATTACCAGATGCAGGAGAATAACCGTGCCACCACCTCCTGCTCTAGGTGACACCTGAGCAGAGAATGGCCACAACTGCAAAAAAATTTCAGACTGGGCTGACTTGCCATGCTGCAGCAACACAAGCAGAGCTGTGGGAGGGGATGGATTCTATTCTGCCCCTTTCACTCCCACCACAGAGAAGACGTAAAGCTGCTGTTGGCGAAGTGCAGGAGCTGAGCATACCTAAGGGCCCCAAATGGCTAGATCATTGCCCAAAGCCTTGCTTTCTTGAGGAGAAAATGGTGCCTGGGGTGAGGGGAGTCATCTCCGCACTCCTGGAAGCTGTTTGCTGACTGCTGCTGCCTTTTCCTGCTCAGCCGAGTCTCACACAACCTCTCCCCATGTCCTTGAGGAGTGATGCAGAGGCAGGCAGCAGGGTGGAAAGTGCTGCCCACTCACTGCCAGCCTGGCAGACAGGCAGCTGGTTACCAAGGAAATCCATAATGCTGTGTTGGGGCATTGCTTATCCTGGGTCCTGGAGGAGACCCCTCTGGCAGAAGGTCCAAACCCCCTTGGAGCAAATGGTCTCAGCGAGGGGAAGTAGCTTCCCTGGGAGCATCTTTTGTCTCTGCCAGCATACTCTGTGCTCTAATCCAGAGAGAAAAGGTAGCCAGGTGCAGCGTGCCTGTGCCGGACATGCCCAGTTGAGCCCTACCCGATGATCCATGGTTGGGGACGCTTCTCCTCACCACTGCCACGTGCAGAGGTTCCTGGCCCAGCAACCAGATCAGGGTGACCTCACAGCCCGGAACAGAGGGAGCTGGGGGAGCTGCTCCTCCCACCCGATCTGGGCCATCATGGAGGAAGGTGGCACTGCCATCGATGCGGTGCCAAGCAATGCTGGCATTCCCTGCTCCCAGGCACCGGGGAGCAGCGGGGCTGGGCAGGGGCTCATCTGCACCTGAGGACTTGATCTGCAGCAAGATTCATCCATGGAGCTGCTTCACATGAACTGGCCAATGACGGCCGCATTCCAGTGGGCAGCCTCATCTCTCTGGGGTCTTTGCTTTCATGTCAGACAGTGGGTCCCCAAAGCTCCCACTTTGTGTTGCCCACACCCCAATGCCTGCATCAGGGTGCCGTGGGTCTGTCAGTCCCAGTATTCTTGACATTACATTGCTGAATTCAAACTCGAGAATTCCTGATCCCTCTGGCAGTAACTAGACCATTCTCAAACAAAATAGTGTGCACAGGCTCTGTGCTGTGATACTGATGGTGCTGCAAGCCCCACTTGCACAGATCTGATGGGCCACCACTGGGCAGCTGTTCCCTTCCACGCTTAGCAGCTCAGCAGCTCAGCTCCTGCTTTGCAGTGGTGGCAGGGCGCTGCTGGGCATCTCCAGTGGGAGGTGTTCCAAAGTCCAGGTGTGGGAGTGCAACAATGCTCTTGTGAGGGGGAAGAAGGCAGCATGAGCAGTTATGAAGGAGCAGTCTTCTCTCCATAGCCTGAGCTGGTTTGTTACATGTGGGACCTGCTCTTGCATTTCTTTCCATTTCTGTAACCAGCTGGGTCACACTGCAGGTCCTCTTCCACCCGATGCCAGCATGCCATCAGCTCCAGTGTCACTGCTGTGCATCCCTGCAGTGCTGTGTACTTGGCACCACTGTCCCCTTGTTTTCTGTCCTTTGTTCCTAAATCACCCTCTGCATTTCTCAGGACACCCTGAGCTCATCAAATATTTCCTACTTCATTCTTCTTTGCTCTGCCTTCCTAAACTTTTGCTAGCTGGATCTGGTTTTGGATCCTTTATTAGCAATTTCTGTAAGGAAAAAAAAAAAACCACAAAAAACCCCCAGGTGATTATTTTGTCTCTGTAACAGGGAAGATATTTTTTTTTCATCCCTGCAGTTTGAAGTACTCTCCCTAGTGAGTGTTTGGAGAACTGTAATTTCTCCTGTACTTTTGGAGAAAGCATGTGGTAGCACAGATTTGGAACTGTTGTATGTATTACCACAAATGAGATCATTAACAGCAGGCAGATCTATGTAGCTCTTCAGTTGTATTCCTCGTACGGGAATAGTACAGGACTGTGGCGCTACCAGGGCATGGTGGCAGTGACGTGGAAGCAGGGTCTGCCTCCCGAGAGCTGGCCAGTGACACCAAGCACTTCAGCAGGTATCCTGAACAGCAAAGAGGGTATTTCTGACCGTGCAGCCAAGCAGCGAAAGTTGCCAACACAGACTGATGTGATTAAGTGGGAGAAACCGGATCCCAAGTTTGGTTAGGGGCACAGAAGTGCTGGAAGCCAGGGGAATGCCGCTCTTCTCCACAATGCAGGAGCGGTGCCCCTGCGGGGGCTGGGGGTCAGCATACACGGGTGCGTGCGGGAGCAGAGCTGTGGCACGTCCTACAGCCCTCACCGTGGATGTGCTGGGTGCTGCGCTGCTGGCTGCCGGCCCGTGCGGTGTTGCAGGCTGAAGCAATGCCCTCAACGTCATGGGCTTGCGTTACCTCCAGACTAGCGGTGTGCTTTGCAGACACGGTGGCCACGGCAGGGTTTTAACACAGAGCGATTAAAGGAATGAAATCCTTCGGAGACTGACCATCATTTCAGCAGCGTGCAGCTCCCAGGGACTCCGCGCCTGCAGCCACGGCACCCAGGCCCGGCAGGAGCAGGCCCCGCACTTGGCGGGACAGAGCTGGCCGCTGCGGCGGAAGTCGGAGCTGGGACGGAGCCGGGCGGGAGCCCAGGGCAACGCCGTGTTTCAGGGACAATGCCGAGCCCTGAGCGCGGCGCGGCCCAGCACGGCCGAGCCGAGCCACCGCGGGAGCTGTCGGCGCTCGGCCCGGCCCAACCCGGTGGAACCCGAAGGCGCCGGTCCCACCGCTCCCTCGGCGCCGAGACCCGGCAGCCGGGAAACGGAGGCGCGCGGTCGCTGCAGCCGGCCCCGCCCACCCGTGCAGGCAGCCCATTGGCCGGGGCTGGCGTTGACGTGCGGCACGGCGCCCAACGGAGAGCTGCCACACGGCAGATCCGGCTGGAGAGGCGGGACTTCCGGTCTGCGGCCCCCGGTGCCTGTTCGGCCCCCGGTGCCTGTTCAGCCGCCGCCGCCGCCGAGGAGGGAGCTCAGCGCCGCTCCGCCTGCCATGTCCGCGCCGCGGCCGTTACCCGCCGTACTGCTGCTGCTCCCGCTCCTCGCCCTCGCCGCCCGCGCCTCCGATGTGGTGGAGCTCAGTGATGCCGACTTCGAGAGCGGCCTGGCTGAGCGCCCGGGGCTGGTGCTCGTGGAGTTCTTCGCGCCCTGGTGAGTGAGGGGCCGCCTGGGGCGGGCGGCAGCGGCGGAGCGGCGGCCTGCGGAGCGCCGGGGGGGCGGGGGCGGGCCGGGGCGCTCCAGGCCGGGCTAACCCCCCCGTCCTCCCAGGTGCGGGCACTGCAAACGGCTGGCGCCGGAGTACGAGTCGGCAGCGACCAGGCTGAAGGGGATCGTGCCACTCGTGAAGGTGAGGGTTTGCTGCACCAGCTCTGCCCAGGGGCGGTACTGTCCGTGGGTGGCTTATGGATAGACTTTGGTCAAATAAAACCTTTGCTGTTGCAGTCTGCTAACGACGGCTGCCTGTGTGTGTGTTGGGCCTTTTCGAGGCTCCTTAGAGCACTGACAGGCTTCGTCTCTCTGAAGATTTAGATGCCAGGGAACGATCTGGAAGCTGAACCCGGTGAGGGCTGCTGCCACTCAGATGGTGTGCTGAGCATAAAATGGGTGTGTACTAGTGTGTAAAAGAGGGCTCGCCCAAACGGGGAGGAAGAAGCCGCCTTTGAGCTGTGTAATCAGTTTGAGGACTAGCGTAGTACTGTAGTTCATGGTGGTGTCCCTTGACTTACAAAGTAAGGGTTGCTGTCCAAGAGCGTTCTTTTCCACCAGAAAACTTGTATGTTTTTCTCAAATCAGGATCTTCCTCTTACTTTCTGAGAAGCAGTACGGACTTCTGACACCATGGCTTCCTTGTCAGTTGAGGTCAGCCTGTTTTCTTCAGGCACCGTAGGAACTTTAGGACTGATAAGGTGCTGAGAACAGCTGATTCCTGTTAAGCCTGTCACTGATTACAAGAATCTACACTTTCTAGTATTTTTCTGTGTGCAGTCTGGCCAAACTTGCAGTACTTAATCTTAACAGTATTTCCTCAAATATGTTTCTGGGCCAGTCATTAAACCCATGCTACCTCCTTCCCCAGTCTCAACTCTCCAGATTTTGGTCTTGTAAATGTTTTGTGGATCCTTACACTTCTTGTGAAAGGAACCCAGCCTTGGTTAAAGACACCCAAGAGCTTTCAGACTCTCTAGGCATTATCTGTATATGTGATAATATGGGCAACAGCAAAGCCACTTTCTTTTGTGGGTACAGGTGGCTAGGTCACCGAGTAGCGATGTGTCTCTTTCTTTAGGTTGACTGTACAGCAAACTCAAACACCTGTAATAAGTATGGAGTCAGTGGATATCCCACGTTAAAAATTTTTCGCGATGGAGAAGAGGCAGGAACCTACGATGGGCCCAGGACAGCAGGTAAGAGCTTGTCGGCCAGCATCTGGCTTGCCAGTATGGTGCTGGTAGGCAGACCCACATATAATAGACTTGTGTCGGGGGTGTTACATGTGTTGAGGGATATAAAGAAGGTTCCCACCTACCTACCTACCTACCTACACACACACACCCCCACACCCCCCACCCCCCCCCCGCCTTGCCCTTTCCAGAACTCTTTGTGCTGGCAGAGCCCCGGATGTTTAGTATCCCTTAAAGCTCTCTTTTAAAGGTGAAGGTTTCCACATTATCTTTAACTCCTAGTACCCTTGATGTCCAGTAGCTGGAGAATGCTAGAAGGTTGCTCTGTGAACCTGGTGATAGCTTTCCCGATTCACATCATATTTCTTGTATGGGAGAGGTGTATGGATTCTGCAGAAACAATTTTTTGTTTTAGGAAGCTTGAAGAATGTGTTGTGGAACTTTGTGTTGATCCCTTTAATCATTTAACTTTTCTTCTAAGATGGGATTGTCAGTCATCTCAAGAAACAGGCAGGACCTGCTTCAGTGGCTCTCAATTCTGTGGCTGATTTTGAGAAATTCATCGGTGATAAAGATGCTTCTGTGGTGGGTGAGTAGGTTCAGTGCAGCACTGAAATGAGTGGACACTTAGTGCTGAGAGATGTCTTGGGGAATATACTGTGAAAGGATAAGAAGCAGTATCACAAGCTGTAGCAAGAGAAATTCCAGCTGGACGTGAGGAAAAAACTTTTTCATAATGAGAACAGTAAAGCACTGGAACATGTGCCCAGAGGGATTTCGAAACATTCAGTCTGGGAGATTTTTCAAAACTCAGTTGGACAAAGCTCTGAGCAACCTGATCTGACTTTGAAGCTGGTCCTGCTTTGAGCAGGAGGTTGGACTCTATGATCTCTGAGGATTCCTTCCAACTCTTTCTTTTTTCCCCTGTTATTTTTTTTTTAGTGTCTTTCAGACCTCCTGGCACCATAGCATATCTTTTTTAAAGCTTGTTGCTCTTTTGTCTGGCTGACAACAGGTAGCTTTGGATTGCTAGAAAGTACATTTGGATGCTATCTCATGGTACTGGTAGGCTGTCAACATCATATGATTTGATCACAGTTTACAAGTGGCAATAGCAGCTTTCCTTTGTGCAGATCAGGTGCCATCTTACAAGTGTAACTGGATGAGTATTGATCAGCATTCCTAAACTTATTTAAGTATCATTGGTAGTTGATATCACTAGTAGTGTCATGTGGTTAGAAATGGTATCTTAGTGCTCAGAGGACAACTGTCTTTTGGCTGAGTGACTAAGCTGGGCAGACTCTTGAGTAACTTTCTGCTGGTGGAAGGGATGGAATACAGAAAGGTTCCAATAAAAATGGGAGAGAAGCTGTCAAAGATGAAGGCCTGAGCATGCATTGGCATACTTGATTCAGAAGTGATCTTTCAGTGCATTGTAGAGATAAATTATGAGGGCTGCACAGTGACTGCTGCTGAGTTGGTTTGGGGTCACCATCTGTCTTTCTGCTGCAGGCTTCTTTGGAGATGCATCTGGTGATGCTTATTCAGAATTCATGAAAGCTGCCAACAACCTGAGAGATAACTACCGTTTTGCACACACCAGTGAGGACCAGCTGGTGCAGAAGTATGAGGAAGATGGAGAGTAAGTTGTTTAATACAAGGATTTCTTGTTATTGAGACTTCTGTAAAAAATTCATGGATTCCAGTTGTTTAGAAAGTGAATCGTTAACATAGCTTAAGGTCTTGTTTCTTCCCCAGCTGCCAGTGGCATATCTTTTTTTATGTCTTTGGAGTTGAGATAGAAAGGTACAAGTGGTTGGAGGCTCTGGAGGGTTAGTGTCTGCCTCTGGGTGGGAGGTACCTCAACAGAGGTGTTTTGCTTCCCCATTGTTGTAGTGAGGTGTTTTTGTTTCTCATTGCAGCCTGTCTGAATAATGGAGAATGGTCTGACAGGTAGATCTAATGCAGTAGTGCCACCAAGAAACTAGACAGTCTTGCTGAAGCTATGAACTGTGAATGGGGATAGCCACTGGGGACTGTGGTTAAGAACACAGCTGCCATCCTTGGAAACCCAGAGACACTTTAAAGTAATTAATGCTTTCCCTCAGAGGTATAGTCTTATTCCGTCCTCCACGCCTGACAAACAAGTTTGAGGACAGCTCCATCAAGTACACAGAAGACAAAATCACCAGTGGAAAGATCAAGAAATTCCTCCAAGAGAACATGTGAGTGATTCCTCGCCAGAAAACATGATAGACTGGCCCCAGTTGGATTTGGCCCTGACAACTTGTTTTCTGTAACTGGCATTGCTGCCATTTCGTGCTTAGTGTCCAAAAGAGCTGTCTGGCCTGCAGTGTCTCCTTTGGGGACCACCTTTTTTCTGGAAATCTTGTCATTTACTCTCCATACTCTAACAACCACACTTCTGTTTAAAAACTGAACTTCCTGAGAAGTATGCCAGGTTTGGCCTTATTCAGGTCAGATACAGCCACTGACATGGCTGGAGATGAAGATTTAACTTAGAATAACATGATACATGAACAAGGAAAGCATTTCTTCCTTAGGTCTTATTGATTACTGGCATTTAACATTCTTGGGTGAGAAATGAGTGTGCTGCATCAAGCCCATTCCTGGGAGGTGATGGGTTCTGGGCCATGAAACTGAAGCTGCTAATATCTGTCTCATTGATAGCTTTGGCATCTGCCCACACATGACTGAAGACAACAAAGACTTGATCCAGGGGAAGGACTTGTTGGTGGCATACTATGATGTGGACTATGAGAAGAATGCAAAGGGCTCCAACTACTGGCGCAACAGGTACACAGCGGCGGGGGTTAAATCGGCTTCTCTCACTTGTTCCCTGCATTGGGTGCTGTTCCATAACTCAGTTTACAAAGCTTCTCCTATTGTTCATATGTGAATTTTCTCTCCTGGAAAGCTTCCAGCTGAGTTTCTAACTGGAACTATTGGGGTGGCTGCTGTCTGCAGAGCCTAAAGCATGCAATATGTGTATCCTTTGAAACCCCACCTGCTTGCTTTTGGACCTGTAGTCCTTAGACCTTAAACACAAACTTGTCTGGGATTCTATGCTTTGTATTCCTCAGTGCCTGAGACCCTGGTGGTCATGCTGACAGGTGTGGAGGATGAAACATTTTGCACAGGCCTCAATTCACAGTAGACACAGGCTTACTCCTCTGCTTCTCAACACCGTCTCTATAGGACTTACCTATGCAGAATACGTGCCACTGAATTCCTTGTCCAGTGTGTACTTCAACTTGAACAGCATTATGTCATGCGGAAGATAATGTTCCAAGGAATCATGTTTTATGTTGTGTGGTTTTTGTTTGGTTTTTTTTCCTCCAGAGTTATGATGATTGCAAAGAAGTTCTTGGATGCTGGCCACAAACTATCTTTTGCTGTTGCTAGTCGGAAAACCTTTGGCCATGAGCTTTCGGAGTTTGGTCTAGACAGCAGCGTGGGTGAGGCTCCGGTTGTTGCTATCAGAACTGCTAAAGGAGATAAATACGTCATGCAGGAAGAATTTTCGTAAGTTTTTGAACTTAACAGTGTTGCTTCTCACTTGATAGACTTGGGTCTGGTGGTCTGTGACCAGATTGTACTTTAGCTTGGAGGAAACAGGAAGGCTGGATGTTCCAGCCAGAAGAAGTGATCGCTGTGTCAAAATGGTTCCTACACGTGTTTTTTTCTGCCCTCTAGAGAGCTTGCAGCCCCTCCTGTTATAAAAACTAGAGAGTTTAATTGAAATATTTAAGTGTCTGGCTAGGAACTAACATGCATTAAAGGGCAGAGGAAATAGTTGTACCCTTCTTTTTGAGAAAAGAAACTTAAGCGTGTTGGAAGGCCTAAAACATAGAATGCGGTGTGCATCCAGCCTCTTGTCAAAACTCTTAAGGACATCTTTGCACTTGTTGGGGGTCTTATAAGCCAGCCCCAGACTAGTGCTCTGGAAGATGCAGGTGGCATCTGTTCTGTGGGTGGAAGGAGCTTAAATCAGCCTTGAAAGTATTCCTCTCATCCTGTATGTGTGGTGATCGCTGTAAAACGTCACTTCACTTTCAGTCGTGATGGAAAGGCTCTGGAGAGATTCCTGAAAGATTACTTCGATGGAAACTTGAAAAAATATCTGAAATCGGAGCCTGTCCCTGAAAGCAATGATGGCCCTGTGAAGGTGAGTGCTGTATCGAGCGTATGCAGCAGCTCCTGCCAGTGGATGAAGAGACACTGTTCAGCAGCAGCTTCTAGTCATATGCCAGTATCCCATGCTGCGAGTGCTGTGTTGTGGCATCTTGAGAAGCTTCTGCTGTGATAGATGGAAGAAGAATTCACTCCCTCATATTGCAGTTTTGAGTCAAGGGAGAAATTCAGCTTGCAGTTTCAATGGAATTGCAGATTCCATTCTGTTCTGTCAGCGTAGTAACTGCTGCTTGAGCACACCAGTGATGTGCTCTACAAGTGCAGGATCATCCAGACTTACAGGCATTATGCAAAAGGCTGCTGTCCTGGCTTGTGCTCCCTCGTGGCGTAGCTTTCAAGTTGGTCATGACTGCACTATTTCTAATGAGTTATGTGTTCATTTCATCACCGCTGGGGGTGGTATAACTCCTACCTTTCATCCCTCCCAGTAAATTCTGCCTGGAATGAAAGCATTCCATGGCCTGGCTTTATGATGAGGGCCTTGTAAGGGAGTGGAAGTCATTGCTTGTTTATGTGTGGATGGGGATGGCCTCAGCCAGTCTTGCTAAACTGATTCCTCAGCTTGGAACTTGCTGGCATTAAAAATAAATCATTTTTCCTACTCCTGTGAGGACACAAGATGCAAACCTCACTTGCAGGTAGAGCTGGTACCTTATGACAAGTTTCCACCTGCAAGTTCAGGATGTTACAGCTTGGTGAAGAGTTGCGTATTTGGTCATTTTGCTGCTTGCTGTTTAAGTGCAGCATGACTTACTGCTTACTATGGGGGGGCCAGGTTTTCTTGGGCAAAGTGTGTGGAGCATGTCATGTTACATCCTCACTCTTGACTGAGAAAAAACTAACTTGTCCAATCAAACATTATCAGGTGGTGGTTGCTGAGAACTTTGATGAAATCGTTAATGCAGATGACAAAGATGTCCTGATAGAGTTTTATGCACCCTGGTGTGGCCATTGCAAGAATCTGGAGCCCAAATACAAAGAATTGGGGGAGAAGGTAGGTCTGAGACTCTGTTGCAGATGCAAACTAGAATTTTGCAGCACTAAACAATCCTGCAGGTTCTGTCTGTCCAGCCTTTATGATAACAGAGCATAATTGTGCCTGCCTGAGGACTATGAGTTTTGGCATCTCCTGTGAATGCAAAGTTAATGAGCGGGATCTGGAGCGTGGTAGCAACCACACTAGTAGGTTTAGCCTGCACCCTTTGCTGTGGCACATAAATATTCCCTGATTCAGTGACTAGCCTTAACTGGTGAAGTTCCTTTTTGGGTCTTTTCCCTCTACCTGATTGTAGTCTTCCATCTCATGAAGGATAACACTACCCTGCACACTTTCATGAGTGGAGTAAATAAATCTGTTCTCCCAGATTTGACCAGCATTTTGCTATTTGGCTGTCAGGCACCTCTCCTTCCTGAGCACTGCATATCCTCACAGCTCGCTTTCTAAGATGGAAAGTAAGCAGTTGCTCTAGACTAAGCATCCAACAGAAGATATACGAGACCAATTCAGCAGGTATTACTAGTAGAGGTGTGCTGGTTACAGCTGGCCGAAGAGGGACTCTGTTCCCTGTGCCCCTGTGCAGAAGAAAACAGCTCAGAAGAAATTTGCTCACCTTTTAGCATACTGTGTGCACTGTGCTCTGACATCAGTATCTTAGATGATGTTGACCAGTGAGTTTCTGGTGTTAATTACTATGGATTGATTACTAATAAGCTCTTTCTACCCACAGCTCAGTAAAGACCCCAATATCATCATTGCCAAAATGGATGCTACAGCCAACGATGTGCCTTCTCCATATGAAGTCAGAGGGTAGGTCTTAACTGTTGTTACATCACCATGTATGAACTGCATGAACACCAATGGGTGAGTTCAGGCTTCTGTCTCTGACCAGCAACCACAACAGAAGAGCTGAAAGAGTCTCATGGGGAGGATGGGTGGGGGCAATTGGCATGCGATTGCTAGGCATTTGCTTACAGTGAAGAAAAGAGTGAATACAAAAGACATTCATCTGCCTTGCTTCTCTGGGATTCTGGTGTCCTGGCTATGCCTGGAGCCCTGACTTGCTGCTTTGGCATCTGCTGTGATTCTGTTCTTGGCAGCATAAAAACAATGCTGGGCTTGCTTTTCTGAAAACAGTTTAGCTAGCAAACTTGGACATAGTTGAGCTCAGCCAACTCTGTGGACATGGCCAGGCTTTTGGAGGCCACACCTGCTGGCATAAGAGCTGCTGAAGCAGTTACTGTGTTAAACCAGAGGAATGCAGGGTGCAAGTCCCTTGGAGGGCTAGCCTGCTGGTCTGAAAAAAGCACGTTAGGAGCTCGGATGTCTCTCCTTTCTCCATAGCTTCCCCACCATCTATTTTGCTCCAGCTGGCAAGAAGCAAAGTCCAAAGAAGTATGAGGTGAGTATTTTACTGCTCTCACTGCTTTGTAAAGAAGTGAAGTAGCATCCAGGTGTCTAAATAATGCCAAGCCTCTCTGGAGTTGCAGGTGGCACGCTGTCCCAGTAGTTACCCTGGGAACTCACCTGGTGGTACCTGCTGGGAATGTTTGCCTGTGTGCTGCAGACCCACGGGGGAGAGCTCTGCTTGCAGTCACGTTGGTCTGGCCTGGCACCTGAACTCCCCCTCCCAGCCAAGGGGAAGCCCACGGGGAGTACAGGCACTGCCTTACTGTCTTGTGCTTTCTGCAGGGTGGCAGAGAAGTGAGTGACTTCATTAGCTACTTGAAGCGGGAGGCAACCAACACTCCCGTGCTGCAGGAGGAAGATAAAACCAAGAAATCCAAGAAGAAGGTGAAGGAGGATTTGTAAAGTACCCACTCACCATCTTGTGAGGATGAGCTCTGTGTGAATTGGGGAAGCACTGGGCAGACTGGGGCCAGTTCTGGGTTGTGGAGAGCCAGTGACCATGTGGGCTGAGGGGACCCAGCTGCTGTATCTAGTTCTGTTTTAATTTCCTGCCGTCTCTTAGCTGCACTGTTGTGGGGCTCCCCAGACTGGTTTGTTTTGTGGTTTGGGAGGGGGTGGGGGGTAGGGTTATTTTCTAATTTTTTTTGTACATTTGGAGAAGTGAAACAATAAAATGACCCCCTTAAGACCAAGTGTCCCTGTCCAATGGAGACCTGTCGAACCTATCACCAGCATCCTGCTCTTTGTAGGCAGCAACTTCCTACTGCGAGTCTAGTTTCCTTCAGCGAACCTTTAGAAGTGTGTTTCTAGATCTTAACCTCAGCCTTTAGCCTGTTCTCTTTTGGCTAATGAGAGTCTTTCCAGACCGTAGTAGCAGCAACTGTCCCGATGTGCTGTGCTTCAGGTGCTACATGTGTGCAGATTTGGGCCTAGGGGATTCTGTTCACAAATACTTCTGCCCTCTGTGTGCTGCCTTGGTGAGTTGAGAGGTATGCACTACATAATGTGACTGTTGGATCTAGACAACTGCAGGCATACAGAGCAAAGGGCTTGTTCAGCAATAAGCGTATAAGCAGCAGCAATAAATGAGCTTTTAAGCTGGTGAAAAGTAGTCAAGTGTAGGGAGGAGTGCTACTAACTACATACTCTTATTGAAACAGGTGGGGCCAGTGCTGAGGGTGTTTCTCACAGCTAGTAGGCTTCTCTGCAGCTTGTGTGTGGCTAGGACAGTTAAGACCAGTTATTTGTAAGCTCATTACTTCTGGTAGAAAACAGTCTGGTAGCTGTGGCTTTCTCTTGAGTGAGAGTGCTGCAGGTGGATGGTGTAGGCTGTGACCGACCATCTTGGGGTATATGCAGTTCTGTCTTCCTTTGGCCCAGAATGTGCTGATGGGGAAGGGCAGGAGTGAGGTTGTAGGTGAAAAGAGATGGGCTGTTGCCCTGGCTCTCTGAATTTGTCAGGCTGCATGTGAGTTGAAGTGAGGATCAGCAGACTCTTAAGGTACTTGCTGTGTTGCAGCAGTTACCATGGTAAGAGACAGTGCTTGCTTTTGCTGTGGATTCCTCCCCCACAACTCCAAAGGCTGTATTCCAATTATTTATTGCTGCTCTCCAGGTACAGTAGATCTTACAACGCCTAGCACGTGATTCTCCTACATCAGCTATGCTGTATCGGTTCTGAAATACAAGAATTTCTTCCCCAGCTATATCGGTATCTTAAACCACATCTACCTTCTGTATTCTGCTGCTGGCTAGCATGTGCTCCGTCTCCCAGATGAGACATGTTTGGGGTGGTGGGGGGTATGTGTGACAGTGAGTGGTCTGTGCACCTCAAGCTGGGAGGACCCCTGCAGCTGGCTGCAGACTTCAGATGCTATTGCAAGAACAGGGGAATACAACAGGCTCTACTTCTGACTGTGATGACTATCTTCAGTAAAACCAAACCGGAGCACTGCTTCCCTAATGGATAGGGTACTGCCCTGCATCAGGCAAGAGGATCCCTGGGGATCCCCTACCAGGGGAAGCTTTTCTGATCCTCTCGTTGCTCCCTAGTCTGTGACAGCTGGGCACTAAGCATGAGTTAAGTTCTTCAGTGAGTTTGGCCTACAGCACTGCCTTGGTAAGCATCAGTGCTGGTGCCCAGACCAGCAGGGGTGTGAAGTAACCACAGGCTTGGTTGAAGCAGTGAAGCCTTCTGACAAGAGGGACAAAGGATGTGAGAAAGGGCGGTGTGCTGGTGGCTGCCCAGGTACCCCTTACTGTGTGCTACAATTACACTGAAGCTAATGAGATTTCAGTTGAGGACAGACATCTGAGGAAGGATTCCTAGTTTAACTGAGCAAACATGATTGACATGGGCCTTGCTTTCAGCAAGAGCTCTGCTTGGAAAGGTGGCCTACCCATGTGAGAGAGCAGCCAGTACCCAAAGGTTTAAGTAAGACATCTACCTCTGGTGGCTCAGACCTCAGCAAAGGGTCTCTGAGTGCCTGGCTCTGCCTCTCCTCTCCAGCCAAGGCCTCCTGCCCTCCAGCTGGCCCCAGGCAACACAGGGCAGCTGGAGCTGCTTGCTTCTAACAGCAGCCCAGCAGCTGTCCTGTGCTGTAGCCACACTTGGGCTGTGGGGCACTGACAGCAACAGGCACTCCTGAATCTCACCCTTAATCTAACACCCTTTCAGGGATGTTTGCTCCACACTTCAGGGACAGTCCTGTCTAAGCAAGGGAAAAAGAATTGCAGCAGTGGTTTGCCTAGGAGCTCCCGCTTCCTTCAAACTATAGAATCAGGTTTTTGGTGTGAGACAGCTTCTGGTATAGGTATTCACAGTGATTCTTCTGCTGGTAGCTAAAATAAGTCTGGAGGAGGGGAAAAAAAAAATATATATATATGGATCAGTTCTGGGAGGGAGCCCAGTCCCTACCCTGCATCCAGCCTCACCTTGAAGGTGAGTTGTACTGTAAGTGGCTGTACTCATGCACAGTTGTAGCTTCGAGTGCCTGAAACCCAAAAGAAGCGGATGAGAACCAGAGCATGGCTGTATCATGCCCCAAGTCTCTCACTTGTCTTGCATTCCCCTGTTCCTTGTTTCAACATCTTCATTTTGGCTCCCAGTTGAATGAAATTTCCAGCTCACGTTACCAACACGAGTGTGCAGATAGCGGTACTTGCTTGGTGTAGTCTGTACTAAATGCTGCCTCATGAGCTCTGCGCTGCTCCACTGAGTAGATGGTATGGTATTTCCTGCAGCAACCAGGAGAAGCTTGTTCTCCCAGGGCCTACATGACCTCTGCAGCAGAGCAGAGGTCTTGCTCTCGGTGGGGCAGGGGGCTGGCAGTGCTACGTCATCTTGCCGAGGCCCTTGGCCTGAGGGGCAGCAAGCAGGCAGGGCTGTGACCCTGCTGTGCTCGGGGCCTGGCTTGTAGCCCTTTTGCTGCTGCAGTTGGTGAGGCTCAGCCCGCCTGATGTTGTTGGGCTGGGCCAAATTACACTAAGCAAGGGAGCCCTGTGCAGTGAGTGCCAAGCTCTCTTACCGCAGGTAATCCGGGATCTCTGCTAAGGACTTGCTGCTAGCCTGGGACCTGGCATCTGGCAAGGAGCAGAAGATCATGAGGTTAAAGCTCTTCTGGAGCATGTCTCCTCCACCTCTGCCAGAACCTGTCCTGCCCCCGGGCTCGCTGGAAGGCCCCTTCCCCAAAGCCAAGCTTGCAGTCGCATGGCTCTGACAGGCATAGAGCCCCTGGCCCACCGGGGAGATCCCAGGGGCCTTTCAGGGAGCCCTGGGGGACAGTGGTGTGCAAGGCCCAGGGGCTGCCCTGCCTAGACACGCAGCTGCAGCAGAGTTGGCCCCAGGCCATGAGGCTGGGCAGTTCACCCAGGCTTGCATTGTCCCCATGTTTGCCTTGGCCCCTGGGCCAAAGCCTCCCTGCTTGCCAGGAGTCCTGTTCTGGGCCACCCACTTCCTCCCAGGGCAGCCTGGGGTCTGGTCCAGCTTTTGCTGCATGAGCTGGGAGGGCCATGCACCCTGTGGCTGTGTCCCTGGCAGCCCCTCACCTCTGTGGACAGAGAGGTACTCCTCTGGGCACGGAGCACTCTCCTCCCAGTCATTGCCTGCCTCCTCGCTCTCCTGGCTCTCCATCTCCCCAGCATGGCTGCTGGGGGGCAGAGGCCCAGCTTGCTGCTGGCCCCATGCTCCTGGGAGCCACATGTTAAGCATCTGTGGGCAGCTCCGGTGCCACTCTTGTGAGCCAGGATCGGACACCAGGGCCTGGGACCTCTTGCTGGCTCTCGGATCTGAGAAGTCCAGCAGTGCCAGGCACTTCCGAAAGACAAACTCGCTCTGCCGCAGCCACTGCATCCCTCACTTTGTGTCAGTGCTCAGGCAAGCTCTGTGCTTTGGGCTGTGCTGGGGGTCACAGCTGGGCCAGCCCCCCCCGCCACTGCTGCACTGGACACAGGGGTGGCTGGGTCACAAGTCGGGGTAGAGTCCAGACACCCTGGAGCGTTTGGGCTGGGGGGCAAAGGAGGACTTTGCTGGTAAAGAGGTGCAGAGAGGAAGAAGCCTGATACCTTCAGGAAGCAGCTACACTGATCTGGGCTCTCCCCACGCACACCCAGGGGCCTTCTGCTGCTGGAGCCCACGAGCACTTACCACACCCAGAAGGTTTCTGCCAGTGGCCTGAAGGGAGCCGTGCTCCAGGGGCTGCTGCAGAGGCACCAGGAAGGGTGGGGCAGAGGGTCTGTGGTCCTGGCTCCTGAGGCATGAGAGACAGCGGAGACCAGAGACCAAGGCTGGGGAAAGTGTTGCCCAACAAGTGCCAGGGCAGCAGAGGGTGGGTCCAGTCTTGCCCAAAGGGTGCCAGGTACCCGGGCATGAATGCAGCAAGCCCGTGGCCAGTCCCCAGCAGCAATCAAGCACTCCCAGACCCTGCTCCTTTCATTGGTGTTTGCCCCAGGGCCCCCACTCTACCTGCACTGCAGCAGGGCAGCCTGCTGTCGCTCCTGGGCCATGTTCCCTGGCAGTCCTCCTGCACCAGGCCCGCCACGGTCCCCTTCAGGCGGTAGCAGCAGGCAGTGGGATCCAGCTCCGCAGCCTGGCGGGAGTGCAGCAGGGAGGGTGTACTGCAGTGCTCCCGCACCCAAGCAGGTGCTGCAGTTGGCACCCCTCACCTTCTCCAGTGCCACTGGCCTGCCCGCTGGCATCCTCTCCAGCCACTGCAGGAGATCGTGCGTGCAATGTGGCCGCAGGGCCCGGGGCTGAACCAGCTTTGAACAGAAGGCCTGGGGCTGGCTGTTGCAGGCCTGTGGTTCTTGTTCTCAAGGACATGGCAGGCAGAGCCCTTCCCTGGCAGGGTGGTCATGCCGGCCATGATGCCTTTGCCTGTGGACGTGTCAGGACAGAATGGCACCAGCCCCCAGGGACAATCACACCAGGTTCTGCTTTCCTCCTCCATCAGTTCTGGCACACAGCTCCCTGAGCCCCTGTGCCCCAAGCCTGCCATGGCTGCCCCCCCAGCTGACAGGACAGGGACATTGTACAGCTCTCCCAGAGCTGCTTATGCCTCCTGATCACTGGTGCAGCCTGAGACTCCCAGATATGCGGAGCTGATGCCCAGCCATAGTGAGCAGCTGCCACACCCCAGGGCCAGCTGGTCCCTGTTGTCCCACAGGGAGAGCAGGGGCCCTGCAGCCATCAAACCCCAGCCTGGCAGGGAGCGGAAGCTCAGCACCCACTGTCACTAAGGCCGGTGCCACCCTCGACACCCCGCTGACCATAGCCAAGCATAGCCAGATCAACAACTGCTCTGCCGCAGGGCTCCTTCCAAGGACACACACTCCTGCAGCAGTGGGCAGCTGCTTTCCCAGGCACAGACTGTGATTTTCTCCTGGATGCTGCCCAGGCTGGCCAGCCGGCCCTGAGTTAGCCTGGGAGAAGACACCACCTCCTGCCAGCTGAGCCCAGCCCCACTCCCCATGGCCCCATGCAATGGCCAGAGAAGGCCCTGCAAGGTGGGCACCCAGAGCAAGCAAGGCAGGAGGGAGTCTGTCCCCAGACTGCCTTCAAAGGCACCGTCTCCAGGGCTGCTGCTGCCCTGGCACTCTGGATACCCCTACAGAGACATGGGGGCTTGGGATGCCGTGAGCTCGGGGAAGGCATTGGGGGCTTTTAGGCCCTGAAAGCACTGGACTGCTCGGCTGGGGCCACTGGAGATGGCAAGGAGAGCAGGAGCAGACCCACTGGGCTCCGAGCAGCGGCGGGAGCCAGCACCCTGGGGCAGTGCTCCCACCTGTCCGTGCCAGCAGGAGCAGGGCTAGGGCTGACCCCGAGGCAGTGCTGCCGGCACAGCCCCGAGCACAGAGGGACTGGAGGGCAGCGAGGGGTTGCTCCCGCGGCCAGGGAGGAGTGGCCCGCAGCCCCAGGACCGCGGGGTCCGGCAGGCTCACGGGGGCACGGCCAGCCGCACGCACTCGAAGCAGGCTCCCGGCTCGTCCCGCCTGCAGCGGGAGAGGGAGAAGGCGAAGAGCCGCGGGGGAGTCCCGGGGCCTCCCGGCACCATCAGACACTGCCGGCAGGACAGGCCGTCTGGGCCGCAGCCGCCCCAAGCCTCCCCATCCACCGGGGCGCGGCGGATCCACCCCGCGGCACCGCCCACCACCCCCCGCTCCCACAGACGGGAGCACCGGCGCCAGCGGCCCGGCGCGCGGGGACCCGTCCGATCTCCCTGGTACCCCGATGCACTCACCCCCGGCCCCCGCGGTACCCCCCAGCACTACCCGGCCACCCTGGGGTCCCCAGTCCCCGTCGGTCCGCCCGCCTCCTCGCCTGACCCGGTCCCCCGACTCACCTCCTGGCTGCCCTGGAAGGCGATCACGGGCCCCTACGAAAGCAGCGGACGCCGATGAGTCCCGCCTGCGCCCGGTGCCGCCGGCTCCCCCGGCCCTGTCTCATCGGCCGCCACCGCGGCATGGCCCGGAATACGGCAGGGCGGGGCAGGCGGTCGCGGGCCGGCCCCGGGGGTCAGCGGCGGGGCGGCGGCGGGAGCCCCGCGGCGGGGCTCGGCCTGAGCTGGCTATTTTTGCCGCCGGCCAGGGCTAATCCCCTGAGCCGCTTCCCGGCGTTAGGTAACTGCGCGGCGGGATGCGCTCGGCGGCGGCCCCGGCCCGGGCGGCTCCGGGCAGTCGCGGCGCGGCGGGGCCGGCGGCGACGCGCCCGGTGCGGGCTGGGGGCCGCGGGTGCCCGCCGCCGAGCCCCGGAGCGGCCCGACACGAGACCGGCTGGTAGCGGCGGGCGGCGACGCGGGCCGGGCATGCAGGGACCTTCGCCCGGCGACTCCCCGGAGAGGGAAGCGGGGGCCGGAGGGCGGCCGCGGAGCCCCGGCCGGGGCAGGCGCGTGCGGTTCCGCCTGCCTCACACCGCCATCGCGCTGCCGTCGGTGCGCGAGGAGGAGTGGCCCTTCTACCGGCGGCTGGAGGCGCTGGCGGTCCCGGGCCCCGGCAGCTTCGGGCCGCTCTTTGCGGCCGACGGATGGAGCGACCTGACGGGTGAGCGCTCGCGGGCGGCCCCGGGGAGAGCCGGGCCGGGGGTGCCGGGCCCCGGGGGTCCCGGGGCGGCTCTCAGGCCCGCCTCCGCCCGCAGAGGACCGGTTGCTGCGGAAGCGTGTGGTGCGGGACGGGCAGGGCGGCCCGCGGCCGCTGCCGGGCCAGGAGGTGTCGGTGAAGGTGCTGGGCACTCTGGAGGACGGCGGGCTGGTGGAGCGGGACCCGCGGCTCACCTTCGTGCCGGGCCACGGCGACGTCGTGCAGGTCAGCCCCGTGCGGGGCGCGGTGCGGGCTGAGCGCCGCCCGGTGCCGCGCCCGGCCAGCCCCGCCCAGCCCCGCCGTGCCCGCGTCCGCAGGCCCTGGAGTTGGGCGTCCCCACCATGCAGCTCGGGGAGGTCTCCTTCTTCCTCGCCGCGTTCCCCTACGGCTATGGCCGCCCAGGCAGGTAGGGCGAGCGGGCACGGGGATCTGGGCAGGCAGGGGCCGGGGCGGGCAAGAGCAGGGGGCCAGGAGGGCAAGGGGGCCGGGGCGGGCAGAGTCGGGAGAGCAGGAGGCCGGCACAGGTAGGATGGGCGACCAGGCAGGCAGGGGCCGCAGCGGGGAGGGCTGGGGTGGGCAAGAGCAGGTGGCCGGGAGGGCAGGGGACGGGGGCGGGAAGGGGCCGAACAGGGGCCGGCAGGGGCTGGGAGGGCGGGAGTGGGGGCCGGGACAGGCGGAGGCCGGGCAGGGGCAGCCGGCGCTGTGCCCGCAGGGAGCCCGACGTGCCGCCCGAGGCGCCGCTGCTGTTCGAGGTGACGCTGCTGGAGGTGCGGGACAGCCCCGACCCGCAGCAGCTGCCGCCTGCCGCCCGCCTGCGCCTGGGCGCGCAGCGGAGGGAGCGGGGCAACTTCCACTTCGCGCGGGGCGACTTCGCGGCGGCGCTGCGCTCCTACCGCCTGGCCCTGAGCGCCCTCGACGGCCCCGCCGCCGGTGAGACCGGGCAGGGAGGGGGGCCGGTACTGCGGTGCTCCGGGGCCAGGGCGCTGAGGCCGCGCTCATCCCGCAGCCCCGCCCGGGCCTCAGGAGGAAGAGGAGCTGCGGGAGCAGCGCGTCAAGTGCCTCAACAACTGCGCGGCCGTCGAGCTGAAGCTGCAGCGGGCGGACGAGGCCCTGGCGGCCTGCGAGGCGGCCCTGCGCATCAGCCCGGACAACGGCCGGGCGCTGCTCCGGCGGGGGCAGGTGGGCGCCGCCCCGCCCCGCCCCGCCCCCCAGCCCGGCCGCCCGCTACCGCCTGCTCCTCTCCCCGCAGCTGCTGGCGCAGCAGGGCCGGGACACGGAGGCCGCGCTCGTCCTGAAGAGAGCCTTGGAGCTGGACCCGGCCAGCAAGGTCCGGCTGGGGCGCAGGCGGGGGTGCCGCAGGAGCCCGGCTAGGGGGCCCCGGGACCGTCGGGGGGCCCCGTAGGAGCCGGGCGACGGGAGCGCTGGGTCAGGCGGGGATCCCACCGGATCCCGGCCCGCTGCAGCCGCCCCGCCACCCGCAGGTGATCCACGCCGAGCTGTCACGGCTGGTGAAGCTCCGGAGCCCCCTGGCCCGTGCCGCCCCCCAGGAGCCCCGCCACGACCCGCCGCCGCCGCCGAGCCCCGGGTGCGTAGGCGCGCCGGCGGACCGGGCTGCCGAGGGATCGGCCGTCGCCGTGTTGCCCGTCCCGGGCCCGCTTGACCCCGGCGGCGCTCACGGCGGTCCCTCCTCACAGAGCCCCGGCAGCGCCCGCGGCGGAAGGAGCGGCCTGAGCAGCCCCGCGGAGCCCGTCCGGAGGACCCACCCTGCCCGGGATGGAGGAGAGGCTACGGGGCCGCAGCAGCTCCGGACGCCGGACCGAGGAGCGGGGAAGGCGTCCGCGCTGCGCCCGCCCCACTCCGCGCCCCGCGCTGCAGCCCCCGTGCCGCTCCCCGCACTGCTCCGCGCTGTCCCCCGTGCCGCACCGGCTCCCGCCCCGCCCCCTCTCCGCACGGCTCCGCCCCCGCCCCGCAACGGCTCCTGCGGTCCCGCCCCACTGGCGCGTCATAACGGGGCGTGGCCTCCCTGAGGCCCGCCCCCTCGCACGTGGGTGCGGCCCCGCAGCTCTGGCGCCTGCGCCCCAGCTTCCGGCTTTTTCGCCCCCGCCGGCAGAATGGCAGCCGTAGCCCGCGGCCAATCAGGCGGAGCCTAGCTGGAGCAGCGCGCCAATAGGAGGGCGGCGGGGGCGGGCCCAGCGGGGCGATTGGCTGTGCCGCGCCCTTAAAGAGCGAAGCGGGGCGGGGCGCAGGGGGGGAAGTGCGGGACGTGGCGGCGGAGCGGAGGGCGGGAGGGAGCGGCGCCATGACCCGTGAGTGCGGGCCGCGGTCGGGGCCCGGCCGGGGGGAGCGGCGCCGCCGGGCCTTGGGGGGTTGGGCGGGGGTGGTGCCGTGACCCGTGAGCGCGGGGTCGGGGCGCGGGCTGGGGCGCGGGGCCGGGGTTGGGCCCTGGGGCCGGGAACCGGGCCGTTCTGAGGCGGCCGCGCCGTCGCAGGCGGGAACCAGCGCGAACTGGCGCGGCAGAAGAACCTGAAGAAGCAGAGCGATTCGGGCAAGGGCAAGCGGCGGGACGACGGGCTCTCGGCCGCCGCCCGCAAGCAGAGGTGAGCGCCGGGCCGCCCCCGCCAACACCTCCCCCCCGCCCCGATCCCCGGCCCCGTCCCGGTGGTGGTGGGGATACCGCTGCCAGCCCGGCGACACGCTCTCCCGCAGGGACTCGGAGATCATGCAGCAGAAGCAGAAGAAGGCCGACGAGAAGAAGGAGGGCACCAAGTAGCCCGCGGCTAGGCCGGGCCGCCGCCGCTCCGGGGCCGGGCCGCCCGCCGGCAGGATGCCCAGCGCAGCCCCGGGGCCGGGCCGCCCCGCCAGGGACCCGGGCAGCACCCTGCGCCCGCCTGGGGTCTGTCTGCTATTAAAGTAGCTTGTGGAGCCCTGCAGGCTGTTTCCTCCTCCGTGCGCCCGGGCGGGGGGAGGGGGGGGAGCTGGGCTGCCTGGGGAGCGGGAGGGGGCACTGCCGCGGAGCCCACCGGCCGGGACGGAGCGTTCGTGACCGTACTTGGTGCTGGTGAAGAGGAGGGATGGACCGAACACGGCTGTTGCGGTGTGGAGCAGCTGCAGCTTCATGGTGAGGAGCAAAGGTGGGGCCTGGCCTGTGAGGTTTCCATGGGTATCACCTGGGTGGTCAGAGCAGTCGGTGGGACCCCAAGTGCAGCTGCAGGCATGTGGGGAGCTCAGAGGTGAGGTGTGGGCAGAGGGAGGTTGGGGTGAACGCTCTGGGGAGGATGGGATGCTGAAAGCCCAGATGAATGAAGCCAGGAGAGGATTGTGCTGGAGAGGGACAGGTTGTAACAAGGGCTGGAAGGAGGGCTCACTGCTGGCTGCGGGGAGGCCATGTGTGTCTGGGGCCGGAGAGATGGTGGCTGGGCCTGTGCATGAACTGGGCTGCTCCTGCAGCCAGTGGGACGAGCAGGTGCAGGAGCTGAAGCGGAGCAAGCTGCTGGCTCTGCAGCACCTCTGTGGGCACAGTTGGAGCGGGGGACTGTCCGTGGAGAGGACATGGAGCCACCAGCCAGCCTGTCTCCTGCGCTAGGCCCAGCAGCAGCACGGAGCTGCTCTTGGGGGGGTTGCT
Organism: Phaethon aethereus; assembly: GCF_964289735.1. Lineage (NCBI taxonomy): Eukaryota > Metazoa > Chordata > Aves > Phaethontiformes > Phaethontidae > Phaethon > Phaethon aethereus. Next base: position 300,260 of record NC_138588.1, read on the forward strand.
GAGGTCTAGTCTGGCACTGCGGTCTTCACTCTGGCCCACCATCCTTTTCACTTTTCTGTAGGGCCAGGGGCAGTGACATCAGCCAGTCCCACTGCCCCAGCAGGGCAGAACCTGGTGGTCACTGCAGGCCCTGCGCAGCCCAGAGCTGGGTGCTGTGGCAGGCAGGGCTTCGCACCGGGCAAGGTGCAGCACCACCTTCACCATGTTACTGCCATCCCTGATGCTGGTCTTGCAGAACAGGGAGCTGTGGGCCTGGGGGTGCACCTGCTCACCGTGGCCCATGGGCTGTCCGGACCCCCACTGCTTCTGGCAGGCTGGGCTGCAGGTCCTTCTTGTTCCCCACCAGCATGAGTGGCAGTGACTGCTCAGTGGCCTGCAGGAGGGAGGGCAGCTCATGGCTCTGTGGGGCTGGCAGCCTCCAGCTGCAGCCGTTGCTGTGGCCCATCTCCTCCAGGAGCCGCACACACCGCCTGCTTCGTGTCACACCTGTGCCATGGCTGGGAGCAGAGTGTGGTTCCAGACCCAACACAAACACCAGCAAGAAGGAAAAGCTGGGGAAAAGCACTCCTGCTGCTGCCAGAGACTGGCCCTGCACCTTGCTTAGCAAGCAGCCCGGCTCGCTCCTGTCTTGTTCCTGCTCCCCCAGGACTGTCTGGGGCACAGCCCTCCCTGAGGAAATTCCAAGACTCCTGCCCCTCTGTGTGGGGGCTGCGCACCTGTCAGATCCTTCCTCTACCTTGATGTCCTCAATCCACTGATGCAGATGCTGAGGAAGCTCTTTGGGGAGTTGATGTCATGGAGGAGCAGCATGCTGTGGGCTTTGCAGAAATAGGACTGGGCGATGCTCTGGGGCTGTCACTGTTGTGGGGCTGGGCCAGGCCTGCCATGGGGCTGCCCTGCTGCTGGTGTGGTGGCTGCCAGCCCCACAGCACTGCTGCCAGAGCAGGACCTGGCCCTGGGTGTCCCGGCACGGCAGTGGGAGCCCCAGCCCCTGCACTCTCACCTCTCCTGCCTGGCTGTGTCTCAGATCTGTAAGGTGGCTTGCTCCCCATCCACCAGCTGCAGTCAGGTGCTGCTCCTGTGCAGCTGCCCTGGGGTGCTTGGGCGTTGGTTCTGAGGGTGCTGGTGATCTCTCCTCTGAACTCGTTCATGCAGATGCGCAGCAGGAAGCCGGACTTCCCTGTGCCCCAGTCCCCCACCAGCACCAGCTGGTACATGGGGCAGGGCTGCAGGTTCCTCTCTTCTCGCACACCCCTGGTGAGACAAGTGGTGGTGGGAGGCTGGCACAGGGTGTTGGTGTGCCCCGGCTCCCCCCTGCCCAGCCTGGCCCTTCGTGCCAGATGAGGGGTTGCTGGTTACCTCTAGTGCAAAGGCAGAAAACTTCCTTTTGACAAAGTGCCTGGCAGAGCAGTGGGCTGCTTCTGCCTTTCCTGTCAGGGTGGCAGCGGCCTGCTGGGTGCCAGGTGCCACGGTGAGGGGCCTGAGCCCAGGACATGTGTCTCTTTGCCAGCCCAGGATGTCAGGCTGGGAGCAGATCCCTCACCTCGGTGCTGCAGTGGGTGCTGGAGGGGGGCCTGCTGCTGAGCGAGGAGGCTGTGTCTGTGCGAGGGGCTGAGCCCTGCTGTTGCCTGAGGCTGGCACTGCTGTGGCCCGGGTCTCCATCTGCCCTGGAGGCTGCGGTGGGGAGGGGGCTGTGCGGGGAGTTGTCGCCCCTGCTCCTGTGCCAGAGGGCAGTGCTCAGGGAGGGGTGGTGCAGCCAGCACTGCCTCACTGCAGGGGGGGTGGAGGGGTGTGGATATGGGGGAGAAGGTGGCACCCTTGGGGCGGTGGGGAGTGCCCGGGGGAGTTCTGTGGCCTCCAGCTCCAGGGGCTCGTGCAGGTCCCGGAGTGCTGGCGGCACCCCGTGTGCTGTGTTGCCCTGAGCCAGGGGGCCAGGCGAGGGCAGCGGAGCCAGCCTGCCCCTGCGCCCTGTGGCGTGGCCAGTGCCCAGCATCCCTGCCCTCCCCTGCTGCCCGGGTGGGTGCCAGCCCCGTGCTCTGCAGCGGCTGCAGGGCCCACCGCTTGCGGGTCTGTGTGCGAGCCGAGCAGCAGGGCTGAGCATAGGCTGCTGTGGCTCTCGCAGAGGCTTCATTGTCCCGGTGGGGGGGAGCAGCCTGAGGCCCGGGGGCAGTGGGGGCTGACCCAGGGGAGGACTGTACCCGCAGCAATGGCACTCCCCAGGTGGGATTGCATCCCTGACTGCTCCCATGGCTGCCCAGCCAGGCTCAGACATACTGCAGCATCTTGACGTAGCTCACAAACACCACGTTCTCCTCTGCCAGCTCCCGCAGGGCCAGCTGCTCCCTGCAGGGACACAGTACCTTCATGGCAGGGCCCCTGCAGGCACCTTCCCCCTCGGCTGGCACAGGGGCTCTGTGGGGCCTTCCCCAGCCCCAACCCAGCAGGCACCCCATGCCTGAGGAGGCAGAGGTGCCCATGGAGGTGCTGGGACAGCTGCGGAGTCCCAAGGACATACAGAGTCTCAGGGCTTGCAAACCACTGGCCTGGAGGGATGTGCCCGCAGCTCTGGGCGGGCTTCCCAGCTGCTCATGCTCACAGCTGGGCCGAGCAGGCAGCGTTTCCCCAAGGGGCACCTGGCCCTCCCCGTGGCAGCAGGCAGACAGGAGCGTGCAGCACCTGGCAGAGCCCCCCCGCCTGCAGCTAGGTTGGGGGCACCTGCCGGCACTGCTGCCTGCTGGGCTGCTGGAGCAGCACATGGGGCTGGCACTGGGCCACATACTAGCAGGGTCCTCTGCAGAGCTGGGGACAGCCCTGCCATCCCCTTCCCCCAAAACACCACCTCTTGCGCTGCTGGGCCTGCTTGGAGAAGTCCCCCCACAGCTGCTCCAACTCCACCTGCAGCTGGGAGAGGCTGCACTTGGCCTCGTGCAGGGTGCGACCCTGTTGTCCTGGGCAGGGCGAGACGAGTCCCCGCTGGGTCACAGCATGGTGCACCAGGGAGCTCTTGGGTGCCCCTGGCTGCGGGGACCCCTGCCTTGCCCCCTCCCAGCCGTACCTGGACGATGTCCCTGAGCTGGTGCTGCAGACACCTGATGCCTGTCCCCAAGCCCCATCATGGGTCCCTCCATTCCCCACATTGTGCTGGAGCCCTCCCTGTGTCCTGGGGGGCCTGGCTCCTCCAGGGGCTCAGCTGGGAGCATACTGGGAGCACAGGCCATGGGCTGAACGCCCTCCTGGAGCCCCGGGCCTCAGGCCAGCACTCCCTGCTCTGCCACTACCCTGCTTGTCCCCCCTCTCCAGCAGAGCCACCCCAAAGGTGCCCTTGGCCATGACTGCTGCATGGGCGGGGACGGGGCTGGGGCACTGTGGGCACCTCCATACCCAGCCCAACGGCTGCTGCCTGCATGGGGGCAGATGGCACAGGCTCAGCTCAGAGTTTTATGTAAAAATGTATTCAAGGAGCTATTTACAATGAGCACACCGCCAACGGGTGATCTGAGACGTGGACGCAGCCGGGGCAGAGCCCCACTCCCCTGGCAGGTCCTGGGCCAGGGCAGCTGGGCTGGCAGCCAGTGTGTGGCAGGAGCTGCCTCCTGGCCCGAGGGAGCCTGGCAGCTGCCAGGGCTGAGCACCTGCCACCCGGGCTCGCTCTGGCTGGCCCCTCGGGTGGCCCTCGCTCAGTGCAGGACTGGTGTCCCTGGGAGCGCCCGCCTCCTGGATCCCCCTCAGGCTCTCACATGACACTGTCTCCTGGGACAGGGGGTCAGGGGAGGCCAGTGGGACCCAGCAGGGCCGGGGCACAGGCACAGGGCACGGCAGGGACCAGCCCCAGCTGCTGCCACGCAGGGGGCCAGGCACAGTCTGTCCCAGCAGGGACTATGTGGAGACGCTGATGCGCTGTGGGGCACATCGTCGCCGCAGGATGCGCAGGGCTGGGCTGCTGCGCCGGTGCTGGGGGGCACCACGGAGGCAGAGGGGGCTCAGCAGCAGCCACAGGTAGAGCAGGACGCAGGCCCAGCATGAGGACATCTTCACCCAGAAGGTCGACCAGCTGCCGTGCGTGAAGGTGGTCTCCAGCACTGCGTTCTCATAGCTGGTGGGAGAGGGCGGGTGTTGGGTGCATGAGGGACACTGACGGGGGGATCCCAGCGCCAGCTGCAGCTGCCAGGTCACCCCATGTCCCAGCAGCCTCGCGTCCCTGGGCACGTCCCACCTGCCATGGAGCCCCCCGGCCCCGCAGACCCCAGCCCATCTTGCTGCAGTGCATGGCTGACAGATGCTGTTAGCAGGGGCTGTTGGTCGAAGTTGTGTGGGTCTGTGGGTGCAGAGCCGTGCACTTCCCCAGCAGGTGCCAGCTTGGTGATGCTGGCACAGCCGGGAGCGGAGGGCCGGTGAGGAGTGCAACGCTGCAGCCCGAGCCCACACGGGGAGCGCGTTGGAGCTGGCAGGATGATGATGCTCAGGGGGTGACAACACTGGTAGGGCTGGGCAGCTGCACTAGCAAGAGGGAAGGGGAGTGAGAGCAAGGAGAGCTGGGCAGCAGCATGGGGCTCTACCTGAACCAGTTGGTAAGGGTCACCATGACATAGAGTGAAGCGAGGAAGAAGACAAAGTGGAAGGCTGAGTAGCTGTAGACCACCCGCTCTCGCTCGTCCTGGACAATGCACTGTCCCCCATGCTCCGTTTGCTCAGATGTCTGCTCGGCTCCTGGGAGGGCACGGGGACATGGCAACTCCTGCACCTCCACCTCGCCAGCATCCCTGGGCTGGGACACAGGTGCCGGAGGGTGTGTGTTACTGCACCCACCTCTCAGCTCCTCCTCCATCTTCTCTGGGCAGCAGAAGCAGCAGGAGGGTTTCTGCAGAGAGAGCAGTGCACTGGCAACTGCTGCTGGTGCAGGGTAGCCCAGCCCCACGGCCACCACTCCTGGGCTGAGCCCTGCTGCAGGATCTGGCCTTGCCTGGCACTGGGGCTGCCTGGCTCTGAGGAGCTGGTGCAGGCAGGAATGCATCGTAGCAAGCCCCCCGTGCTTGGCCAGACAAACCTGCCTTTTCCCCAGGCCCAGGGCTGGGACAGGGGCTCAGGAGGGCTTGGGGTGGCAGGTCTGGGGTGCCCGTGGCAGGAGGACATGGGGCACAGCTGTGGCTGGGCAGCATCCGTACTCACTTTAAACTCGAAGCTGTAGACTTTGACCATCCAGAGGGGCCCAAAGACCTCGGCAAGGTAGGAAGCTTCATTACTGTGCCCGGGAGAGAGGCAGAAAGCATAACACCGCCCTGTGCCAAGCCCCCAGCCCGCCCCATGGATCTGACATGGCCACAGGAGACCTGCCATGCCATGCCTGGGGTCACTGTGCTGCCCCTGTCCATCCGCAGATGCCCAGCCTGGTCTGGCCCTGCCATCCCCCAGCTCCACTGGCCATGCCACAGGCTGGGGATGGGATCCCCATGAGGTGCCTGTCGGGCTGGTCATGCCCAGAAGGGACAGCGCCGCAGGCACACGCACCATGCAAAGAGCACACAGGCGTACATGATGGTGGCCCCCAGGATGGCGACAGTGGTGTCCTCCGTCTGCAGCTCATCCTGCCGGACGCCTGGGAAGCAGACGGTGAGGTTCTGCCCCTTGTAGAGCACTGCGGGGAGGTGGAGGTGAGACAGGCGTGCACCCTGGCGGGGGGGCTGCCGGCGGCAGGCGGGAGCACCCACCTCTCTCCGGGGGACGGCTGGACAGCGCAGAGAAGGTGAGGTACATCACGTAGCAGCTGATGATTGAGGACTGCAGCAGCCCTGACCGCGGCTGCCCTGCAAGGATGAGGTCAGAGGTGTCGCCGGGCCCGAGGAGCGCCAGGAGCTGGCAGATGGGTTCCACGTGGGCCCTCACAGCTCTGCCCCCCCCGCCCAACACCCTGCACCGTGGCACAGGTGGGGTCAGCAGGGGCCCTGGGGACCGGGGTCCTCCTCAGATGCCGCAGTGCCGGCCTCGAGCTGGGAGCCCACAGCAGCCCCCCCCAGCCCCAGGACTCAGACGGCCCTGCAACGTGGCAGCCCCTGCTGTGCCGTGCCGTGCCATGTGGTACTCACTGAGCCGCACACAGGGCGTGATGGAGATGAAGGACATGATGCCACAGAGGCTGCCATTGATGGTGAGCAGCGCCTTGTTGAGGTAGCAGGCAGCCGGGTGGGTGTAGTACTTGTAGAGGAAGGAGAAGGCAGCGGAGGCGAGGGTGTAGAAGGCAGCCGTGGCCAGCAGCACGGCCAGGTACCAGCGCTTGTCCTGCGTGGCGCCTGTCAGCCTGCCGGGAGAGCAGGTGAGAGCCAGCGGCACGCAGACGCCCGCCCGGCACCCTGCCACTCACCAGTTCTTGTTCCAGGTGTGCGCGAAGGCGGTGATCAGCACCAGCTGGATGAGGATGAAGGCAAAGCCCCCACAGACGCCCGTGTAGTGCCAGGCTGGAGGGAGAGGGCAGAGGTGAGGCGAGCCCGTGGGGGCCACGGGCGGGGGCCTAGGGTGCCAGCTTGGGTGGGGTGGGGGACGCACCCTGGATGAAGCTGTCCTCAGGGATGAAGAAGCTGGCAGCACAGAGCCCCACCAGTACCAGCAGCTTCAGGAGCCAGAACCTGCAGGGCAGCAAGCGTCTGGGAGACAGGGCCCCCAACAGCTCCCAGCAGCCCCCAGCAGCCCAGCCGAGTTCCATGCCCCATCCCTGTACCCGTTGTGGAGCTGAGCGCGGCAGTCGGCGCTGGAGCGCACGTTGAGGAGCAGGGCAGCTTGCACCAGGTGGAAGCAGGCAGTGCCGAAGCAGACCCGGTACACGGCCGAGGAGCCCACCAGCTGCTCGCAGTCCGTGCCCCCGGGCAGGTGTTCGCACAGCACTGCCGAGAAGGGCACCTGCAGGCATGGCGAGCGACAGGACAGGGCTGCTGGTGTGTCTAGCACCCCTTGGTGTCCACAGCACCCAGCGCCTCTGGACTCCTGACACCCCCAGCATTCCCAATACCTTCTCCACCCCAGTACACCTTGGCGCCTCCAGCAACCTTTGCACTCCCAGCAGCCCTGTTACTCCCAGTATCCCCAGCATCCCAGTATTCCTGGCTCCCCTGGCAATTCTGGTCCCCCCAGTGCTCCTGGGACCCCTAAATGCCCGTGGGATGTCTGGCACCCCCAATCCCCCTTGGGACCTCCAGCACACCCAGCACTCATGGTATCCGTGGGATGCCCAGCACCCCTGGAACCCCAGCGCTCCCAGCACTCTGGGTGTCCCAGCTCCCGCTGTCACCTTCTCCCTGATGGCCTGGGCCACGGTGCGGGACAGCATGAGGCAGCAGACAGCAGAGGCCAGGACATGCAGGAGCGTGTAGAGGATCCGGGTGCCCGTGGACACGCGGAGCCCACGGCAGGAGCTGCAGCCACAACCGCAGCACAGCTGGGGGGAGTATGGTCAGCAGGGACCTCACCGGGCCAGAGCTGCCCCTGAGCCTGGCCTGGCACCCCCGCCCCATTCAGGACCCCCCCAGCCCCGACAGGCCCCTCAGTCCCACCTGGCAGAGCAGCGAGTGCAGGAGGCGGCCGTGCGCCCGTGTGCCCGCCATGGCCCGGCTTGGCTCCGCTCGGCCCCCACTGCCCTGATGGGATTAGGGGGATTGTCGGCTCGGCCCGCCCCACCATCTGCTTGCTGCCACCTCTCGGCAGCCACCACTGGGGTGCCCTGCGGGGAGCCTGCCCAAGGTCCACCGGTGACCCCTGGCCATGAGGATGCCTGCCTGGGACCCTGGCTCCTCACTGGGCAGGATGAGGCGCCGACAGCCAAGCCTGGGCATGGACTGGCCTGGGAGGCTCGTGGGGTCCGTGGCGTGCCGTCACCTGCATGGTAGTGGCTGGTCCCAGAGCGGTGCCATGGTGCTGTGCAGTGTGGGGGTCCCAAAGGGCTGGAGGGATGCAAAGGCACCTGCGGGCACAGAGGTGTCCAAGGGTGCCCCTGTGGGGCAGGGGCTGCGCGGGCAGTAGGATGGCAACAAGCACATCCATCCAGGGAGCGGGCAGGGGGGCCTGCTGCTGCCCCAGAGGCTCTGTGCTGGCTCTGGCATCACCCTCCTTCAGCTTCTCCACAGCTATTCTGGCTTTGTGCTGGAGCAGCCTTGACAAGGCGGGCGTGTTTGGGCTCACCCAGCATCAAGGCTCTCCCTTCTTCACACTCCCCCCCGCGGCGAGGAGGCTGGGGTGGGCAGGAGCCTGGGAAGGGACAGAGCTGGGACAGCTGACCCCAGCAGCCAAAGGGGTGATCTGTGACACAGCGTCATCCTTGGCAGTGAGACTGGAGCCATAGGAAGGATTTTGGCTCCCAGGGTGGCTGTTGCTTGGAGACTGGCTGGGCAGCCGGCTGCTGGTGGGAGGCGATGAGTGACTGCCTTTATAGCGCTGGGGTTTGTTTTATTTTTTCTCTTTCCTTCGCAGGTTGGAGTGTTTTTATCTCGACTCACAAGTTTTTTTGCTTTTGCTCTTCCTAATCTCTCCCTGTCCAGCTGCAGGGGGGGAGTGAGCAGCTGTGTGGGCGCTTGGTTGTTGGCTGGGTCAGCCCACCACAGCCCCCGGGGATCCCACGGGACACCTTGGGCTGGCTTGCCCCCACGCACACATCCTTGCCCTGGGAGTGGCAGGAGGCTGGGCACCAGGGTGAAAGGGCCCTGGAGGCTGTCACAGAGGTGGGCGCAGGAGACAGAGGAGCTGGCACAGCACCAACAGACACAGGTCCAAGTCTGGTACAGAGGCCACTCTCGGGGCGGGTTTCTGTTTTGACTCCCTGGCAGGTTTGACAGGCCGGCGTGGCATGGCCAGACACAGCCCCGGGCACCGTGGGGACAGGGCGTGAGGTGCCGGCGTGAGGCCCCAGTGCCAACCCGGAGAGTGGGAAATGGAGTTGGCCCCCGGCAGCGTGGCTGGTTGATGGCAGAGCCCAGTGGCAATGGTGGTGCAGTGTTCCCGGCTGCCTGGCAAGGCCAGTGAGTTAGACACCACCTGTGCCTGCCTGCCCTGCTCCTGGTGATGCTTCTGAGTCAGCCCAGACGAGATGTGCCAGCCCGAGGAGCCAGTGCCATGGGCAGATCCCGGTACTGTCCTCTGGGATCGGCAGAGAGGCGCCAGAGCAGAGCACCATGCCGTCCTGGTCAGCAGCACTGGGGACTTGTAAAGATCCCCTGGGCTCAGTGCACTGCAAGGGCGAAGCAGTGCAGGGGCTGAGGCCAGAGAGCTGGAGAGAAGGGGTGGTTGCAGTCCCACAGAGATACTCTGCGGATCAGGGTGGGGGATAGGGAGCACTGTGCCTGCAGCACTTCCCCCAGGGTCTGCAGGCCCCACATCTCCCCACTGCTCCAGCCTGGGCACCTGGCCCTGCCAAATGGGCAGAGCGGGCATGGAGCTGCCACCGTGGTTTGGCCCCCCAGCACCACGGGCTCATGGCAGCGTCCATGTGGCACCAGGGCTGGCTGGCTGCTGAGGCGGCCCCGGCAGCTGCACAGCCGTGCAGGGAGGTGCACTCCTGGCACTCGCAGCCCTGTGTAGCCATGCACAGCAGGGCCTCCGGGGCCAATCTGACCACCCAAAGCCCCACAACCACCCCTGGTGGGGACACATCCTTCTGCCATGTGCCCAGCTCTGCCCATGCTTTCTCCTTCAGGTGGCAATCACTTGGCTCCTGCCCTGGGAGCTGAGGGAGCCACTCAGAGCAGTGCGGGGACCTGTGTGGGAAGGGGTCCCAGCTCCACAGCACCCTGAGCCACCTGGTGCCACACACAGCGTGGGGTGCACCCTGTCCCCAGAGCGGCTGCGGTGTCCCCATCAGGGCGTGGGAGGGAAGCGGCAGTGGCAGACACCACTGTCCCCAGTCTGTGCCCCATGGCAGCCAGGCGCCATCCCTGCCGAGCACCCGGGGTCACGCTGCAGGCACAGCCTCCGCGGGCCCGGCGCCAGGGCACACCGGGGGCACGGACCGAGGGCATGCCAGCCAGCGGGCACCGCCCCGGCCCGGCCATCTCCCGCTTCCAGGTAGCGGCTGGGGAAGCCAGTTTGGCCACTGCTGCGGCGGGCGGCGGCGCGGGGCCAGTCCCGTCCTTCCATCGCGTGTGATTCCGGCGGGAGCCAAATCGGGATCCCTAACCCTCTTACCCGGCTTAGCGCCGGCTCGGCCGGCGGGCAGCGCTGCGCCCTCCCCGCCGCGGGCCCGCGCCTCGACAGCGCCTGGGAGCCGCCGCCACCGAGGCCGTCGGAGCCCCCGCGCCGGGGCAGCGCAGGCAGCGCCCGCGGAGGACCCTCCCGGCCGCTCGGCGGGACGGGGCCGCTGCGGAAGGGACGGGCTCCCCGCAGGGCGGGTGCGGAGGGGCCGGGCCGGGCTGGGCCGGCCGGGCGGGCGGGCGGGCGGGCGTGGGCGGAGCGAAGCGAAGCGAAGCGAAGACAAGACCGTGGGCGGGGCGAGGGCCGTGGCCATACCCATACCCACACCCACACCACCCCCCGCCCTCGTCCTGCCGCTCTGGCCCGCCGGCGCGCTCCGCTCTCTGGTTCCGGCGGTGGCACGTGACCGGAAGCGGGTGCGGCGGCACGATGGCAGCGGAGGGCGACGTGGAGCTGGAGCTGGAGACGGAGCCCAACGGCTCCAGCGGCGGCGGCGATGGGGCGGGCGGGCGAGCGACCGAGAAGCCGCGGAAGCACGACAGCGGCGCGGCGGACCTGGAGCGCGTCACGGACTACGCGGAGGAGAAGGAGATCCAGAGCTCCAACCTGGAGACGGTGCGGCGGCCGGGCCGGGCCGGGGCGGGGGGCCGGGCGCTGCGTGCGGAGTCTGAGCCGGGCCCCGGGCACCGCGCCTGCACGGCGCCGCGGTGCCCGTCCCGCCGGGCGCTGCGCTGACCCGCCCGGTGCTGCGCAGCGCGGTGACTGCGCTCGTCCTGGCAGGCCATGTCGGTGATCGGAGACCGGAGGTCTCGGGAGCAGAAAGCGAAGCAGGAGAGGTAACCGCCCATGCTGGCTCGGGGCTCTGGGGAGCGGCGTGGTCCGTGCCAGTTCCCAACGTCGGAACACAGCCCAGGCACCGGGCCCCAGCCCACTGCGTCCCTGTGTGACATCCCCCTTCCCCGGGAACCGGGGTGGGCACCCGGCCTCTGCCCAGAACACCACCCTGCCTGTACAGCTGGAGCCGGGGCCTGTCACTCACCGGAGGTTTGTCTGTCTCTTGCCTTAGGGAGAAAGAACTGGCAAAAGTGACCATCAAGAAGGAGGACCTGGAGCTGATTGTGAGTAGGGGCAGGACACTGGGTGAGCGGTGGCATGTCCCAGACCTCAGGTGCAGCAGCATCATCTGGTCACTAAAAGTGCACCCAAAGACGAGGCTGGTGCACACCAGCTCGCAGTGCAGGGGCCAGGCGGGTGCACGGCTGGGCCACCCTCACTGCCAATCCCCCCAGCCCGTCCCACACCACCATTCTGCGGCCACTGTACAGGGCTGCGGCTGTTTCCCTGCAGATGACAGAGATGGAGATCTCGCGAGCAGCCGCGGAGCGCAGCCTGCGGGAGCACATGGGGAACGTGGTGGAGGCGCTCATCACCCTCACCAACTGAGTGCCAGACCTGCCGGACAAGCACTCCCTCGCTGGACACAGGGTTGGCTGGAGACACGGTGTGTTACCTTACCCAATAAAGGCACTGGTGGGAGTGGGCTGTCTGTGTGGTGCTGGCTACCTGCCCCTGCCCAAGGGGTCCTGCAGGGCACACAGTGCTGATGAGAGGGGCCTGGCCTGTGGGGAGACATGCAGCATTGTGCTGGCCACACCTGGGCACCCCCGCAACCAGAGTGGGAGAAGGTGACCTGCCTGAGCGCTGACACATGCTGCTCTTCCTGGTTTTAACCTCACCTCCTGCCCCAGGGTGGCTCAGGCGCCCACCCACCCCTCATTCCAGAGCACAGTGGCTCTCCCAGGGACAGCGGCTCCCATTACTCTGTACTGGTGGGTGCACCTGAGGTCTGGCAGGGGAGTGCCACGCCAGCTCTTCCCACCTTGGTGAGTCCAGCTGTGGGAGCCCAGGTGAGCCAGGACCAGGCAGCCCTGGGGCAGGCAGGCAGAGTGACAGGCAGAGACCAGCTTGAGCCTGCTGCTGCGTGTGCCCCTGACTAGCACAAGCAGTCAGGCCCTGGAAACACAAGGAATCCACCAGTGCCCATGGGCCTGTACTGCATCCCAGGAGCTGCAGCAGGAACCTCATGTCTCCCATCCTCAGGGAGTGCAGCTCATGTTGAGGAGAGCTGCAGCCTCCAGCAGGAGGGCGTGGTGGGGCACCAGGTATGATGCTGGCCACCCCTCACACACCATACCCGGGCCAGCGCCACCCTGGCTTTGCTAGCCCATCCTGGTCCACAGGAAGGTGCAGACCAGGACAGCCACATTCCACAGACAACACAGCCAGAACGTGTAAGAAAATGACTGCTTTAATCAAACCCCCCTGACCGCGCACAGCTAGCAAAGCCAAGCCCTGCAGAAACAGCGTGAGGAGAGGGGGTCACTGCTGTTCCACACCAAAAAAGGGCCCAAACTGGTAATGGGGAAAGTACAAACAATAGGGAGATGCTGTGGACCAGACAGGTATAAAAGTCTATTAATTCCTCCAGAAGTGGATGTGCTAGAGCCAGGGATGTTGCCACGCTCCTGCACGGCACTGTCAGGCGCTGCCGAGGCTCTGGGGGCGGCTGCTGGTGGGACAGTGGTGTGGCCGTGGGCCTGGCCAGCACAGTCAGGCCATTGTCCTCCATGGCACCTGAGCATAGGGCCGCTGCGTCTCTGCAGCACAGGCAGCAGGGCACCTCATCAACAGGGCAGGCAGGGCGCAGGGGCACAGAGGAAGGGTTTGTCACCACACGAGTCCTGGCACAGCACCGTGTCCCTTCTGTCCCTGCCCAGACTCCCGGCCGCTGGAAAAGAAGTGCCCTCCTGCCTGTTCCCTTAAGTGGTTTTTCGCTTCTTGGCTGAGGGTCTCTCAAAGACATCCCGTACACCTGCTGCTTTCTGCTTAAAGAACTTGGTGTTCTGTGCGCTCTCCTGGCCCCAGGCAGAGTCGAAGGAGGTGGTGTCCTGGTCCACCAAGTGCGTGTACTTCGTCCGCCCTGAACGCCCAAAATTCTTGACCTGGGGAGCAGAAGAGCTCATGGGCAGCCATCCACAGAGGATGTGAGGACCCGCTGCTCCCCGCCGCTGCCCAGCACGTAAGCTCCTGCCCCCAACCAAGGAACTGTGACCCCTCAGTGTGGCACACAGGCTGGGCACCCTCCAGCCAGCACACTCACCTGCATGACTTTGGGCAGGATGGTCTTGTTGAAGTGGTCCTCAAGAGTCGGGGCGCTGAAGTCTCTCTTGTACACCTCCTCGTCCTCATCCTGCATGAGAGGAACATGCCTGCTCAGCCTGCAAGTTCCCAGCAAGTGCCAGCAGCAGGCAGAAATGGGTAAGAGCCACCAGAAGCCCCTATCACTGCTCTGCCAGGGGCTGCCATGGTCCTTGCAGTCCTGTTAGCCCACTGCTGAAGATGGGGGACACAAGCATGGTCCCCTAGGCCTGCCTCTGGCAGCTGCCGCCAGGTCCCTTCGGGCCACTTCTCCAGAGCCTGAGCCATAGCTCACATGGAGCTTGCTGACTTCTGAGAAGGTCTGTCAGCCCAAACAGCAGCACAGGGACAGCTCTGCTGCTTCAGATTCATCTCAACTGGGAACCCTCAATCTAATGTGCTCTGGTGAGGCAGCACAGGCTGGCTCTGGGCAGAACTGCGCCCATCTTGCTCGGGGCTCCAAAGGACGGCTGCAGGCCAGCCCCTGGCAGACCACCGTAGCATCACAGCTCCCCTCTCCCGCCCGTGTTGGTGTCACAGCTCACCCTCTGCCACAAGAGCTGGCTGAGTTCAGATCACCTCAGTCACTTCAGCCCTGTGCTGCCTCACAGGGCCAGCTCTTGTCTCAGGGCACCCCCAGCCCCAGGGCATTGCAGGGCGAGGGCTCTGCACAGGGAGAAGTTGGGCCCCATGGTCTCACACAGCCGCACCAGTGCACAGGCCCAGCCCCTGCTGGCAGCGTGGCTGTGCCCAGGCCCTCACAGCACCACTCACCATGAAGAAGGCGCCGCGGTGGTAGTACTTCTGCAGGAACTTGTATTTGCCCTTCACTGCCTTGTTGGTGATGACCTTGCCATTGGCCCGAAGCTCAGCGCGGCGCTCCTCCTCTGTCAGGTTCCGCATACGCTCGATCTCCGCCTTCTCCTTCTCCATGCTGTGCAGGAGAGAAAGGCCTGAAACCCTGTGTGCCCACAGCACCCTCCTGGGACAGCTGCTGTTGCCAGCCACTGCCCAAGGGATTACACATTCACTGACTTTGCAGGGGAGCAAAGGCATCCCGAGGGTGGGCAGGAGGGGCTTTGGGCACCTGGTCTAGCTAAGACCATGCTGCCAAAGGGAAGCCTGAGGAAGAGATGCCTCAACTGCCCACGGGACCTGGGGCTGCAGGCTCTCAGGCTCATGTCTACGCAGACTATACTTACGCTTCTCGTTCTTCACGATCCCGTTTGATACGCTTCAGCTCACGTACTTTCCAAGCCTCATACTCTTCCTCATCGTTCTCATCATCTGTATCAAGTGCATCCAGTGCTGCCAGTGAACGCTTGTTCTCCTCCAGCTCCTTCTTCGCTTCCTCTTCCACGATCTGCAGCAAGGAGCAAGCTAAGATTGCTGCAGCGACTGCCCCCTCTGCGTGACCCCCAGCCCGCTCCATGGCACCTTGAGCGTGTACTTGCGCCTCTCCTCTGCCAGCCTCTTTGCCTCCTGCTCCAGCTCCTTCTGCTTCAGGGCTTCTGCTTCTCGCTCCTGAACTGTGATCCGGTCCTTCCTGCAGGCAGGGACCACAACAGCCTTCAGGCCTTCTGTGAGCCAGTGCAGCTGCTCAGCTCCTCGCAGACTTCCCCGACTCCTGCACTGCAGCCACTTTAGCCTTCACCCCCTCCAAGGACAGGCCACGTCCCATGGCTCTCCCCTTTCCAGCGTCGCCCATGCCAGGGCTACTGTGCCGTTCCCCTACAGCTGCAGGCATGCATGCAAGCAATGGGAGACCAAGCCACCAGCTGTGGGGCACAGCCCACCGATAGCTTCCCATTGCCACCATACGGCACTTGCCTGAGGGCAGACCCTGCTGCAACTTCAACCCACAGCAACCCGAGGCAGCAGACGAGGGGCTGTTGGTGCAGGGGTTGCCCCTCGCCACCCAGCTGTGCCCTGCCAGGCTGCAACCATTGCTCCCCACCCCCTGGGGAGGTGAACCGCCACCCCACAACGAGGAATAGGAGACTGCAGCAGTGGTGTCTGCTTGGCCCCCAGCTTCCGACGCCCATGTCCTTGCCCAGGGCTGACCCGCATGACCACATCACCCACATCACCCACTTGCGGATGAAGACAGGTTTGAGACGTGGCTCCATTTCATCCTCACTGTCTGTGTACTCCTCATACTCAGACTCTGACTCTGATTCTTCTCCAGATCGACCCTCATCTTCTAACTCCATCACTTCCATCTCCTCAGTTTTCCTCTCCTGTGCTCGCTGACGCATCATCCCACGCCGACGCTCGATCTCCTAATGGAGACAAACACAGAGGAGTCAGACAACCAGCCCCACTACCGCTTCCCTCTCACTTTTCTGTCCAAAAAATGAGATGTCTGGAGTGTTGATTATGAGATAATAACCCCATTGCTCCAGACGCAAGGTGGCCTCTCCTGGTGTCCCGTCCCACGCAAGAGGACAGTAACCCACCAGTTAAGTCACAGTGAGCTACAACGCTTGTCCAGCTCCACCAGATAGCCCACACGTCCATCCAAAAGGCAGTTTCAGCCTGTGCCATTCAGAGGCTTCCCTAGGCCTGTTATTTGGCTCTGCAGGCGTACCTCATCATCAATCTCTTCCTCTTCCTCTTCGCTGGTGTCCTCCCGCTCCAGGCGCCAAGCTTCCCCCTCCACCTCTGAATCACTTTCTCCAACCACTTCAGGCTCCACAATTTTACGGTGTCTTGCCAGCCTGCAACAGACCCCAGTTAAACAACAGCACTTCGAATCAAAGAGATTGCAGGAACTTGACTATTCATAAATAGTTCCTAACAAGGCCCTGGTAAATGCTGGAACTGATGAGTGTGAGCAGACCCTACGTGTTCTTTCCCAGGAGGCTGGAGTGGCCAGGCACCAGCAGCTCAGATCTGTCCATACTCTGAGTAGGAACGGAGCTCCCAGCAGGAAGCCTCCCCATTATTGGAACCCAAAGCAGCAGCAGCTCCATAGGAGGAGGCAAATGGCACTCCCTGCCCAGAGCACACTGCATGTGACACCCTGCCTTCCCACTACCCTGAGCTGCAGCACACTGTGTTAATTTTTATTTCAGAGCCTGTTTTCACCTGCACCCACTCAATCGCATGATGTGTGGCTGTGCCCTGGCAAACAGTGACTCTGGGTGGGAAAGGCTGCTCACGGCAGGGCTGTAGCCCAAGGCACGGTGCAGCACAGACCTGAGAAGAGTCGGAGACTCTCCTGCCCTACCTGGAGAACATTTCCAGCTTCTGCCCAGTGTTCCTGCAATTCCTCACTGCAGTGTGGCAGAGCAAGGTCCAGGCTCCCTAGCCCCTTGTGAAAGGCAAACCTGCAGGGAAGCGTGGCAGGGGCACAGCTCCTCACCAACTCCAGCACTCACCGCTCTTCCACATCTTCAGCGATGCGGTTCTGGAGGCGCCGGAGCCGGGGGTCGTTGGCGAGCTCCTCCTCCTGCTCCTCGGGCTCCACCTCCTGCTCCTTCGCCTTCTTGATGAACTGGAACTCCTCATCCTCCTCCTCTGAGGACTCCATGGGCGCATAGTCGGGTCGCTTCCCCGACACGTACCGTTTCACCTTCACCTTCTCCATAGAGAGCTCGCCTGCGGGCGCCGGGGCCGTCACCAGCGGCCCTGGGCCCGGGCCCACGTTCCCCCACCGCCACGGCTGGGCCGGTTCCGGCCGCGGCCCCCCCACTCACCCTTCTCGTTGCGGACGGGCACGGCACCCGCCGTGGACTGGATCGGCGGCTGCTTCATGAGAGCGCTGGGGACCGACATGGTGGCGGCGGGATCGGGGCCGAGACAGGCCGGGCCGGGGTCGAGCAGCGGCCGCTGACAATTGCTCCTCGCAACCGCTCACCC
Organism: Phaethon aethereus; assembly: GCF_964289735.1. NCBI lineage: Eukaryota > Metazoa > Chordata > Aves > Phaethontiformes > Phaethontidae > Phaethon > Phaethon aethereus. The sequence goes on from NC_138588.1 coordinate 317,486, forward strand.
GGAACTGGAACCGCGACCCCACTTCCGCCGGAAGCGGAATCCGCCACAGACTTGCGGCGAGGGGCCGGAAGTGGTGCTCGGCGTGGCGGTCACTTCCGGGGCGCCGCGAGCGGTCGTCTCCCCGTGCTCCAGGCGGGGGTGGGGCCTGCGCCGAGCTGGTGATGGCCTCGGCCGGGCACGGGGCGGGGAGGGGCGCTCTGCTCGCGGCGCGGCGTCTGGCTCGGGGATGGCCGGTCGCTTCGGCTCCCGCCCCGGCCGGGAGAGGTTCCTTTTCCTTGCGCAGCGATGCGCCTTTTTCGCCGCCCACCGAGGCCTTAAGGCGAGGCGCGGTGCGGCCGGAGGGAAGGGCCATCGCACGCCGGTCGCCCATTGGGTCCCTTGGGCGGCGGGGCAGGGCCGGGGCAGGGCCGGGGCAGGGGGGCGCGACTCACCCGGGGCCTCGGGCTGCGTCTGATGGGCGCTGTAGCAGCGGGGGGTGCTGGCTTTGGGGCCCTGGCTTTGGGGCCTTGGCTGTCGCCTGTTGCCACCCTCGTGGGTATGGAAGTGTTTTGTGCGGGGCTGGGGTGAAAGCAACAAACCACAGAGGCTGAGCTGGCCACTGCTGGTACGGCTGCCAGCACACTGACAATTTGGCATCACCTATAACTCCTGCGGGGTCTTGCTGGGCTGCAGGACAATCCTGCACCTGGTGGGGTTGCCAGATCCCCATGGCACAGCATGGGAAAACCACTGCTCCCTCAGTGCCCAGTGGGGCCCAGTGGGTCTGCGCTGTGCCTGCTGCTGGCACAGCTGCTCTCAGGGCAGAGCTGGAGCTGGGCGGTTGTGGTCACTGCCTCCACCAGCCAGAGCCAAGCCTTGTGTCTTTTCCCTCCTGCTCTGCCTGCTCACAGCCAGCCCTGGTGAGCCCCAGCACTGCCACCCAGGTCCCTGTCTCCCAGGCAGTGATGATGAATGGCACCTGTGCAGCCGCGTGTCCCACCGAGCCTTTGGGATGGCAGGCACCAGGAGGCAGGGCTGCTTCTGGTGCAGCAGGACCCTCCCACTGTGCTGCAGCACAGGGCTGGGGGAGCCCCCGGGCTTCCCGGTGGCACTGGTAAGGTAACAGCGGTGGTGTGTGTGTCAGGACGGGCCAGAGCTATGGCTGCTTCGTGGCAGGCATGAGGGGTTTTCCGTAAGAAGCTGGGTGTTGCCTGCGTTGGCACACGTCACAGCCTCCGAGGGGTGCGAGGTTTTGCAGACGAAAGTTGAGGGCAGAGCTGGGAGCGATTGGCTTTCACAAGTTGCCCCTGCTCTAGCATCCAGCCGCAGAAGATAAGACTTCTCTTGAAGTTGGGCAAAACTGTGTCACAAACCACTGCAGCCACGTCTGCCATCCTGTGCCGTCTTCTCGAAAGAAAGGAAGAGGTTTTATCTTCTGGGAAGTCTACTGGCTGGCACCCTGCAGCAGGGGATTTACGAAGCAGAGGGGCCAGAGCCGTACTTTAATCCTATGCTGCCGGGTGCCTGCCCTGCCCTCTCTGGAGCAGGTGCTCTCATGGCTGTGCAGCAGAGGCCATGTTTGGTGAGGCCAGTGCTGTAGATGGGCAGCCAAGAAACCCGAAAGCAAGTGTGCTTTTCCAGTTGATGGGTCAGAGCTGGAGCACAATCCCAAAGGAAGTGCAGGGAATTCTTTTCCTTTCTGAGTCCTTGGTTCTGGGCTGGGAGATGTCCTCCTGGGAGGACCTCCTTCAGCCGCTCTCGGGGAGAGCAGACCCGATTCTTGGCAGCAGTACTGCCCCCAGTCTGGGCCCAGCTCCGCTGGGGTGGAGGGTCTCTGCGGTGGCTGCAGAGGTCCCGAGGCTGGCCTGAAGGCAGGCTCATGCTGGGGACTCTCCTCTGCCCCTGGCACCTCTCTGGGCTGGGCAGATCCAGTCGGGTAACCGCGATCCTGTGGGGCCGCAGCAGGGGGGTGGCTGCCCCAGGCACGAGCATGGCGGTGGACCCAGCCCCTCACAGTGTTGGCTGGCTGTCCGGTTCTTGCTGTGGTGCTGGGTGAAGGCTCTCCCTGCAGTGCCCTCCAGGAACTGTCTTGGACAACCCTGTTTCTGCCACCGAGACCCAGGAAAAGCTGTGAGCTCTCTCCAGGGTCACCCTGCCTCAATGTGTCCTTCCAGCAACTGGGACAGCCCTGATGTGCGTGGTGGGACCCTGGCACTGCAGGGCTGCCTTGGTGCCCTATAGCTTGTGGTTTCCCTTTGCATCGAAGGCATTAGTAGCTTTATAATCCTACAGCCACTGATGGTCCAGGAATGAGCAAGAGCTCATTCGGGTGTTTCTGGCCTTTGTACCCAGATGACAATTAGAGCTCCCGCTCTACTTTTGATCATCTGATGAGATACTAATCTTGTGGGTTATCACAGTGTGTTCCCACCTAATGAGTTCTTGCCACCATGGCAAGGAGCGAGCTTCAACATATGACTCTGTGAAACAATTAGACGCACCAGTTAAAGGGAAGCTTGAGAGTTCTACACAAAGCACATAATGTCCCATTCAGGTGAAGCAAAACTAAAGACTTCAGCAAACAGGGAAATGCTTTTGCAGCCTGGCTCAGTTCTGTGGCTGCAGGCGTTGGAGGCCGTGGCAAGAAGCAGACCTCAGCCTGCGACATGTCTTCTCTGCCCTGTGTCCCCTTGGGAGGCACAGCCAAGCTGGAGGAAACAAATGCCGGCATCGCCCGGACAGACATAGGAGGTCCCCCTGAGCAGGGCCTTGCAGCACCCATCATAGTGTGGAGTGTGCAGGGGGTGTCATGGCTCTGCACCTGCCCTTACCAGATCCCCGGGGACGTGGTGGACAGGCTGCCAAGAGCTGGTGTGGTTGAGGGCAGCCCCAGCCCTGTCTCCCCAGCACTGCCACTGGCAGGAGCAAGCCCAGAGCACGGCTAGCACCCGCCATGGGCCACTCTTCCTCAGCGCTCTGCCAGCTTGCTGGTGAAAACCTGCTCCTGCCATGCTTAGATTTGTGTGTCCATACCTGTAAGCACCCCCCTCCCCAGCCCACAGAAGTCCCTGGGCAAATGGGGCTCTTGCTGAAGGGCCATGAGTGGGTTCTCCACCCTGGTGTTTCCTGCAAGCGTGTCACGTGTGGAGCCCCCCGAGTGCTTGAGCTGGGCAAGGATGTCCCTGCACAGCTGCAGTTGTAGGGGGACAGGCGATGGCGGGATGCGCCGTGCCGCATCCCAGGGCAGGGGCCGTGCTGTGGCAGGCTGTGGGTCAGTACCTTGGCAGCATTATGGCAGATAAAGTTACAGAACGACCCTGAGCCACCACTGTTTGTGTCTGCAGCTGTACTGCAGGGCAAGGTCAGGGCGTTCAGGCTGTGCCTTGAGTCCCCTGTGTGTGACCACGGTGAGATGTTATGTCTGGGAGTGTGGCTATGAAAAAAGCCTCTAAAGCTGGCGGGACCCTGTGGAGCGCAGCTCCCGGCTGGCCCACGGCAATCCCAGCGTCGGGGGGTACCGGGGCCTTCCCAGGAGCCTGCTGGTAGCATCCAGCGGTGAGGGGAGGAGCCGGAGAGGCTCCAGGGAAGGGGGACTGTGGCCTGAGCTTTGGGAGAGGGCACAGCAGGGCAGCTGGGGACACGCATGTGCAGCACAGCAGAGGGGCTACAGGCTTGCCCTGCACCAGCGCGGGCATGGCGGCAGAGCGGGTTGCTGTGCTCCAGGTAAACATTTTATTATTGATTTCGTCCTTCTGGGTGTCCTCTGCCTGCCATTGCTGCCCGTTATTTGATTTTCTGCCCTGTTTGTCAGGGCCCTCTGCCCTTCCTCTGCTGCTTCCCCACTCTCCGGTCTGCTTTCACCCGCAGTGTGGTTGCTGCTGGGGAGCAGCACTGCCGCAGTCCTGCTGTGTACCTCAGCTGCCCCCAGGGCTGGGGGTGCCTGCAGGCAGGGATGCAGCCCCGTTGCTGCTCTGCCTCCCAGAAAGCTTGAGCAGATGAACAGTTGCATCACTGCTGGAACTTGTGCAATCTCTGCAACCCGAAAGCCAAAAATTGACCTGATTTTTCCATGAAAGTAGGTTTCTGTTGATTGTTGTGTGCTCTTGGGCCACGCCACATGGTGTGCTTGGTGTGGAGGAGCACAGGGGTGTCTCTCACTGGCTGCAGTGAGCAGTTTGGCCTCTGTGCCTACACTGTGCGCTCCAGGGGATGCCATGGGACATCTCCTGGCAGGGCAGACCTCGCGGGGAGCTGCTGACTGTCTTGCGGTAGCCTGCTGCAATGGTGCACTGGGAGTAGCTGCGCAGAGCAGCCTGCTCCTGCCCATCTCCTGGAGCACACCAATGCCTCCAAGCGATTAAGTGCCCCCAAGTCAGTTAAGTGTCCAAGAGGAGGGTTTGCAGTCCCGGCAGATGTGGCTGCAGTACCTGCTTCACCCCCTCGCTGCCCTGTAGGCAGGGGCCGAGGAGAGGGATGCCGAGCAGCCCCGTAAGGTGTGGGGGAACAGCAGCTGTTCAGATCCAGTCTGGCAGCCCTGCTCTCTGCTCCATCTGCAGCCGTCCCCCAGCCCCGGGGGGGTGCTGGGAAAGGAGATCCCGTTCATGTTTGTGGCTTGGTCCCGCAGCCAGGCGCTCCCCAGTTACAGGTGTTGTCTTTGGCAGGGGCGCGGGGTCAGTGTGCAGTCCAAAGCCAATACTTTATGTAAGAGAGAGGTGCTTCCTGCCTGCCTGCCCTGCGGCACCGAGATAAGCCCCACTGTGACAAGGGCCCTTTGTCAACTCCTCTCCCCAGCGTGACATGTCACAGGGGCCAGGTGCAGCAGCTTGCCACCTGCCTGGGCATGGCCGCCAGTGCCTAAATGAGGCGTCTGAAGATAAGGTGCTCAGGCTGGGGCAGGCAGTCCGCCTACTGCCCTCCCTCCCACCACCGGGCCAGGGTCCAGCTCAGGACCTGCCCCCAGCACATGTATCCCCCATATATCTCCACGGGGCACTCCCAGCTCAGCTGCGCATCCAGTGGCTGCGGGGCTGGCCGGGGCTTGCTGGCCGTCAGGGACGACTCCCAACCAGGCTGCCGTGGTGTGGGGGTAAGTGCCACACGTCCATGGGGCGCCAGGGCCCTGCCCCGGGCTGCCTGGCAGGACTGTGGCCCCAGAGGGTGGACCTGGGGTACTGCAGCCCCCGTGGCAGGTGGTCCCCAATGACAGCTCTTGGGGCCGTACGTGGGGTCGGCCCCGCTGGAGTAGCTGTCCCTGGGCAACACTTGCAGCCAGGTGTCTGCCCTGCAAAACTAACCCAGTTTAACACAGAAACCTGCCCTCTGCCAGATTTTCTGGGCTGTTCTCAGCATCTCAGTTACCAAGGTGACTGTTTCCTGTGCGATTGCTAATGCTTCATGATCTCGATCATGATATCCGAGTGACTTCCTTTTCTCTGTAAGGAGCTGTAGGACCTGCTCCTACCTAGAGCTGCCCAGACGCCTTCTGAGGTACGGACGATTCAGGTCAGTTTGGGTTCTGCTGCTTTTTGCTCTTGACCTGGCTTTTGCACTGCTCTTGACACGGTCCTGCGCATGCAAGGGATGAGAGTGTATTCTTTTTTATGAATGACCGAAGCCGAGACGAGCTGCAACTCACTTCTCACCTTTTCTCCTTGGTGGAAGTCTCTCTCCTGAAACAGGGTTGATGGATTTTCCTTGTGTTGCTGCTTTCCAGACAGCTTCTCTGTCAGGCTGCTGCGTGCTGGCCCGGGGCTGCAGCCCCCGTGATACGGACTTGCGGGAAGGCTGGTGCTGCTCCTATCGGCCTAGCTGAGGAACCCCCTGCTCCGGTAGCTGCTGGGGCTGGAACAGGCCGGTGTACATAGGCTTGCGTGCCACCAGCCCTGCGTCGCAGAGCAACCTGCCATCTGCTGCGCCAGGCACGCGGGGACGAGGTGTCTTCTGGGCACCCTTCTCTGCAGGCGCCCTCGCACCCCTGGTCGGTGCCCGGGGCCCAAGGGGGCTGAGTCCCCACAGGGCAGATCCAGGTCTCCCGCTCAGGCCGGCACTGGCAGCTGCCGGTGGCCGCGTGCCGGGACAGAGGAGAGGTCGCGCTGAGCCCGGGGTCGTGCCCGGTGTCGGCGGAGGGTGGCTCTCCCCAGGCCGGGGTGAGGGGCAGCGGCCCCGGTGCTCGCGGTTCCCCGGAGGCGGGCTGCGGGGGGTGCCCGGGGCGAGCGGGGCCCAGAGTGGGGCAAAGGGGCCGGGCGCTGCGGCGGGGTGCGGAGCGCTCGGCGGCGCCGGGGCGGCGGCGGGGCGGGCGGGGCGGGCGGCGGTGACGGCATCCGGCGGCGCCCGGCGGAGCGGCGGCTGTGCCGCGCCGTGCCGGGCCGGGCTGCGCCGGGCCGAGCCGGGCCGGGCCGGGCAAAGCAGAGCAGAGCAGGGCCGCGCCGTGCTGAGCCGAGCGGCGCCGGGCCAGGACGTGCGGGGCCGGGCGGGTGGTGCGGGGCGGGGCGGCGGGCGGCGCTGACAGCTGCTCGGCGTAAACAAGCGGCCCCGCCGGCCGCCCCGGCCGCCCCTGCCTGGGCCGGGCCCGGCTCCGGGGCGGGCGCTGCGGGCGCCCCGCGGCGTGACGCGGCGCCGCCGACAGACGGGCCCGGCCGCCGGCGGGACGGGAGCGGGCAGGCCGGCCGCGCGGTAAGGGCGCGGGGACGGCGGCGGGGACGCGGCCGAGGACGGGCTCGACCCGCCGGCGCCGGCGGTTTGACAGCTGGGGCGGCCCCGGCCGGGCGGGACCCCGGGCGGCGGAGGCGGCGGGGCCGGGGCCGGGGCTGGGGCTGGGGCTGGGGCTGGGGCCGGGGCCGGGGCCGGGGCCGGGGCCGGGGCCGGGGCCGGGACGGGCGGGGGCGCCGCGGCCGTTGGGCAGCGCCGGCTCGGGGCGCTGCTGCCGGGGACGTGCGCGGCCCGGCGGGCCCTGGGCGGGCGCTCCCCGGTGCCGCGGGCTGGGCCGCCCCTGCGGGGCCAAGTCTGTCTGCCCGGCAGCACCCGGGGACGCCGGGCTGCGGCCGCCCGGCGCCGGCGGGGCAGCGAGCTGGGGCTGGTGGTGGGGTGGCCGGAGCGGCCGCTGCGGGAAGCCGAGGGCGAGGAGGGAGCCAGGCCTCGTCCCGTCGCACCCGTGGGGTCAGCCCCAGCCCGACCGCCCTCGCAGTCACCCGTGGCTCCGCTGCTGCGGGTGCGGGGACGCCTGGCGGCCCGGCCGTGCCGTGGGGCCGCTGCTGCAGCCTCGAGACTGCCGTGCAGCTGGGCTCAGCTCGCGGGGAAGTGCTGGTCTCCAGCAGGATCGGGAAGGATCCTGGCCGGCTGCTGCGTGCGTGCCGGGTGCGATCGGCAATCTGGGGCTCTGTGCGTGGAGCGGAGAGCACGGCCCATGAGCTGGCAGCGACTTGCATCGCCACTCGTGCCCTGCCATGCAGGCTGGCCTGCAGCAGCCCAGGGCTGTCCCTGTGCCTCTCCTTCCTCCTCCTGCTCCCAGGGCACGAGGCCAGAGGTTTGCAGCAGGAGCGAGGTGTGCAGCAGAGCTGCCGGCGTCTAGCGGGGAGGGAGCCAGCCCGTACAGCTGTGCTGGGGCAGCAGGCACGGAGTGCCAGGGCTGTGGAGGGCTGGACTTTGCACCCTGTGGAGCGGGCCCATTGCAGAGTTGTCCCCACGTGGAGCGGTCGCCGCTGGGGAGCGGGGCAGCTGCTGGCTCTGGGAGCAGCAAGGTGGAGGAGACTGCCTGGCTCGAGGATCTGCGGGAGAGGTGCTGGCACGGAGACTGGCCGTGGCAGATAGTGTTGCCTTGTGCTGTGCTTGCCGCTCTCTCCATTTGCATGGTAGCTCTTTCCCTTCCTTGGGGGGTCCAAGAGCCTTTCCCAGTGGTAACTGTGATTTGGGCCCTGGCATGTTCTGGCACCAGGGAGTCTGGGCCAGCCTCTGGCAGGTACTCATGTCTCCGGGTGCCTCGCCAGGGTGGCCCAGCACACAGCTGGCCAAGGTCTGGTCGCCGAGAGAGAGCCGCAATATGCCTGAATCGCAGCACTGTCTGTGCTGCAGCCTGCAACGGGGTCTCATGCGGCTGCCAGGAGCTGCTCTCCTCCCCTGGCAGCACCGCAGGCTCCCTGCTCGCTGGGGCCGCTGCTTGCCAGAGGGGGATGGGACTCCTCTGGGCACTGCCAGCTCTCACCTTTCCCACTGTCTCTGAAACATGGCCAGATATTTCAGGGTCCTTGTGGAGCTCCATGCATGGAGCTCACACTGGCACTGTTGTGTCGTGGGCTCCTTTGCGCTGGGTGGGTCGCTCCCTGCTCTGCTCCCCATCTGCCTTCCCAGCTTCTTGTGTTCGCCCTCCAACACAGTGCCTGTCCCCAAGCATCCCTGCATGCAGGTCTCTGGGTGTGTGCTGGAGGTGACGTTGTGCCCCTTTTCCTGGTCCCTGTGCCAGTTTCCTTTCTGTTTTGGAGATGAGTCACACCGGTGTCACCATGTTGTGCTCCAGAGGAAGGGCAGAGCTGAGCTGCTGATGGTGACAGGCAGCACAGCGCTCGGCACTGCTACCAGGCACTGCCTGGTTGATCGCTGACTGTGGAGGTGCTGGGGCCTGGGGCTCTGCTCTTCCTGGCTTTCTTCCATCCAGTCCCTGATTTAGCTGGGGTCCCTTGCACAGTGTCTGGGGGCATCTCCTCAGATCTCCCCTTGGGACTGGAGAGGCAGACTTCCCATCCTGGTTGCTCCCATCTCCATGCCCAGATAAGCCCGTCCCAGCTGAGAAGGGGCTCTTGTCTGCTACAGACACCTCCTGGCGGCAGGAGGCACAGCTTCTCTTGCCTTGCCTCTCCCCTCCTTCGGTGCCTTTGCCCCCTCTTGGTTCGTCTCCCATGTTTGTAAGCACGGAGCGTAAGTACACATTGGGCAATAGGCAAGATAAAGAGCGGCTCTGTGCTGGGGCCAGCGTGCCCTGCGGAGCCAGCCGCCGCTGTGGCTCCTTGGGCCCCCAAGTCCCACAATGGCTGTCCGTGAGCCGCGGTGGACAGCGGGCCCCCTTGCCCGGTGCTGGAGTCGCGGCTTGGTCCAGCGGCGCCTGCCCTCCCTGGGTTTGAGGAGAGGTGCCCCGGGGCCTGACAGCTCTTCCAATCTCTCTGCAGGTTGTGCTGCTGTCCCAGACGGTCTGTTCCTGCTGCCGCCTTCCGGCCCGGCTGTTGTGGGCTCGTCCCCATGCTCTCTTGGGCTGAGCAGGGGCCAGAGGGGCAGAAAGGCCGGCGTGCCTCAGGGCACTGACGCAGGGGGGCCGCTGGACCCGCCGCTCCCAGGACCCTCCTGCTCCCCAGCTAGAGGAACCCCGATACTCTGATGGATCTGAGGCCCTGCTCGCTGCTCCTGCTCTGGACACTGGTGGTTGCCCTCGCTCTCCTGGCCCAGGAGGTGCTGGCCCAGCATATTTACACCAACACCTGGGCTGTGCTCGTCCCCGCGGGGCCCCAGGAGGCTGACAGGCTGGCCAGGAAGCATGGATTCCTCAACCTGGGCCCGGTAAGTGCCCCGCTTCCCTCTCCTGTGGAAGTGGTGTCCTCTACCAGCTCTGCTGCAGTCTGGGTGGGTGCAGGCTTGGCCCCAAAACTGGTTCAGGGGCTGCTCTTTGTGGCCACTGCATTTGCGCTCGTTTACCGCAGCCTTCCAGCATCCACTGCGTTGATTCAAGGGTGGTAATTAGGTCGATGGAGCTGGGGCTTCCCATTGCCGTCTGCACGGTAGCAGCACCTCCTGGGCGTCCCCAGAGCAGGCACTCTTGACAGCAGCCGCATGTCCTTGGCCCTAAGCTGCCCTTCACAGAAGGTGTGTCAGCAGGCCCTCACTGCTCTCAGCTTTCTCTGCCCTCAACCGGTGGAGGGACGGGGCAATGCACGTGGCTGTGCTGGGCTGGTGCCTCTGTCACCCCCCGGCAGCGGGGTGGGGAGAACGGGGTGACAGTGAAGGAACCGGGGCTCTTGTGTCCCCTGTGGTCCCAGCTGTTCCCGGCCTTGTCCCCAGCGTGAGGACCTCCATGGCGCTTTCCTTCCGGCAGCCTTGGCAGGGCCCAGCTCCCCTGTGGTCAGGCCCCAGGCAGCTGGCTCCACTTTCCCTGGCCAGCTGTGGGCTGTGCACTTGCTGGTAGCAAGGGTGCTTGCAGGTCTGGCTCCCGAGGCACCGGTGTGAAAACCGGGCCTTGTCTGAGAGCCGCAGGGCCAAGTGGGCCAGTGGCTGGGCTCTTGCTTGCCAGCGCGGTGCTGCCAGCAGGACATGTCTCTGTTGGCAGGCTGCTTCTTGCAGGCCAGTGCTTTTTGATGCCACTGTTGTAGCACGATGCTGGCTGTCCCATGCTCTCGGCACAGGCTGATCTGTGGGAGATTTTTTTGGATCTTTTCTTGGCCCTGTGCTGTGGGCAGGGTGCTGGCCCCTGGGCTGGCAGCAAGTGGGGGCTTTGCCAATGGAGCTGGCACCGGCACGGCTGCCATGACCAAGCAGGGGGCCAAGGGGATCCCACGGGAGCAGGTGCAGCAGGACTGGCCCGGAGGGATGCCACCCGGCCCCTGTGCACGCATGGGGAGCTGGACTGGCCCTGCTCCAGCGAGGTGAGGCTGGTGCTGCTGGAGCAGAGCCCGTGTGGCTCTGCCAGTCGCCGCTGGGCTGCACACATGCCCGGGGGTCTTTTGCCTCAAGAGTGGGGTGCTGCCACTAGGCTGGGCTGGCTCTGCAGGGAGGAAGCGAGGGACAAAATCCCAGAGGAAATTGCACAACTCGTGGCTGTGGTGTCAGGACCTTGCTGTGAGCAGCTGCCACAAGCTGCGTCGGGTGGGGAAGGTGGCTGCTGCTGGAGCCAGTGGGTGCCTTGTCCTGCCGCCTGAAAGGAGCCCTGCACGGGGTGGTAGGTACACAGGGCTCTGGGGACAGGGAGCCCCAAGTCCTCTGGGGAGGAGGAAGATCTGTGGGGGCTGGGGCCATGCCCCCCCGAGGGTGACTGCACCGCAGGGACACTGGGGCGGCCTCATGCAGGTGCTGTCTGCGTGGAAGTGTCTTGGAGCTGATGCCAGGGCAAAGGACATGTCAGGCCAGGGCTGCTGCTGTGCAGGGGGAACTGGGAGAGCAGCCCAGGACGCATCCCTCTGGGCCGGGTCTCACTGAGAGCTCTGGGAGTGGGGGACAGGGCTGACATGCCATCAGCCTGCTCCCAACTGCCAGCAGCGTTTCCCATCACGCTGTGGTGCCGCGTCCCAGGCCCACCTGCCAGGGCCGAGGGGCACTGGGCTTTGCAGCTGTGCTTCCACCGGCCCAGCAGTGCCTGTCAGGCCCCAGGCTGCAGCGCAGAGCTGCGCAGGGCCCCGTGGCTCAGCAGGGAGCCCAGGCCTGTTTGAGGTCCCTTCCTGTGAGCTGTGGAGGTTCTGTGCCAGCTCTGCCCAGTGGCGCCCACCTTCTCCCTGCACCGTTTGCTCTGCGGCCAGAGGCTGGCACCTCCCAGCTCTCCCAGCCCGCTGAGCTGCTGGCGCAGCAGCAGCGAGGCAGCACCTGCAGGCAGAGCCCCACAGGCTGCGGCAGCTTGGGCTGTGGCGGGAGCTGCTGGTCTGGGCATGTTTTCTCCCATTCTGGAGCCCATCCCAGTGTCTGTGCTGCGGGACAAGGCTTGGCTGGCCAGGGCAGCCCGTTCCCGAAGAGGGGCCGTGGTGGCCTGCTAGGAAGAGCAGTGCTGGAAGGAGCTGGGCTTTCTCTCCTGGGAGGTTTCTGGGCTGCTGTTCCTGGGGGGGTGTGCTGCTGGGACAGGATGTGGCAGCCAGCCTGGAAGGGGGGGGACTGGGTGCTTCTGGCAGTGCCCCAGTGAGAGGCCCTCAGGGTCCTTATCTGAGAGGATCCTGGCCTCAGCATGGGGTCTGGACACTGTCCTCGGAGGCGTGCTGTCCTGGCGTACTCCCTGCTCCACCGCTGCCTGTGGAGCCAGGACAAGCAAGCAGTCCCTGGGGCCAGCGGTCCCTCCAGCAGAGAGGTGCCAGGACCCGTGCCTGGTGCCAGTGACCTTGAAGGGCACCCAAATGACAGTGTTGGGGGTGGTGGTCAGAGGAGAGGGACAGTTGCATCAGTGAGGCAGGAGCGTGGTGGTTCATGCCGTTGGGGCTGGTGCCGAGGAGGGGGCGCAGGCACTGCCTGCCCCAGCCTTGGGATGGGGAGCACTGGGAAGGGCATGGGTGCTGGTGCCAGCCTTGGGCTGCTCTGGCAGGACAATGGGGATGACCAGCCCCAGCCCAGGGAGGAGTGACCTTACCTCCCATACCCCTGGGCTGCAGGTCCCTGCTAGACCCTGCTGTCATCTGGCACATCCCCTGCTCCCAGGGATGCAGGCAGGAGCGTGGGCAGTCTGCTGGCCCTGGGGCTGGCCAAGCTGGCCGTGAGCTGTGGCAGGAGGGCACACAGGAGCGGTGAGCTGGCGCTGCTCTCCGCGGGATCAGCGCTGCCCGCCCTGTGGACACACAGGGATGGGGACAGCTCTGCCCTTGCTGAGGACAGGGACTGTGGGGATTAGGTTGGAAGCATGTGGGCTGGCTGGCTCCTGGCTGCCACCGCAGTGTCTGTGCAGACCTAATCCAGTCGGATGACCAGGCAGAGCCGCAATCTGCTTGCAGGAACAATCAGAGCTCTGTCCTTACCCCCGAAGTGGGGTGAGGGGGTGCTGGGGGAGGGCAGCTTGCCTGCAGCTCGCTTTCCCCTCTGCCAGACCGGTGCAGAGGCTTTTCACCTTGGCACTTCCCCAAATGAGCTGAGCTGCCAGAGGTCCCAGACTGTACTGGGGGGACGCAGTGTGCTGCGGGGAACAGGCCCGGGTCTGTCCACAGTGACTCTTGTGGTGCTGGAGGTGCGATAGTGCCCTAACAGGCAGGGCTGCAGCTCTGCAGCCGGCTGTGCCCCGCAGGGAAGGGGTGCAGAGCTGCAGGCTGAGTCCTAGACTTCCTCTGCGGGCCCAGGGCAGGAGGAGTGCCCAGCTGCCGCTGGCACCAGGGAGCGCAGCCCCACCTGACGAGCACCACACCACGTCTTGGGGAGCTGGCATGGTCTGCAACTTCTCTGGATGACACCAGCTGGCACGGTGTGGGGTTGATTTGCACCGTCCCCTGCCGCAAGCTTGCTCCCCACCATGGTCCAAGGTCCAGGGGACGCACACAGGGAGGACCAGGGTCCTGAGCTGGCAGCGGGGGGCTTTGACTGCCCCTCCCCTGGGGACTGACGTGCTGATGTGTGCTGGTGAGCTGCGAGCACCAGACTCCCCTGGTGATGGAGCCATGGACACGAGTCCTGACCCTGGTGTTTGGCTCTTTCTGTCCTGTGCCACTAGTGCTGAGCTGCCACGAGTCAAGTCTGTTCCCTTTCCAACCCACGGAGCAGCTGGTGCACGGGGGCCATGCCATGGGGGGAGCCCAGTGGAGCGGAGCAATTCTCCTTCGGCGGGCTGGGGCTTGGCCTACTGGCACGTGGTTCCCCCCGAGCAGGGGTGGCGCAGGCCCAGCTCGAGGTGCCCGGGTGTGCTTCGCCCACCCCGCGGAGCATGGAGGGGCTTCAGATGAAGTGCGTGACTTGAAGAGCACAGCCCAGATTTGCTGCCCCAGGGCTGAGGGTGCCGGTCAGCCGGGTGCACCTTTCCTCCCCTGCTTGGCTCCAGCTGACTGCGTGGCTGGCCAGGGTGGCGGCACATCTGCAGAGCTCTGATGAGCTTGGAGGTGTTTGTTAACAGCAACCCAAACAGGGGCGGCGGAGGGCCAGGTGTCCTCTCCCTCGTGTCCCTGCAGCCCTTGCAGCCCAGCCTTGTGGGTGACGGCACAGCCTGGGTAGGCCAGATCCTGCCTGCAGCCGCTGCTGAAGCGTTGTGGCTTCCAGTGGGGCAGGGTGGGTGCTCGGTCCCCTTTTCCCCAGTCCAGGCAGGCTGCTGGGCTGGGAGGCCCTGGGCAGCAGGGGTGGGGCCGCTGCTGCCAGGCTAGCCCCCAGGACTTGCAGGAGGGGATAAGGAAATGACAGCACTGGAGAGGGTTTGGGGTTTAAAAATAACTGGCTGGGCAGCTGCATGGTCTCCTGGCCCAGCTGGGCTGTGCTGGAGTCCCGTCCTGCCTCAGCCCTGGCTGGGCTGTCCCTGCAGCCAGTGCAGCACGGCTCCTCGGCTGGTGGCTGCCTCTGCCTGGGGTCGGACGCCTGCGTGCCACCTCGCTTTGCTCTGCTGCAGCTGGCTGTGCCCCGAGGTAGGGCCCAGTGCTGGGTGGGTGCTCCGGTGGGGTGCTGGCCTGTGTTGCCTGGGGAGAAGGACTCTGCGAGTGGGCTGTCTGGAGGAGCAGAGTCTGGCTCAGACCCTCCCTGCCCTGGCTGGGGCTGCCTTGGGAGTGGGGTCTGGAGTCCCCCTGCCCCCGTGCTAGCAGGGGGTGCTGGTTGGCTCAGGGAGAGGAGTGGCAGTTTTATCTGCTTAGGTTGGTGCCTCTTCCAGGCTGGCTGCAAAAGGCCTGTCCCTCTCTGCTGCTGCTTGCCTGGGGCCTCCCTGTCAGGGCAGCAGCTTTATTGGACGATTAGGGACTTACTGCCATGCGGGGACCTGTGGGAGGGTGAGGTGGGCAGAGGCCACATCACTGTGGCCTCAGGGTCTCCCCAGCTGCCTTGTCACAGGCTGCCACAGCCTCTCGCATGAGGTCCTGCACCGTGTACCAACAGTAGTTCTGGAGTGGGTGGCCCAGCCTGCCTGTGGCAGCCCCAGAGCTTGGGATTACAGGTGAGAGAACAGGGAGTTGGGGGGGCTGGGCTCTCATGTCCATCCTGCTCCTTTCTTTGTTACAGATCTTTGGTGACTACTACCACTTTCGGCACAGTGGTGTGGTGAAGCGTTCCCTCTCACCCCACCAGCCCTGGCACAGCCGTTTGGCCAGGGAACCACAGGTACGTGCAGCGAGGTGGCCCTGCCTGCCGTCTGCAGGAGCCTGGCTTTGGTCCTGGGCACTTCAGACTGTCATGCGAGCCAGCACTGGGCACGGGACGGGGCTAAGCTGCCTTGAACCATCGCCTGGCATTGAGGCCCATGGCAGAGCCAGGTGGGAGCCCAGCATGCAGCTGGCAAGGGCAGGGGGTCAGCAGAGCCTGCATCACCGTCCTGTGGGTGCTGTGATCCCAGGGCACGGGGCCACCTCAGCTCCCTGGAGGGCTCTCCGTCCTCATACGCGGGGCAAGGTGTGCGGGGCAGTGCCAGATCCCAGTGTGGCGGTGCTGCCGTGATCTCCGTACCCTGGCTCCAGCCCAGGGGCCTGGCATGCAGGCAGCACAGTGGGGTGCGCAGTGTGTCGAGGCAGCTGGCAGGCTCTTGGCAGCCTGCTGCTCGGCAGAGCTCTGTGCTCTGACCTGCCCGCTCCACTGGAGCGCAGCCTGTCACGGGATGTCTGGCGCTGCCGCCCTGGCATGGCTGGGCAGGGGAGGCCAGGAGGGACGGTCTGAGTGCTGCGGTGGCTCTGGCGGGGTCAGATGCTCTGCCAACCCAAGGCTGGCTGCGAGCTCCCCAGGGAGAGCCCCTCTGCGCAGGCTGCTGGCTGAGGGGCAAGGGGCCCAGGGAGCTGCTGGCGTGGGCACGAGCTACCAAGGGGGCAGGCAGGGGCAGTGGGGGAGCCCCATGTCCTCTCTGTCCCCAGGTGGAGTGGCTGGAGCAGCAGGTGGCAAAGCGCAGGACCAAACGAGACATTTTCATGGAGCCCACGGACCCCAAGTTCCCACAGCAGTGGTACCTGGTGAGTGCCAGGCAGGGGCTGTGTGCTGCCGGGCGAGGAGGGGAGCTGCAGAGTCATGACAGCGAGTACTGAGGACACAGACGTGACACCCGATGGATGGCTGTTGGGCAGCTGCTGCTGCCAGCCAGGCTCGTGGGTAGGAGGAAGACCTGAGGCAGCTGCCTGGTGCTGTGCATCCGTGGACACCCCAGGGAAGAAGCTGTGCTCACGGAGCTGCGGCTCCCTGCCGGGGCGCTGGCAGGGCTGGGGAAAGCCCAGGGCCGGACTAGGGGGAAGCAGCTCTTTGCTGGGAACAGGGTCCATGCCCATGCCTGTCTGCATCACCAAGCCTGGGCACAAGCCTGATCTCTGTGAACAGAGCCGTGTTTCTGGGGCCCAAGAACAGCCTGGGGCTCAGTCTCCTTTCATGGTGGTCCTCCCCAGGCGGCTGTGTTCAGCCCTCTGTGCCTGAGTCTCCTGGGGTTTCCTTTCCCCCTGCCACAGCAGAGCGGGGTGAAAGCTGGTTCTTGCCTGCCCTCACAGCCGGGCCTGGGAGGGGCCCCCGCACACCCCCACTGCAGTGCCAGCAATTGGGCACAGCTCCTATTGACAGGGCTTCTCTCGGCAGTACAACACGAACCAGCGGGACCTGAATGTGCGTCAGGCCTGGGAGCAGGGCTACACGGGCAAGGGCATCGTGGTTTCCATCCTGGATGATGGCATTGAGAAGAACCACCCTGACCTGGAAGGCAACTATGTAAGTGTGGGGCGATGCCACAGGGTGGTGTGCCACAGGAGCCTGTCAGGGCGGCTGCATCTGCTCAGTGCAGCCCCAGAGCCATGTGGTACGGGGCTTGTGCCTGCCATGGTGGGACACAGAGGAAAGTGATGGTACTGTAGCCTGCCCCTCTGCTCATCCCAGCCTCAGGGATGTGAGCACAGGTGTGGCCCCATGGCAGTGGGTAGGGTAGATGGTCTCTAACTGCCAGATCTGTCTTGCAGGATCCAGGGGCGAGCTTTGATGTCAATGACCAGGACCCAGACCCGCAGCCCCGTTACACACAGATGAACGACAACAGGTGAGGCAGGAGGCAGAGGCGAGGGTGGCCGGGCCCGGCCGTGGCAGGCACTCGGTGGCAGTGCCAGCCCACACAGACTGTGGGAGGGTGCAGGGGTGATGGCACACTTCTGCCCCTCGGAGAAACCCCCTGCTTCCCTTTCTGATGCAAGTAGCATCTTTTGGGGCTGCCCAGCACCAGCGCAGGCTGTTCAGTCCCCCCTGCTCCAGAGCGGGAGGGTAGACGGAGGAGCTCTGTGGGGCCTTTGTTGGCCCCCTGCTTCGAGAAGGGTGGGAGGCAGCCTGGGTGCTGGTCCCTCCAGCTGCAGCTGGTGCCCAGCCCTGCGCTCCTCGTGTCCCATCTGAGCACGCTTGGTCCTGTTTCGACTGCAGACATGGCACACGCTGCGCTGGGGAAGTTGCTGCTGTGGCAAACAATGGGATCTGCGGTGTTGGCGTGGCTTACAACGCCAGGATTGGAGGTGGGTGCCACTGTGCCCTGCGCCAAGAGCAAAGCCTGTGCCAGGCTCCACGGGTGTCTTGTGGCCAGAGGAGCGGGCTGTGCTGGGGATCTCAGCGCTGCTGCCCAGGGTAGCCCTGTGACGGCTCATGGCATGGGGCGGCAGCAGCAGGCAGAGGGCTCTTGCCAGCAGCACCGCTGCCCTGCGGCGTGCGGCTGCCCTGCCCCGTCCGGTCGCCTGTGACGTCTGCTCTCTGGCCCTAGGCGTGCGCATGCTGGATGGGGAGGTGACTGATGCTGTCGAGGCCCATTCCCTGGGCCTCAATCCCAACCACATCCACATCTACAGTGCCAGCTGGGGCCCTGAGGACGACGGCAAGACTGTGGATGGCCCGGCCCGGCTGGCAGAGGAGGCTTTCTTCCGAGGGGTCAGCCAGGTGAGCAGGAGAGTTTGCTGGAGGAGTGCCGGCTGAGCTCCTGCCCCTTCCCCCAGGTCTCCCTTGCTCTGCCTGCCCTGGACGTTTTCCCAGCTCTCCCATGATGAGCTGTCTTCCAGCCCATCTCTAGGATCAGGCTCTGTTGGTTTTTCCTGTTCTTCCTGCACGATGGCTCTGAGTCAGGGCTCCTCCCATGCAGGGTGCTTATCTTGCCTTTCTGAGCAGCCCTGTCTTCCTTGCTCGGAGGGCTCCCATGCAGGCAGCGCCGTGCCAGGACAGTCTCTACCTGCTCGCCGAAGCCCTATGCTGGTTCCTGCTTCATTTCATGCCAGCCATGGACCCTTGCTTCCTCCACTTGTCCTCCACTTGGTCCCTGTGTGCTGTCGGTGCAGCCTGTGCTTTGGCATGGCCATGGTGCAGCCCGCATGGTTCAGCTGTGCCCTATGTTCTGCCTGGGGTTCCCTGCACAGAGAGACGTGTGTGCTGTGCAAGGTGTGCTGGCAAACCCTCCCCGCTGTGCCATGCTAGCTCTGTCACACGTGCTGTGAGTGGAGCTGTGGCGTTTGGGTGCCAAGCAGCCAGTTGGGACTGCTCTGCCGAGCTCCCGCAGCGCTGCCAGGCAGCTGCAAATCCCACATAGGTAGAGTCAGCCTGGGTGATGTCCGAGCAGAAAAAGTCATCAGTTCTTGGAAGCCCTGCTTTGGCAGGGCCTCCTGCCGCCCAGCGCCTTACCTGTTGGGGCAGTCTCTGCAGAGCTGCCTCAGCATCTCCGTAGGCATGGTGGTGGTGAGGGATGGGGGTGCCGGGCTCCCAGGCCAGCGGGCTGGCCAGTTGCATCCCACTGTCCCAGCTGCATCTGCTTGGTCTTTCCCACTCAGGCTGCGAGAGCCCTGGGGCCAGCACTGTCCCCTCATCCCCAGCTCTGGCCTGGGGCTTCCCACCCTGCGGCCGCGTGGGTGATGCCAGTGCTGGCCCTCACCCTGCCTCTGTTGCTAGGGCCGAGGGGGGCTGGGCTCCATCTTCGTCTGGGCGTCTGGGAATGGGGGCCGCGAGCACGACAGCTGCAACTGTGACGGTTACACCAACAGCATCTACACGCTGTCCATCAGCAGCACCACGCAGTATGGTAATGTGCCCTGGTACAGCGAGGCCTGCTCCTCCACCCTCGCCACCACCTACAGCAGTGGCAACCAGAACGAAAAGCAGATCGTGAGTCGGGGCTGTCGGTTTCTGCAGGCTGGGGACTCACGGGGGTGGGATGTGCCATGAGCTGCGGCCACCGTGGGCGTCCCTCTGGGAGCCAAGCGGGCCATGGAGCTGGGAGCAGGGCTGGGCCTGCTCTGCCATGCTGCCACCCTCTGGGTCGCTCCCAGGGCTCCATCTTGTGAGTTAAGGGCTTCTGGAGGGAAGCTCGTGGTCAGCCCCAGGAGTGGTGGCTCTGCCTCGCCTCTCGCTGCCCTCGCAGAGATGTTAAGCCCCCGAGCCAGCTCCTGGGCTTGGCCGGTGCCGACAGCACCTCCTACCCCGGTACTCCTCCTTCCAGGTGACGACTGACCTCAGACAGAAGTGCACCGAATCGCACACAGGGACGTCGGCCTCGGCGCCCCTGGCTGCTGGCATCATCGCCCTCGCCCTGGAAGCCAAGTAAGGGCAGGCACAGAGCGGGGCTGGGCTGGGGCGGCCGCACAAGCCCCACGAGGCAGCGGCAGCCAGGCACGGACCCGGACTGGGGCCAGGAGGAGCCTGACGCCAGTGCCTGAGCCCCGTGTCTCCCTGCAGCAAGAACCTGACCTGGCGAGACATGCAGCACCTGGTGGTGCAGACGTCGAAGCCAGCTCACCTCAACGCCAATGACTGGGTCACCAACGGTGTCGGCCGCAAAGGTAGTGGGGTGCCGGGGATGGACCAGGGTCTCCCATTCCTGCAAGCACGGCTAGCCCAGGGGTGCTGGGGCAAAGCCACCCTGGCAGCCCTGGCGGTAAAGGAGGCCCCGGGGAGCCCTGCAGTGTGGCTGGGCACACGTCCCCCCCGCACTGGGGACCCCCGGGAGCGGCATTGACCCCCCCTTCTGTCCACAGTCAGCCACTCCTACGGCTACGGCCTGCTGGATGCTGGGGCCATGGTGAGCCTAGCCAAGAACTGGACCACAGTGGGACCTCAGAGGAAGTGTGTCATCGATGTCCTCACGGAGCCAAAGTAAGGGCTGGTGAGCCCAGGAGGACATTGCCCAGCATCCACCCCTTGCAGGAGCCCAGGCACCTCTGGGTCCAGGGTGGGGAGGATCTCCAGGGCTGAGCTGCCCCCGAGACCCTGGGCCATTCTCTTGTGAAAACTTGGGGAGAGCTGCGACAGCCGCCTTCAGCTGTCCAGCACCGACATCGACCGCTGAGGCTGCCTGCGCCTGCTGGGGCTGGGCCGGGTGCGGCAGGGGTGCGGGCAGGCTGGGGCACTGTGGTTTGGGAGCAGCCAGCACGAGTCATCCCCAGACAGAGGGGCTTTTCAGGGTCAGACAGAAGCTCCTTTTACTCCCGCTTGGCCGCTGCTGCAGCGCAGCGTGTGCTGAGTCTCATGTGCGGCTGGGGCACACCCCAGGGGCTCTGGGGGTAGGGGGGCGATTCCTGGGCATGGAGGAAGCCAGGACTGGGCCCTGCCTCTGCCTGCTGCCCTGTCCCAGTCCCCTGGGACCCAGCCCTGCCCGACCAGAGCAGGCACTCCTTGCGACCAGCATCCTGTGCTGGCACCAGGGCCGGCACCGCAGGCAGCTGCCGGGGGATGGCTGCACATGAGCAGTGGGATGGGAATGGTTGTGCCCGTCCTGTCCCTGGCCATGCTGTGCAGGGTGGAGCTGGCCCCATGGCGGGTGAAGAAAGGGCCCATTCGGAGCTGGCAGAGAGCTGCAGCCGGGGAGGGGGCACCAGGCAGCACGTGCTCAGCAGAGCAAGTCCCCTCCACACCCGGGAACAGGGGCAGGCCCATGTGGGCAAGACTGGGTGCTGCCTGGGCCATCTGCTGCCTGCACCCTATCTGGGGATGGAGGGGAGGCACCAGCTGCTGCAGGATTGCCTCGGGCTCCAACTGCGCCAGGGCAGAGCGCCCGGCTCCCAGGGCAGCCGCAAAGGCCTGCAGCGGGGAGCGGGGGCTGGGGTGCCCTGTCACGTGCCCCCGGGCTGGGACTGGGCTTACTTTTGCCTGTCCTTGGCAGGGACATTGGGAAGCGCCTGGAGGTACGGCGGAAGGTGGACGCCTGCCTGGGGAAAGCCAACTACATCAGCCGGCTGGAGCACGCGCAGGCCAGGCTGACGCTGTCCTACAACCGGCGGGGGGACTTGGCCATCCACCTCGTCAGTCCCATGGGCACCCGCTCCACCCTCCTGGCTGCCAGGTAGGTGCTGGGCTGCGGGGTACCCCGGGGCAGCCCCAGGCCCGGGCTGGCACAAGTGGCTTCGTGGGACAGTGGCACCCATCTCTTGCTCCCGCTTGCCCAGGCCCCACGACTTCTCAGCTGATGGCTTCAATGACTGGGCCTTCATGACGACACACTCATGGGATGAGGACCCCTCCGGGGAATGGGTGCTGGAGATCGAGAACACCAGCGATGCCAACAACTACGGTAGGGCTGGGCCAGCCTTGCCCGCACCACTGCCCCCCTCTGAGCCCAGGGTGGGAGTGGGAGCAGCGTGGGTGCCCAGTGTCCCCCCAGCAGCCCCGAGCCAAGGGGCCGGTGACTCCTTGGATGCTTTGCAGTGACCGGGCTGGGGAGAGGCTGGAGCTGGGCACGCAGGGAGCGGATGCAGCTGATCTGGGGCGATGGGGGTCTGAGGCAGCAGATGCCTGCCATGCCAGCTGGCCTGACCACCCTGCCGCACTCTGTGGGCAGCCCTGCACAGGGGCATGGTCCCACGTTGGGCGCTCTTCCAGGTGGTGGGCACAGCCCCACTGTCCCCTGACAGCCCATGGCAGGGACCAGTGCAAGCCCCCTCCCTGTGCCTGTCCCAAGCATACATGGTCCCATGGGCATGTTGATGGTCCTTACCCCGTGTTGTTGCAGGCACACTGACCAAGTTCACGCTCGTGCTGTACGGGACCGCCACCGACTCCCCCAGCCTCTCCAACCAGCTGGAGAGCAGTGGCTGCAAGACCCTGACCCCCAGCCAGACCTGCGTGGGTGAGTGCGGGGCAGCAGGGAGTGGACAGGAGTGTGGGGCACAGGAGGTCCTGCTTTCACTGACCCTGCCTTTCCCACAGTCTGCGAGGAGGGGTACTACCTGCACCAGAAAAGCTGCCTGAAGCGCTGCCCTCCCGGCTTTGCACCTGGTGTCCAGAGCACACACTACAACCTGGAGAACAGCGTGGAGCCCATTGCACCACACCTCTGCCTGCCCTGCCACCCCTCCTGTGCCACCTGCACGGGGCCTGGTCCCAACCAGTGCCTGACCTGCCCTGCGCACTCCCACTTCAGCAGCCTGGACCTCTCCTGCTCCCACCAGACACAGAGCAGCCGCGCATCCCCTGCCCTGGCGGATGGTGAGGGGCTGGCTGAGGCTCCCCATCCAGCCAACCTGCCCGTCCTCATTGCCAGCCTCAGCTGTGTCCTCATCGTCGTCATCTTTGTCACCGTCTTCCTGGTGCTGCAGGCGCGCTCAGGCTTCAGCCTGCGGGGCGTGAAGGTCTACGCACTGGATAGCGGGATCATCTCCTACAAGGGGCTCCCCTCCGACATCTGGCAGGAGGAGGGCCCGTCTGAGTCGGACGGTGAGGAGTACGAGGCCCACAGCGAGAGGACTGCCTTCATCAGAGACCAAAGTGCCCTTTGATGAGCCCTCCCGCCCCTCCCTCCTCCCTGCCCAGCACTGTGGGGCCGGGGCAGGCGAGGCCGAGGGGCTCCGGACTCTGCCCCTGTCCCTCTCCCGCACCGCAGCAGCTCGGGGCTCCCTACCCGCTGGCACTGTCCCTTGGCCCTGGCCTGGGCTGTTGGGCACGGCCCTGCCGGCACCGTCCGTAGCTCGGCACCGTCCCAGTCTGGCACCATCTCTCTTGGCCCTGCATCCATCCTGTACCCCACACTGGGGTGTTTGATGGCAGCAGGGCCCCTGGCGCTCACTGGCCCTGCGCTGGCAGCCGTGTCCCCTGCCCCAGGCAGGCGGCTGCTGCTGGGGGTCACACAAGTCCCCCAGGGTGGGCAGCATGTGGGGTCCCTGGGTTGTCATTGCTCAGGCTGTGCTGACCGGGGCAGTGCCGGCTCTGCCTTGAGCCGAGACATGCTCTACCCCACCAGGGCTGAGCTCAGCCCGTGGCAGGGCATCCCCCTGCCCCTGCTGCCCTTGGCACGCACCGGGCCTCTGCCTGAGCCCCCAGCCCAGCCTGCTGTGTCCTGGCTCCCCAACACCTCCTGAGGGCCTGTCCACCTCCACCCGTGCCCTTCAACAGCAATAATGGCCAGGCCTCAGCCTCTGCTGCCTGCTCACCTGCTGCCTGCCTGTTCCACTGTGGCTGCGGCTGCCTGTGGCGTGGACAGGAGCCCACGTGCACCAGCGAGTGTGGGGCTGGGCAGCGCCTTCCCCTCTGCCCGAGGCTCAGCACCCCCAGCATGGGCAGGGACCCCCTCGCACAGACCCTGCTCTGTGGGGCTGCCCTGGGCCTCCTCCTGTTTTGCCCCTGGGCAGGGCTGTGCACGCTGCTGGCCGGGGCACCTGCATTGCCCTGGCTCTGCCTGCACCCTGCCTGTGCTGGGCAGAGCCTGGCATCCCTGCAGCCCCAGCACATCCCTGCCCCCCAACGTGCCTTGCCCCCACTTGGTGACAATCCGTTCTGCTCCCTGCTGGAGCTCCCTCCCGGCCCTCTCTGCCCTCGCTGCCCCTTCCCCGTGGGCTGGGGGCCAGTGCTGCGAGCCCCTTCCCCGTCCGCCGCCACACACCGGGGCTGTGGCACGGGCTCCCACCCGTTCCATGCCAGCGCCAGCCCTGGCCTGCCACGGACAGAGCTGCCAGCCAGGGGCCACAGGACTATTTTTCTATAATAACTTTTTGGTGCACAGTAATTTTTTCTTGTAATTTAATCAGCCGGGAGCTGCCTCCTGAGCCTGTTTTTAATTTAATGGATGTGGATATAACGCTAGAGAGACTGAGTTATTAAATGTTCAGAACTATGCAAACCAGCTCCACTGCCTGTGCTCTGTGTGCCGTGGCCGCAGGTGGCTCCGGCTGCAATGGGCAGCCTGTCCCCCGGGGGCAGGAGGGCACAGGGCCCCCGGGACACCCCAATGTGCTCCGGAGCTGCAGGAGGGACCTGAGCCCTGCCTGCAGCCCTGCCTGCAGCCAGGGCAGAGGCATCTTGCTGGGGTCCGTGCCTGCTGTGCAGGCCGGGAGCCCTGGCTGCTGTGCTGCCTGCTGCAGCGTGGCTGCAGGAGCCTGCAGCGCCGGGTCCCCTGCAGCAGCAGGCCAGCACAGAGAAGCCCCTGGGAGGTAACGAGCCTCCCCCCAGAGCCCAAGGCTGCCCTGCTGGGGCTGGGCAGGGGCTGCTTGTTGGGGACACGGTGGAGACTTGGCACCCAGGCAGGGACTGGGGGCCTCACCTGAGCGATGGGAGGCAGCTGCTTATCGGGAACTTGCAGAGAGGGGAGCTAGTTCGGGAACCTGCTGTGGTGGGTGGAGGGGGAAGGGAGCAAAACTCTGGGGGAACTTGCACCCCTTTCCCACAGCACGTGGGCTGAGCCCCTCTGCTGCAGCCTGGGGACTAGCTGAGCTCCCATGCTGCAGCCCCCATGTCCAGCACCACCCTGCAGCCCGAGCACGATGCCCACAGCGCAGCCCTGGGGCAGGGATGGCTGGGTTGGACCCGCTCACGCCATGGGCAAGCCCCAGGCAGAGCCTGCCCCAGCCTCACCAAGCCCCGCGCAGGGTCCTGGCCCCCCAGGAGGTCTGTCGGGGCTGCACTTCTCACAGAGGCAGCTCTTCTCTGCAAGAGCTGCTCAACCTCACTGCACCCATGGCCACAGCGACTTCCCATGGTCTGAAGTCAGCTCCCTGCAGTGTGCAGGCGACTGCAGGTGCTTCTCAGCCGGCTCTTCCTTTTCTCACGGGGCCGGGCCAGGGACAGTTTCCTGCTCCCCCCTCGGCTGAGGGCCATGCGGCCGAGCTGGCAGCTCAGGGGTCGAGGGCAGCGGGGCACCGTGGGCGGGCTGCAGCCATCAGGTGCTGCAGTGATGGCTCCCACCAGGCTCTGCAGGCTGTGGGAGGGTGGACAGAGGATGTGAAACTGGGAGAGTTGTGGTTGTGGCCCACAGCAACCAGCAACCTTCCTGCTGCAGGCAGCGGTTGGGCCGTCCAGGGAAGGAGAGCTTCTGCACTCGCCATCGCACCTGGAGCCTTGCAGCACAGTCCTGACCAGCCTTGCACCGCAGGGCGCTGGCCCCCCGGCCCCCAGGCTCAGATGCTTCCCACCAGAGGTGCCTGGTCTCCCTGGTGCAGCCTGGTGCCGGAGGGGAGGGGGCCTGCGCTGCTTGGGAGGTGCCAGGGGATGCTGGAGGAATGCTGGGGGTGGGGAGAAGCAGCCCCTCAGCCCGCTTGCAAAACACTTGCTAAGCCTGTGGCAACACTGCAAGTGTCTCCGGAGCCAGTGGGGTATGTGGACACTGCCGGTGGGACTTGCAGCTCAGGTGGAAAACAAAACTATTCCTGGGCAGGCTCCAGGGCCGGGGCAGAGGGGGCTGGAGGCAGTCTGGCATCTGCTGCAGGTCAGGGCAGCTGCAGCGCTGGTGCTAGCAGAGCTGCTCTCGCCCTCAAACGTGCTGTGAAAATTGCTGTTTCCAGGGAGCCTGGCACTGGTGGTGCTGGGGAACGTCAGCAGCACCGAGTGCTCCAGGCAGCTGAATGGGACGCCAGGAAAGCGGAGTCCCCCTGGCAGGCAGGATGCTGTGAGCGTGGGCAGGCAGGGACCCCCAGCAGGCAGGACCCCATGAAGACCAGGGCCAGTTACAGGGTGACCAGCTGGTAGGTGACTGGGGACCCTGGCAGCACATAGCAGCTCTTGAACTGCTCAACTGGGCAGGCGGCAAATGGGGCGTTAACCGAGCTCCTCTCACCCAGGGGGGCCACAGTGACTCTGAGTGGGGATTTGTGTCGCTCAGCACAGAAACCTCCCGCTCTTGCTGGAGTGCTGCTTGGGGTCTGTGCCTGGGGCACCGTGGCAGCCCCTGGCCGTGCCGTGCCGTGCCATGCTATGCCGTGCCATGCCATGCTATGCCATGCCGTTGTGCTGCTCTTTGGTGTGACCACCCAGCCATTGCTCAGCCATGGGAAAGCGAGTCAGCAAAACTCCTGCCCAACATGCCTTTTCCCCCAACTTCCTCTAAACGTGGAATCAGCTCAGCTGCGTCCCACAGGTGACTGTGATGGCCCTCTGGGGCTGGGGCCTCCCTGCCAGGCACAGGACGGGGGACTCAGCACACACCACCCAGGAGGCGACCGGGCCAAGCCGAGTGGAGCCAAGCCAGGCTGTGCCAGCGACAGGGACACGTGTGGCAGTGCTGGCTGGAGGTGGTGGTGGCTGCCCCTGCGATGTGGCTGCCAGGGCTGAGCGGCACCGCAGCACCGTGGCACCAGTGAAGCCCTTTGAGGGGGGGAGCGCCTGGGGCTGCCGCAGGGCGTGGGGTCCGGGCCGTGTGGGCGCAGGCTGGAGCCAAGGGCTGGGGTACGACCACGCTGTCCTGTGGTCTTTCACAGTCACAAGGGCCAGGCTCAGAGATGGTAGTGGGATGCTCCCCCTTCAGTGGGGCTGCACAGGGCCCTGGGGACCCCCCTGGGTACCCCCCCCGTCCCTGCAGCCTCTTGGGGAAGCAGAGGCATGGAGCGGGGCTGGGAGAGACACAGGACTGGGCATGGCTGAAGGGGCTTGGCTGGGTGAAACCACTGTGGGGCCAGGGCTGAGGTCAGGCTCCACAGGGGCAGTGGACCACAGCCGGGGTGAGGAAGAGCCCTGGGCTCCTGCGGGGCCGGATCCTGACGGTGCCAGGCCCTGGTGCGAGGCAGTCAGGAGAATGTCAGCAGGGCTGGGGGCTGCCCAGCTATGGCGGAGACGTGTGCCGGCGTTGGCCTCGGGTGCGGGGACTGGCAGGGAGGGGAGGAAGCACAGGAAATCTCGCAATGGCTGTATGGTCAGCTCCGGGTTTCCTGTTCCTCCCCAGGAGTCGGAGCTGCACCAGGTCCAGACTGCGCCGGCCCCGGGAGGACGCCAGCGCCAGCCCCACGGCGGGGACCTCACGGCACACACAGGTTGGAGGGGCCATGCCCCATCGGGGAGCTGGCAGGGGCAGGGGACCCCTTTGCGGGGCTGGGGGGGTTCTTGGCCCTGGCCCTCTGTGGGGTCAAGGTCCGTGGCAGGGGACGTCCTGCCCTGCACAGAGACGTGCCCCAGCACCCTCCCGCTCCTGCTACTCCCTTGCTGTGGGGCAGGGCACCCTGGGACCATGGCTGGGACCAGTCTGGCTCCCAACAGCCGTGCTGGAGTCCCGCGTACTGGGACATGTCCAGGCTTGGCACCTTCCTCCAGGGCTCGGTGCCCTGTCACCCTCCTGCCGGCTCCCCACCCGGCCCTGGCCCCTGGGAGCTCCCCCATCCCCACGTGCCCAGCTGCCCCTGCCACAGGCACAGGGGTGCCCGTGCCAACGGGCAGGATGGGGCCAGAGCTGGCAGACCGCATGGGGCCGGTGCCCCGGCCAGGGCCGGGGCCCTTGGGGAGCAGACCCGCGTGCACAACAGAGGTGACGCTGCTGTTTCTGACCCCATGCTTCCTCCTCCCCAGCACTGTCCCCTGCGGGCCCCAGCTGCTGCAGGGTTTGGGGCGCGCTCAACCCTCCCGCCTGTTTTGAATGCGCTTTGCAAGGCAGATCGCGTGGGGCAGGGAGGACTCTGCCCCCCACCGCTGCCCGGCCCAGGCACCGTGTCCCAGTGACAGGGTGATGGGTGGGAGGGCGCGAAATGCAAAGAGCCCTGGCCACCGGTGAGGGTGGTGCGGGGCGTGGGGTGCGGGGCGGCAGCTGCGGCTCAGGCTCTACCGCTGTTCTGCAGCCTTCTCCTGCCCAGGACGGCGGTGCCATGGGCTTTGGGCCGGAGCTGTGGTGCCCGCAGGGGCACAGCGCGCTGCTGCGGCTGCAGGACAGCGAGCTGCGCCTGCTGGAGCTGATGAAGAAGTGGATGTCGCAGCGCGCCAAGAGCGACCGGGAGTACGCGGGGATGCTGCACCACATGTTCTCCCAGCTGGAGAAGCAGGAGGGCACCGGGCAGCTCCGCGCCGGTGACCACGGCAGCCAGATCGGGGAGGTAGGGATGCTGCAGTGCAGGAGTGTGCCCCGCAGAGCCCGGTGCAGCGCGGTGTGGTGCCGGAGGGCAGCCATCCTTGTGCTGTCCCTGACGCCTGCCCCATCCCTGCAGTCCTGGTGGGTGCTGGCGAGCCAGACGGAGATGCTGAGCCAGATCCTGCGACGGCACGCGGAAGAGCTGGCGGCGGGGCCGCTGGCCAAGCTGAGCCTGCTCATCCGCGACAAGCAGCAGCTCCGCAAGGCCTTCAGCGAGCAGTGGCAGCAGCTCAGCCAGGAATATGCCCGGGTACGTGGGTCCCGGCACGGGGAGCAGGCGGCCCGGCCCGGCCTGGCCCCGCTCCCCTGATGGCATCTCCCTCTCCAGACCACGCAGCAGGAGATGGAGAAGCTGAAGGCCCAGTACCGCAGCCTGGCACGCGACAGTGCCCAGGCCAAGCGCAAGTACCAGGAGGCCAGCAAAGGTGCCTGCCAGCCCGTCCCTCCCGGCTCGCCTCAGCGCCCAGTGGGTCAGGGATGGCTGGAGCACCCCGCGCCCCGTGGGACCTGCAACGCAGCCTGGGTCGGGCAGGGGCTCCAGGGGCAGCAGCACTGGGAGAGCCCGGCCTGGCCCCCAGGGAGCTGGGCAAATATTCTGTGGGTTCTGGGCCCGGGGACACCGTGCTGTGGGTTGTGAGCATCCCTGTGCACAGGGAGGTGTGCTGTGACTGCCCCGGACCCAGCCCCAGATCACCTGCCTGCTCTGGGACCCCCCTCCCAGCCCCATCACCACCCCCTGCCCCTGCCCCATCCCTGCCGGGTGCCTGTGACCCTCGCTGGCTGCTCGAGGGGATGCGCCGCAGCACTGGGACCAGCGGCACAGCGGCAGCGGGTGTCTTCCATGGCCTTTCCCCCCAGACAAGGAGCGAGACAAGGCAAAGGAGAAGTATGTACGCAGCCTCTGGAAGCTCTACGCCCTGCACAACCAGTATGTGCTGGCCGTGCAGGCGGCCGCGCTCCACCACCACCACCACTACCAGAGGGCACTGCCCAACCTCCACCAGTCCCTCTACAGCTTGCAGCAGGAGATGGTCCTTGTCCTGTAAGAGCCCTGGCTGCCCGGCATCCTGCTGCCCACCCCACGCCCCACTGTCCGTCCCTGGGGACCCCCATGGCCCCGAGAACTGGCGGTGCTCCCTCCTTCTGCCAGAGTCCTGCCAGCTACGTGCACTTTCCCTGCCCCATCACCTGCAGCCGTCACGGTGATGCCCCACAGTGCCATGAAAGATGTGGGAACCGAGGGCTCAAGCCAGTGGGATGCGGGGACCTTGCAGCCTGGGCAGCAGGGCTGGGGCAGGGGTGGTGGTGCCTGGCCGCAGGGGCCCTGGGCTGGCTGGCACAGGAGCCCGGCAGCCCCCAGCACCTGCATCCCTGCAGGAAGGACATCCTCGGGGAGTACTACAGCATCAGCAGCCTGGTGCAGGACGACGTGCTGGCTGTGCACCAGGAAATTGCCGGTGCCATCCAGGCCATCGACCCAGCCACCGAGTATAGTGGCTTCACCCAGAGCCGCAGGTATGGCCCCGCATGGCTGCAGCCCCTCTGCCGAGCATGGCCCTGCTGGTTGTGGGGCCAGCAGCCAGCACAGGGCGGGTGGGAGGCAGAGCTGCACTGGGTGCCTGCAGGTATGGCTCTGAGGTGCCACTGGCTGTGTCCTTTGACGAGAGCTTGCTGGAGGAGACGGAGGGCCTGGCACCAGGGGAGCTGCAGCTGAATGAACTGACCATCGAGAGCGTCCAGCACGCGTGAGTGGGGCCGGGCCACGGGCAGGGGCTGCCGCTGCCAGCAATAGAGCTCAGCACCATCCAGCACCTGTGTCTCTTGCAGCCTGACATCGCTTGAGGAGGAGCTGGAGGCCGCCACGGAGGCCGTGAGCAGCAAGGAGCAGCGGGTGCGGGAGCTGCAGGCAGAGATCCGGGGCGAGGAGCAGGGCCGGAGCCCCGGGGAGCGGTGAGGTGTGGTGGGTGGGGGGCAAGAGGCTGGGGCTGGCGGGGGCTGACCGCCTTGTCCCATCTCCAGGGTGCACTTGCTGGGCAAGCGGCAGGGGCTGCAGGAGGCGCAGCAGCAGCTTGAGGGCTGCCTCTGCACCCAGGCCAAGCTGCAGGCGCAGCGGGACCTGCTGGCTGGGAAGCTGGCGGAGCTGGGTGCCGGGGAGCCCCTGCCCTCCCTGCCTCTGCAGGAGGACCGGCAGTCGGTCTCCTCCGTGGTGAGTCCTGCCCCGCCGCAGCCCAGGGGCCGCAGGGCTGGGGCATACCAGGCTCGGATTGCCCCCGGCCCAGCACACAGCTGCTTCCTTCCCCCAGGAGCAGGAGCGGAGCGGGGCCACTGCACTGGAGACCCTCAAGAACCACATCTCGGGCATCTTCAGCCCCAAGTACTTGGTGAGTCGCTGGGCACCTCCAGCCACTCCGCTCTCCTGCCTGGCTGCCTTGCCGAGCCTCCCGGCCCGGGGGCACCCGCTACCCTCTGTCTCTGGCCCCACAGCCTCCCTCCTCTCCACGCTCCAGCCCCTCCTGCCACTGCCCCCCCGCCCGCTGCGCCCTGCCCTGGGCACAGCTTCCAGGCACCGCTGCTGCCCCTGCCTGCGGCAGGACCCTGGGGGCACGGCTGGGCTCATGCCTGTCTCCATCCAGCTGCCGCCCCCCGTGCCCCTGATCCCGGAGCTGCAGAAGCCGCTGTGCCAGCAGGTCTGGTACCACGGGGCCATCCCGCGCTCGGAGGTGCAGGAGCTGCTGAGCTGCAGCGGGGACTTCCTGGTGAGGGAGAGCCAGGGCAAGCAGGAATATGTGCTCAGCGTGCTGTGGGACGGGCAGCCCCGGCACTTCATCATCCAGGCTGCCGACGTGAGTGACCACAGGCTGGGAGAGACAGCCGGGGCTGGCCCTGCACAGGCAGGCGGGAGTCCCTGCCTGGGCATGGCCCCTGGCTCTGCAGCCACAGGGCCCCTGGTGTGAGTGCACGGGATGTGTGTGTACGGTACAAGTTGTGTGCACCCACCCTTGCACAGGCCAAGCGTGGAGCGTGGGGTGTGAGCCCTACATTGTGCCTCGGGATTCCCACTTACGCGTGTTTGCCATGCCCAGTGTGCCGTGTGCATGTGTGCACACTCATCCATGCATGCACTCCAGCCCTCGTGAGCACACCCGTGTGTGCGTGCAGGCACAACCCCTCAGCCTCTCCTCCCCACAGAACATGTACCGGCTGGAGGGGGAAGGCTTCCCCACCATCCCGCTGCTCATCGAGCACCTCCTGCAGAGCCAGCAGCCCATCACCCGGAAGAGTGGAATCATCCTGGCCAGGGCCGTGCCCAAGGTGACAGCAGGCAGCGGGGAGGGTGACGAGTCCCCCATGTATGGGGCAGACCCTTCCCCTGCCCACAGCTGGGCTGGGAGCCCCAAGCACGCTTCTCCAGCCAGACGTGGTGACTTGAGAGGGAGCTGCCCGGGCAGGGGCGGGTGTAGGCCTGGGGTGGGCTGGGGGATGGCTCACTGCCTCCGGTGTCCGTTCGCTGCAGGACAAATGGGTGCTTAACCATGAGGACGTGCTGCTGGGAGAGCACATCGGCCGAGTGAGTCAGGGTGCTCTGGTCCCTGCCTGCGTGGGGTCTGTGGGAGGGGAGGGCTGCCCCCAGGGGGTCTGCGGGAGGGCAGGGATTGCCTCAGGCCACACCACGGCAAGCTGGGCAGGTGCACCCATGTCTCTCGGCAGGGTAACTTTGGGGAGGTGTTCAGTGGCCGCCTGCGTGCCGACAACACTCCCGTGGCTGTGAAATCCTGCCGGGAAACCCTCCCGCCTGAGCTCAAGGCCAAGTTCCTGCAGGAAGCCAGGTCTGTGTGGCCATCACCCTTGTCCTGGCCCATCTGTCCGTCCTCAGGACTTGGGGCTGTTCAAACCCCGCTGGGACTGCAGCATCCTTGTGCTGAGGGTCGTGTCCCAGGGCCAGCTGGGCAGAGCGTCCTAGGGACGGCACAGAGGTGGCCTGTGCCCACGGCAGCTGGGCCCCCACACGCTCATGGTGCCTGTCCTTGTCCCCACAGGATCCTCAAGCAGTACAACCACCCAAACATCGTCCGGCTCATTGGCGTCTGCACCCAGAAGCAGCCCATTTATATTGTCATGGAGCTTGTGCAGGGTGAGTGGCCCCGTCCTGCAGCCCCTGTGCTGCCGGGGCAGCCGGTGCGTGTATGTGCAAGCTCGCCACGGCGTGCCAGGGCAGCCGCCCACCAGCTCCGCAATCCTGGGTGCAGGGGGAGACTTCCTGAGCTTTCTGCGCAGCGAGGGGCCCCACCTGCGGGTGAAGGAGCTGATCAAGATGATGGAGAATGCTGCTGCTGGCATGGAGTACCTGGAGAGCAAGCACTGCATCCACAGGTGGGCTCCAGTGGCATGGGCAGGTGCTGGGCAGGGCGAACCCCGGAGCCCTCGCTGGCCCCTGACCGTGCCCGGCGGAGGCCCCTGGGGATGGCCAGGTGTGTGGCTGATGGCTCTGTGCTCTCCTAGGGACCTGGCTGCTCGCAACTGCCTGGTGACAGAGAAGAATGCCCTGAAGATCAGCGACTTCGGGATGTCGCGGGAGGAGGCAGATGGTGTCTACGCCTCCACAGGGGGGATGAAGCAGATCCCCGTCAAGTGGACTGCCCCCGAAGCACTCAATTATGGTATGGGATGGAGCTGGGTACTGCCTGGCAGCGCCACGGCACAGCTGGGAGCTAGGAGTCCGGGCACACCAACCTGCTCCCACGCGCCTGGTCCTGGGGAAGGAGGCAGAGAGAGCTGGGGCACCTCAGCCCTCGTGAGCATGGGCACAGACAGGGCAGTGGTGCCATGGGTGTCCCCAGCCACCAGCATCTGTCCCGCCCTGCATCCCCAGGCCGATACAGCTCTGAGAGTGATGTCTGGAGCTTTGGGATCCTCCTGTGGGAAGCCTTCAGCCTGGGTGCCGTCCCCTATGCCAACCTCAGCAACCAGCAGACACGAGAGGCAGTGGAGCAGGGTAAGGGATGTGACTGGGGTCCATCTTTCAAGGGCCACTGCGGGGTCGTGGGCCCAGCACTGCAGGTCTGCCGTGGAGACATGCTCACAGGATGGGCAGTACAGGTCTGTGGGAGGCAAGGGACCGATGACCCAGGCTGCCATGTCCCCATCCCTGCCACCCCCCAGGCGTGCGGCTGGACCCCCCTGAGCAGTGCCCCGAGGAGGTGTACCGGCTGATGCAGCAGTGCTGGGAGTACGACCCCCGCAAGCGGCCCAGCTTCGGCACCATCCACCAGGACCTCATTGCCATCCGCAAGAGGCACCGGTGAGGGGGAGCACCGGGCTGAGGGCAGCACCCCGTCGGCCCCGCTCTGGATGGCACCGTGTGCCCGGATCCATCCCGCTGGCAGCGCCCACCCCTTGGGCAGGGACTGCCCGGGCAGCGGGTGCGCCCTCCCCAGTCCAGGGCAGGGGGCTCCCGCACGCCCTGGGGACATGGCACCCGCAGCTCCCGCGGGGCTTGATCCGGTGTAATAAACGAACAAGCTCTGCAGCACCGTGTCTGTGGGGGCTATGGGAGGGCACAGACCCCGAGGGGCAGCGGCGCCACGTGCCCACGCTGCGCCCGGGACAGGGTGCACTGGGACAGGACGTCGGCATCTCGACCCGGCCCCTGGGCTACGGGGGGTACGTCCGGGTGAGTCCCCGAGGCTACAGGGGGGTGGCCAAGCCTGCCTCGGAGCCGGGGGCAGTCCCGGCAGGGCCTGTCCCCGGCCCTACGGTGAGACCAGCTCGGCCCCGGGAGCGCGGGGGTCCCGGCCGCGTCGGTCCCGCCCCAGCGGCCGCCCCGCTGCGCTGCCGGGCGGAGTCGCCTCCCGGCGGGGCGGGCGGACGGCGGGGCCGGGGCCGGGGCCGGGCCCGGGGCCGGGAGGGCGGGGCGGCGGGCGGGGCCTGGCCCATCCCGGCCGCGGCAGCCGGCGGGCCCGGGGCGGGCGATGTGAGGAGCCGGAAAGGGCCGCGGAGCCGCCCAGGGTAAGAGCGGAGCGGCCGCGCCCCCGGAGCCGTCCCGCGGTGGGCGGCCCCGGCCCTCCCGGCCCGGCCCGCGCCCCTCCCCGCGCCGCGGCGGGCCGCGGCGCAGAGGCCCCGGGCTGTCCGGCTCGGCGGGGCCGCCGCGGCCTGCTCTGGCCCTGGCCCCCCGTCACCAGCCCCGCGGCGGGCCGGGCCCGCGGCGCCCCTGGGCCTGTGCCGTCCGCCGCGCCGCTCCAGCCCGGGCTATAAATGCCCGGCGCAGATTAGGCAAAGTGGGACGCGGGGGGTCTGGGGGCCCGAGGAGGAGGGGCGCGGGGGGGGGGGCGGCAGGCGGGTAGGCAGGCAGGGGGTGGCCAGGGCACGGAGGCACCGGGCTGGGCTGCCCGACCCCAGGTCCCCGGCAGGGCTCAGCCCGGGGCGGGGGCAGGAGGCACCGGCCCGGCCCGGTCTCCTGGCGGCCTGTCCTGCCACCGCCCCCAGCCCGTTCCTGGCCCCGGCCCCCGGCCGGGCCGGCGGGGACAGCGACGCCGCTCTGCCCCGGTGCAGGTCTGTCCCTGCACCCCTCCGGGATGAAGCTGAAGAAGCAGGTGACAGTGTGTGGAGCTGCCATCTTCTGCGTGGCCGTCTTCTCCCTCTACTTGATGCTGGACCGGGTGCAGCATGACCCCACACGCCACCAGAGTGGGGGCAACTTCCCCAGGGTGAGCGGAAGGGCTGTGGGGACAGGAGAGTGGGCAAGCAGGCCAGGGCTAGCGGGGGCCAACTGGCACAGCCTGAGGCTATTTGGTTGCCTGGGCCGGGACTTGTTTCCTGCTGGTGTCAGTGCATGTGGGGGACGGGACCTGTCTGGCAAAGGGCACCAGAGGCTCTCACTGTGGCATCTGTGTCCCCAGAGTCAGATCTCGGTGCTGCAGAACCGCATTGAGCAGCTGGAGCAGCTGCTGGAGGAGAACCACGAGATTATCAGCCACATCAAGGACTCGGTGCTGGAGCTGACGGCCCACGCAGAGGGGCAGCCGGCATTGCCCCACCACATGCCCAATGGCTCCTGGGTGCTGCCCCCTGAGAGTCGCCCGAGCTTCCTCTCCATCTCCCCACAGGACTGCCAGTTCGCCCTGAGGGGCAAGGGCCAGAGCCCAGACCTGCAGGTGAGGGGCCAGCGTCTCGGCCCAGCGGCTCAGGGCCCATCTCTGCTAGCACGAGGGTGTCCATACCAGGGTGTCCGTGGGGTCCTGGCCCTACTTGGTTGGGGGTCTCTCAATCTGGTGTCTGCCCTGAGTCCTGTCTCCCAACTGCAGATGCTGGCTGTGTACTCCCTGCTGCCCTTTGACAACCAGGACGGTGGCGTGTGGAAGCAGGGCTTCGATATCACTTATGAGCCCAGTGAGTGGGATGCTGAGCCCCTGCAGGTGTTTGTGGTGCCACACTCCCACAACGACCCAGGTGAGTGGTGGGCAAAGGCAGGCAGGGGAGGGGAACGGCTAGCCCAGACCCTGCCACCCCACACTACTGGCAGAGAAGGGCTGGGCCCTCCGCAGTGACGCTCCACGTGTGCTGGCAGGCTGGATCAAGACCTTTGACAAGTACTACTATGACCAGACGCAGCACATCCTCAACAGCATGGTGCTGAAGATGCAGGAGGACCCACGCCGGCGCTTCATCTGGTCCGAGATCTCCTTCTTTTCCAAGTGGTGGGACAACATCAGTGCCCAGAAGCAGGCTGCGGTGCGGAGGTAGGGCTGCCCGCCTGGCCCCAGTGCCCAGCACGGTCTCTGCCCGGAGGCAGGGCACTGCAGGAGGTGTGCCGACTGTGAGCACAGGGTGCGTGAGGGAAGGGCCCTGGGGACACGAAGGCTGCCCTTGCTGCAGTGGAGCATCTGTGGTCTCTGCGCTGTTCGCCATGGGGTGCCCTGGCACTGCCAGCAACCTCTTAGAGCCTTGAGGTGTCAAAACCACAGCAGCGTGCAGTGAGAGCCAGGGTGCTGCAAGCACTGGGGCCTCTGCAGCAGGGGCCTGAGGGGCTGTGGGAGGCAGATCTCACCCTGCGCTGCTCCCTGTGCTCATGGGGCTGGGAAACTCCCTCTTATCACTGTAACCCCAAGCACTGCTGCAGAGCCTGAGCAGGGCCAGCGCCTTGCAAGGTCCAGGGCACCCTCAGGGAGTGGGAGACCTGGAGAGCAGGACTGTGTGGTGGGAGAGGGCCCCCTTGTCATCCCCCCTGCCCTGGGAGGGCTGGGGGTAAAGGACAGAGGGAACATGGGCTACAGGGCACAGCGGAAGGCATTGGCCTGTGTGGGGCTGGGGCCTTGGCCAGTGTGATGCTGTGGAGGGACGTCTGTCTGGGGCTGTGCGTGGGGACAATGCGAGTGCTGCGCAGCAGCCAGTGGTCGCAGAGGCTGCGGGTGGACCCAGGTGTCTCCATGATGGGGGGGAGGCTCTGCCACGGACACACAGCTTGCCATAGGGCTCTGCCCAGAGCTGATCACATCTCGTGTGTCCCCCTTGCAGGCTGGTTGGCAACGGGCAGCTGGAGATGGTGACAGGCGGCTGGGTGATGCCTGATGAGGCCAATTCCCACTACTTTGCCATGATCGACCAGCTGATCGAGGGGCACCAGTGGCTGGAGAAGAACATTGGTGAGAACTGGGTGGGATGCCGGGCAGGAGGGGCAGGATGCTGGTGGGGTCCTGCTTGATGCACCAGCAGGCATACCCTTCCCTGGCAGGAGCCTGCTCATGGGAGGTGCTGCTGGGCCCAGTGTGGGGCTGACAGGTCTCTGTGCCCCCAGGTGTGACGCCTCGGTCGGGCTGGGCCGTCGACCCCTTTGGGCACAGCTCCACCATGCCCTACCTGCTAAAGCGCTCCAACCTGACGGGCATGCTCATCCAGCGCGTGCACTATGCCATAAAGAAGCACTTTGCTGCCACCCAGAACCTGGAGTTCATGTGGAGACAGACATGGGGTGAGGGGCTGCTGGGGAGGGGACTGCAGAGGGGGCCCTGCCAGGGCAGGTGGTGGCAGGGAACAGCTACCAACCATGTTCCTGTGTGGACGGCAAGCTGAGCACTGGGAGGCGATGGCTCTGCCCAGCAGTGGTTTTGCCCTGCAGGACAGCCGCAGGGTGACTCCACTCTGTGCCCAGTGCTCCAGGGGAGGGTGTGGTGCTCTCTGGGCTCCAAGGGCATGTGTGCTGGGTCTGCTCTGCCCCAGCAGTGATCCCCACACCCACGTGCCCGTGGGCGCACCTGCTTGGGGATAGGCAAAGGAGGGCCATTGCTGGTGATCATCTGTCCTTGGCCCCACAGACCCAGATGCCAGCACCGACATCTTCTGCCACATGATGCCCTTCTACAGCTACGACGTACCCCACACCTGTGGGCCAGACCCCAAGATCTGCTGCCAGTTTGACTTCAAGCGCCTGCCGGGTGGCCGGATCAACTGCCCGTGGAAGGTGCCTCCCCGAGCCATCACTGATGCCAACGTGGCAGAGCGGTGAGTACCCGGGGCAGGGGCAAGCAGCTCTGAGCCCCACGGCCCTGTCCAGGAGCCAGCCTCATGCCCTAGCCCCCCTTGGCAGATCCCAGCTGCTGCTGGACCAGTACCGCAAGAAGTCCAAGCTGTACCGCAGCAAGGTGCTGCTGGTGCCCCTGGGAGATGATTTCCGCTACGACAAGCCACAGGAGTGGGATGCCCAGTTCCTCAACTACCAGCGCATCTTTGACTTCCTCAACTCCCGGCCCAACCTCCATGTCCAGGTATGTGCAGGGAGGTCTGGGGCAGCGCAGAGGGCTGGGGGGAGCAGGGCCCCACACAAAGAGGTTGTGGGAAGGCCACATGCAGAGCCCAGTCAGGAGGAGAGCAGTGCCACGAGGTATGGTGGGAGCCCCTGGTCACGAGTGCCATGGCAGCTCCCCAGCGCACTCAGAGCTGCGTGTGCCATCCTGCAGGCGCAGTTTGGGACACTCTCTGACTACTTTGACGCTCTGTACAAGAAGGTGGGCATCGTGCCGGGGATGAAGCCACCTGGGTTCCCAGTGCTGAGTGGGGATTTCTTCTCCTATGCGGACCGGGAGGATCACTACTGGACAGGCTACTACACCTCCCGGCCTTTCTACAAGAGCCTGGATCGGGTGCTGGAGGCCCACCTCCGGTGAGGGGACTCGGGCTGGGCCTGGGGCAGGGGTTTTGTGCAGGGGGCACAGGCAAGGGTTGACCGGGCAGCACCCAGAGGCCCCGCAGTCCCCCAGTCTGTGCCCAGCTGCCAGCACGCTGGGAGTGGCCCAGGCAATGCCAAGCCCTCTCCCAGCGCCCACCAGCCCTCCCCGAGGCCAGCCCCCTGTGCATGGAAAGCACACGGGCTGGGCACCAGGCACCAGGGCAGGCTGGGCTGGCTGCTCCTCCTCTGCCCTCTGTTCTGGCACTGGTCGGCCCAGAGTGTTAGGGCACCGGAGCAGGGACCCTCAGTGACTCTGTCCCTGTGCAGGGGGGCAGAGATCCTGTACAGCCTGGCACTCGCCCACTCCCGCCATGCTGGTGCTGACGGCAGGTACCCACTCTCCGACTACGCTCTGCTGAGCAATGCCCGCCGCAACTTGGGCCTCTTCCAGCACCATGATGCCATCACCGGCACTGCCAAGGAGGCTGTGGCAGTTGACTATGGAGTGCGGTGCGTGCAGGGGGCCAGGGCACAGCCCTGAGGGGACTGTCTCGGATGAGGGCTGGTGGGCATGGGGCTGGGAGCATGGTTGGGTGTGGGGGTCCTGTGAGGCCCCTCTCCCAGGGGGAAGTGAGGAGTGTGGGGGGATGCTGGGACAGGACAAGGGGATGGCCATGGGTGGCTCACTCTGCCTGTGCCTCAGGCTGCTCCACTCTCTCACGAACCTCAAGCGTGTCATCATCAATGCTGCGCATTACCTCGTGCTGGGGGACAAGGACACCTACCGCCACAACCCCACTGCACCCTTCCTTGGCATGGTGAGCAGCACCCTGCCGCATGGCTCCCCATGCCGCAGCATGCTGGGCCATGCTGGGGCAGCTGTCCCCATGCCCCCAGGGAGCACAGCCCTGCCTGCCCACTCGGTGCTGGCCGGGGGCCCGGGGAAAGGGTCCCCGCCTTTGCCTGTGTCCCTGGGCCCAGCTGGCAGGGGTGGTGGGTGCACCTCAGCTCTGACTGCTTCTCTCCCCAGGATGACACACGCCCCAACCAGGACTCCCTCCCGGAGAGAACAGTTGTCAAACTGGATGCCTCACCCCGGTAGGGCCTGCCTACCTTGCTCTTGGGGCTTGTGGGGCTGTCAGGGGGGGCCTGAGACTCTGTGAAGCAGTTGGGTGGGTGCATGGGACCTGTGGGTGGTGTGGGGCATGGGGCATCCAGGATGCTGTGGGGCTGGGGTGCCCATCCCTGTGTGACCTCACCTGCAGGTTCCTGGTGGTGTTCAACCCACTGGAGCAGGAGCGCCTGAGTGTTGTGCCGGTGCTGGTGGACTCCCCAAATGTGCGTGTGCTCTCTGAGGAGGGGCAGCCCCTGCCTTCCCAGCTCAGTGCACACTGGGGCTCCGCCACTGACGTGGTGCCTGATGTCTACCAGGTATGGGGTGCCCCGGTGCCACTGCCCAGCCCATCCTCAGCCTGCACAGCCCGTGTGTGCCAGCCTCCCATCCTCACACACTGCCCCCACGGCAGGGACACTCCGTGAGCCCTCCTCTGTGGCAACAAGTGTCCCTGCATCCCAACACAAGCTCCCACCGCTCGCGAACGCCCAGGCCCCCGCGCACGTGCCCCCTCAGCAGAGGCTCCCGAAGCACTGAGCCAGGGTCTTTGCCCTGCCAACAGCCAGCCAGTCCCCACACGCTGGCTGCCCTCCTATGGAGGGGCTGGCTCAGGTCTCCATGCTGCCTGCAGGTATCTGTCCTGGCCCGTCTGCCTGCACTGGGGCTGCGTGTGCTGCAGCTGCACAAGTCCTTTGACAGCCATGCCGCACTGAAGTCCTCCGTGCGCCTCTACCTGCACGGCCGGGACTTGCCTGTGCACAAGCAGGAGGCTATACCCCTGCACGTCTTCCCGGCCACCGCCGAGGACTTCTGCCTGGAGAACCAGCACCTGCAGGCCTGCTTCTCGGGACGCTCGGGCCTGCTGCAGGCAAGTGCAGGGGTCTGATGGGTGGCGGGGTGAAGGAGGGGAGGGAAACAACAGCGCTGCCTCGTGCAAGGTGTGCTCACAGCTGTGCTGACCTGTGCCCCGCAGAGCATCCGCCGAGCTGGAGAGGAGCGGGAGCAGAGGGTGAGCAGCAAGTTCCTCGTCTATGGCACCAGGACCTCCAAGGACAAAAGTGGAGCCTATCTCTTTCTGCCTGATGGCGAGGCCAAGGTATGGGGACTGCCTCCAAGAGCCAGCTGGCAGACGTGCCTGCGGCCACATGACAGTCCTGCAGGCAGCAGCCTCAATGCAGCTCTCCTTCCCTCACAGCCCTATGCCCCCAAGGACCCCCCAGTAGTGCGGGTGACGGAGGGACCCCTCTTCTCAGAGGTCGCTAGCTACTACCAGCATGTCCAGACTGTGGTGCGGCTTTACAACGTGCCAGGTGAGACAGCATGAGGCTGTGCCAGGGAGGTCGTTGGCCCGGGGGCACTGGGTGATGCTGCCCATGGGGCCCAGCCCCTCACTGCCTGCCCACAGGGGTGGAGGGCCTGTCCCTGGACATGTCTTGCCTGGTGGACATCCGTGACCACATCAACAAGGAGCTGGCCCTGCGCTTCAGCACTGACATTGAGAGTGATGACACCTTCTTCACGGACCTCAATGGTTTCCAGGTATCCAGCAGCCTGGGGAGGGATGGCAGCTGTCCACAGGGGGACAGTGCGCTGCCACCCAGCACCGAGCACTGTGGGAGCCACCTCCAGCTGCTAACCTCTGTCCCTCGGCAGATCCAGCCCCGCAGATACCAGGGGAAGCTGCCGCTGCAGGCCAACTTCTACCCCATGCCTGCCATGGCCTACATCCAAGACACACAGAGCCGCCTGACGCTGCACACAGCCCAGGCCCTGGGGGTCTCCAGCCTCGGCAGTGGTGAGTCGGCCCCACCGGGGCCATGGGGCATCAGGGGGCCTGCCGCAGAACCAGGGCTGCCGTCCTCAGGAGATACTGGGGAAGAGGGTGCCGCAGGGTGGGCACAGGGGGATGGTGGGGAGGAAGGTGCTGTGGGCTGGGGCCAGGGTGCCCTGGTCCTGCTGTCTCTGGGGACTCCCTGGCTACCCCCAGTCCGGTGGGAGCATCTCCATGCGTGGCAGGAGAGGGGCCGAGCAGGGCAGCTGGCTCGTGTTAAAGCCTGGCACGCTGGGTCCTGCTCTCTCCAGGCCAGCTGGAGGTGATCCTGGACCGGCGCCTCATGCAGGATGACAACCGGGGCCTGGGCCAAGGGCTGAAGGACAACAAGCGGACCTGCAACCGGTTCCGCCTCCTCCTGGAGCGCCGTGCCACTGCCAACAAGGTGCGTGGGCTGAGGCCACAGGACTGGGGTCAGGCACAGTGCCGCTCGCCCGGAGAGCCCGGCCCTGCCTTGGGACGGAGCAGGGTGGAGGTGTCTGCAGAAAGCCACATGTGTGATTGGGTGCAGGGTCTCTGCCCTCTCTGTCCCGTGGCCCTCCTGGCCATCATACTGGCACGGCACAGGGATGGGCCGTGCCTTGAGCAGGGGGGTGTGGGGAGGATGGGACTGTGAACCGTGGTCTGTCCCACAGATGGGGTGCAGAGCCATGTCGCCCTTGTAATCAGTGTTCTTGTCCTGTCCCCTTGCTGCTCTCTATGTGTGCACCATGTCACCCATTCAGAGCTCCAGCTTCTTTTCCAAACTGGCCTCCATGTTTAAAGCCTTGGGCTTCCCCGGCGCCAGGACTGGCAGCCCAGAGGTAATGGCCAGCCTGGCTCCACTGTCTCTCCCTGTCTTGTGCACTAGCTGCTAGCGACTAGCCTAGCCAGGCCCTGTAGCAGCCCCGTAGTCTGACCGTCGGCTAGCTGGGGTCCATGCAGGCTGCCCAGCCGGCAGCTGCTCCCTCTGTTTGGGCGCTGGGGAGGGTGTCATGTCTGGTTGGGTGCAGCCTGGGGTGCTGGGCAGGTGCCTGTTCTCTGAGCGCTGCTGGAGAGGCTGCAAGGAGCATGAGGCCCTGTGGGCCCTCTCCAGGCTCTGCTGCCTGACCCTGCTGCTCCCCTGGCCTGTGCTGACCCGTGTGCTCTTTGGCCTATGCAGGACGGCCGCCCGATCAGCTTCCCCTCCCTGCTGAGCCACATCACCTCCATGCACCTGAACGCCGAGGCCCTGGTCATGCCCGTGGCCCACGAGAAGCCAGCCCCGCCAGCCCTGCGCTCATTCATGCCCCTTTCCACCACTCTCCCCTGTGACTTTCACATCCTCAACCTGCGGATGCTGCAGGCAGAGGTGAGCTGCACCCTGTGAGCGGGGCAGGCATGGCCTGGGGGCAGCAGGACGCTTGGGGTGTCTCGCACTCGCTGTCCCCAGCATTCACCTCACACCCTG
The DNA here is from genome assembly GCF_964289735.1 of Phaethon aethereus. Lineage (NCBI taxonomy): Eukaryota > Metazoa > Chordata > Aves > Phaethontiformes > Phaethontidae > Phaethon > Phaethon aethereus. Next base: position 360,058 of record NC_138588.1, read on the forward strand.
GCTCCCCAGCAGGATGACTCGCTACCCTCAGCTGAGGCAGCCCTGATCCTGCACCGCAAAGGCTTTGACTGCAGCCTGGAGGCCAAGAACCTGGGGTTTAACTGCACCACCAGCCAAGGCAAGGTAAGACTATGCTGCCACCTCCACTCACTGCTGGGTCAGAGCCAGGCAGGAGCCCCTGGCATGTCTGGCACCATGCCTGACTCCTGTGCTCGTGCCAAGCCAGGATGGAGGCTGGAGGGGGCCCCCAGGTGCCCCAGCACCAGCGTCCCAGAACCAATGGCTAGTCAAGAGTCCCACAGCACAGCATGCAGCCACACTCTGCCCCTTGCCCAGGCAAAGCTGGAGAATGTTCATTTCTCACAAAGTGGGTCTGAAGCCTTCCATGAGTCCTGCATCCCCCAGTGGGGAAGGGCAGAGCCTGGGTCAGCGTGGTGCCATGGGGGGCCTGCGAACCAGCTGTTGGTACAGTGCTGCGTGCATGGTGCACAGTGCTGCACTGCCAGGCACCACGTCCCACTCATCTGGGCCACCTGCCCTTCTCCCTCCTCTCTCCCTAGCTGGCCCTGGGCAGCCTGTTCCAGGGGCTGGAGCTGGGCTCACTGCAGCCCACCTCGCTGACCTTGATGTACCCGCTGGGCACGGCCTCCAACAGCACCAACATCCACCTGGACCCCATGGAAATAGCCACTTTCCGCATCCGCCTGGGGTAGTATCTTCTGGAGCAGGAGAGGAGGAGACTGGCTGGGCAGCGTGGGAGCAGCCCCTGAGCCCGGCAGCACTGGCATGGCCTGGGAGAGGCTGGGCCAGCAGGTCCGTCACAGGCGGGCGGGTGCTGGGCAGGAGGTGCCGGACTTGCAAAGGCTGCTGCCTTCTAATTTATTAGTCCTGTGTTCTCAGATAGATTTCAGAAGTGAACTGCTGTGGCAGGGCTGTGCAGAGGCTGTCAGATGCTGCCTGGGCATAAAGGCCACGGGCCAGGCACTGCTCCGAGCAGAGCATGCTGCTGGCAGGATGGGCACAGCTGCCCTGCTGTGTTTGCATGGCTGCCCGGGAGGGTACCCACCCCAGTGTCTTGGGGCAGGGGCCTGTGCTGGGCTCCCCCTGACCCATGAGGCAGCACGGGGGCTGCCAGGAGCCTGGCGGGACTGGGGCAGCTGGCCAGGGAAGTGCTGTGGACTGGAGACTGAGCTCGCCTGGAGCTTGTAGGAAACACAAGGCTGTTTCAAAAGGCCTCTGTCTATGTCTGGTTTGTGATTCTCGCACTGGTTGCATGGGGGAGTGAGAACACTGCTCCACGGGGAGACGGGGCAGCACCCCGAGGCAGCAGGGAGGCAGACTGGGAGCTGTGGCCAGGACCAGTCTGGGTGCGCTGGGCAGGCTGCCCAGGCTGGGCTGCGCTGTGCTCGGTGGGGTCTGTGGCCCGCCAGTGCTCCCAGGGCTGCGCCAGCCGTGAGGCCCTGGGCATGTGTGGGAGGCCGGGGCAGGGCCAGGCCTCGCCATGCTCAGCAACAGGCAGCGCCTGGTGCTGGTGGGAGCAAGGGGGATGGGTGGAGACCAAAGTTAGGCAGCTCCCTGTGTAGGCAGCATCACATGGGTTAAGCATGGGACTGGCCTCTCCCAAATTCAGTGCCTTTAGCCCCCTTTCTGTGTGAGCCTGGCAGCTGGGTCTCCACTGAGCTCTGGCTGCCTGCAGCTGAGGGGCAGGTGCTGACAGCCACCGGAGTCCCCCTGGTGCCCCAGGAAGGGCGCCCAGCCCAGCAGGGAGGGGATGGGGGGATATCATCTGCTGCAGCCCCAGCATGTGCACCCCTGTGCTGCTGTGGCGAGCGCCTGGCACAGCAGCCTCTCAGGGCCAGAAGTGCCAACTGCTCTCGGGGCTGAAACGCCTGCAGCTACTGGGGGAGCTGGCCCCTGCTCCTGTGCACGGGGCCGTGGGGCGCTGCCGGCTGTGCCCGGCTGTCCAGAGCAGGCTGAGGCGGAGTGCTGCAAAGCCCTGAGCTGGCTGCTATGCTCTGGTACTAGAGGAGCCTGGCTGGCAGGTCTGCAGTGCCCCAGGGTCTGTGGGAAGCCATGGCACCAGGAGCATCCTCCCAGTTGCTGTTGGTACCGCAGGGGCTGCTGCGCTCCCTTGGTCCCCCTGGGGATAATTACTTCAAAGGGGTGCCAGCGGAGAGGGCTGCGGGGAGGGCCAAGCGAGGAGGTGGTGCTGGCTGAGCTCTGTCTTGGTCTCCTACACAGCCCACAGCCCACAGGCTCAGCCACATCCTTGCACACCCACGGCCCTGAGAATGGGCAGAGCACACGGAGCCAGCATGGACCAGCCCTGGCAACTCAGCCCCTCGCACCGCCCCAGGGGTGGCTGGCACAGGGCAGCACTGCGGGGCAGGGTATCAGGCCTGGTGCACGGCTGGGGGTTTGAGCACACTGCAGGGCTGTGCCAGGGAGCACGGGGCAGCATGGCACGGGCACAGCATGCCACTAGTGGCTCTGCTGGAGCCTGGCTAATGGCATGGCTGGTGGGGAGCCAGGCTGCTGGCACAGGGCCCACTGTCCGCTGGGGCTGGGCTGCTGAGAGGCTGCGGCACAGCCTGCCTGCCCACAGCCCAAGGGCCAGGCACTAGCCCCGTGCCCCAGCCCGGCCTGTGGCCCTTGCCCGCAAGGGCAGGATCCCCAGACAGGCTGAGATGCCCAACCAGGGCCCAGGGACCCGGCAGCCAGTGCCCTGCTGCAGGGTGGAGAATGCACCTCCCGTCCCATACTTGGTCCCCAAGAAGCTCATTAGCAATGCTCCCGCCTACCGCCCGGGTCCCTGCGGAGAGGGCAGCAAGTGCAGGAGGCTCTAATGGCTCCAAGCAGCTCTTGATGGGCCGTGATGGAGGCGGGAGCAGGAGGGGCTGTGGTTTCTGCCTCCGCCGGAGCCAGAGCTGCCTCCGCTACAGCTGCCTCTGCCCAGGGTCGGCTGGAAAGATGCTGGGTGGGCTTCTGCTCCGGCTGCTCCTTGCCTCAGCTCTGTGCCCCGGCCTCCTCGGGACAGGTACAGCCTTGCTCCCGCTCCTCCTCTTCCCTGAACCCGTCCTCCCTGCTGGGGCCTTGTCCCTTGTGGGCTGCTCCTGAACAGCCCCCGATGGAGGCTGCAGGGTCTGGGCTGGGATGCGGCGGTCTGTGCTGGGGATGGTGGCCCAGGGGTGGTGGTGCTGGGGCTGGTCTCACTGTAGCACATCTGTGAGGTGAGAAGTGCTGTCCCTGTGGGGTGGTGGGAAACAGGAAGGGGGTTCAGCATGGGGAGATTGGGGCTGGCCCAGGGCCTTTCCTCTCAGCCGCCATCACTCTCCTCACCTATGTTTGCCCTTGCTAGTGCAAGGGTGAGTGCTGGAGGTCACAGCACACATGGGGCCAGGGCCACCAGCTCTGGGTGGGGCTGTGCTCAGCTGGTGCTGCCTGTCGGGCTGTAGGCCAGCTGAGACCTGAACCCACCCTGACGACAGAGCTTGGGGGTCCTGTGCTGTGGTGGTGAGGCCCCATGGGACCAGGGTGCTCCCAGACGGGCCTGGTGCTGGGGCTGAGGAAGGCTCCACTCTGCAGCGTCCCTGTGAGGGCCACCTCTCTGGAGCTGGCAGCCCATCCCACTGGGCCTGTGCTGACTGCCGGCACAGCGACTCGCCTCGACGCAGGGGCAAAGCCCAGCGCATGCCCCGTTCACAGCCTTTGCAGCACCCCGCAGTGGGGTCTGAGCCCAGGCACTCGCCAAGCGTCTGCTTCTCACTACAGTCTCAGTGCAGAACCTGCACCTCTGCGAGGGCTACGTGGGCCCTGATGGCCACTACCACCCTGGCTTCTACTGCCCACGGCTGACAGACCCGACTGGCCACCGCTACTGCTGCCACCCCAGCCCACGCACTCTCAAGTCTTGCTGCTCCCAGCTGGCCATGGAGGCCCTCACCGGGGTGAACCTCTCCAGCCTGGCCAGCCCGGGCCTCCTCCGGTGAGCAGCGCTGCAGCCCGGCTGTGATGCTGGTGAGGCGGGGGCGGGCGGCAGGGGCTCCCAGCACGGCCCTGGGGGCTGGCACGGTGTCACCCTGGGGCCCAAAGCCGGCCCCGGCTGGGCCCTCCCCGGCACAGGGGTGCCGGGGGCGGGCCGCGGCTGCCCCCTCCTGAGGTGCCCCCCCCGCAGGAACCCGCTGGCCCTGCCCTTCGTGGGGCTCTACGGGCTCCTCGTCCTCCTCCTCATGGCCGTTGACCTCTTCCACTTCTACCGGACCCGGCGCTGCCGCCTCGGCCGCCTCCTGCTCCGCGCCCGCCGCCCACCCTGTGGCCACGCGGGCGTGCGCCAGCCCCGCTCCCGGCCGCCCCGCGGTGCCTGCGCCCCCGGGGGGCTCCCGCCGCCGCCCCGCGGTGCCCCCGGCCGGGCCTGTTGATGGGGGCGGGGGGCGGGGGGGGGGGGGGAGCCGCGGGCGGGGAGTACCTCTGGGCCGGGGGTCCCCGCCCGGGGGTGCGACGGGGGGAGGGGCGGGGGAGTGGGCACGCGGGGATACAAGCACCAGATCGCACGTGGCCGGGGCCGCCGGGCGGCGCTGTAGCTGCTGCCCGCCCCGCCCCTTCCGCCACCGTTCCGTCACGTGACACTGACGGTGGCGTCCGGGTTCCCCGGGCGATCGGTGGTGACGTCACGGGCGTGGCGAGAGCGGCGAGATGGAGGAGGCGGTGAGCGAGGGCCAGGCGGGCGGAGGTTGCCGCCGGGGTCTTGGGGGCTGCGGCCGCCGGGGCCGCTGGGGCCGGGCCCAGCGTGGTGGGAGGCCGGTGTCCATGGCCCGTCCCGGGGCGGCCACGGGCGGCGGGTCCTGTCCCAGGGCCCCTGTCCCGGGCCCAGCCCCGGGGCAGCCGGGGCGCAGCCGCCCGTGCGGGGGCCGGGGCCGTGCCCAGCCCCCCCGGCGCGCGTGTCCCAGCCGGTGCCCGTCGGCAGGTGACGGCGGGGCAGCTGCGGGAGCGGGGCAACGCGCTCTTCCAGGCGGGGGACCACGCCGCGGCCCTCGCTCTCTACACGCAGGCGCTGGGCCTCTGCGACGCTGAGCCAGAGCGAGCCGTGCTGCACCGCAACCGGGCCGCCTGCTACCTGAAGTTGGTGAGAGGGGCGGGTGTGTCACCGCGGGCCCTGCAGGAACCTGTCCGGCTGCCCTGGCCGGCTGGGGCTGTGCTGCTGGCGGCTGCCCCGGCCCATCCGCCTTCGCCAGCTGTGCGCCTGCACTGGGCAGCCCTGTTGGTTCCCAGGCAGGGCGCTCTTGGTCTCCGGGTAGGACACTCTCTGGTGTTTTCTCTGCTTGCCTTTTTTCCTGGCCCTGATTGCTGTTCCATGCTGCCCCGGCTGGGCTGTCAGGGCCACGGCAGGGCACACCCATCCATGCCTGGACTGTGCATATGCCGTGGGGCTGATCTCCCAGCGTGGAACTGTCTCTGAGGCAAGGGGGAACACAAGGGACTTCAGGGGCTCAAGGAGAAAGGGAGCATTTGAAAAGCATCAGAGGCCTTGGGGCTCCTTGGGGACCCTGTGGGGGTTGCATTCTGGAAAGGACAGGATGCCCTACTGGGCTGGCTTACTGTCCTCAGTGATACTGTTTCCATTCTTGAACCCCATGGTCCTTTCCCTGTCCTCCTCTCTAAAGCAGCTGTCTCTGCCTGCAGCAGACTGAACTGAGTTAGGCCTGCACAGGCAGTGCATCACGCGTTTCCCTCTTGCTGACTCTTTCTCTCTCTGCAGGAGGACTACGCCAAGGCAGAGGCTGATGCATCTAAAGGTACTGTCAGTGGTGCCTGGCAAGGGACTGGCCTCTGT